>NC_071397.1:97478832-97798298 GCF_022682495.2 Desmodus rotundus
TGGCCAGGTCGGAGTGCGAATCCACCCTGCATGCGCACTTTCCAAACAAGACGTGCGGACGGAAACTGAACCGGCAGAGCCGTTCCCTGCACGAAGCACACAGGAGTGTGGAAGGGCCGTTTTCACAGATGTGGGTGCAGCAGCCAGCCAGCTTCACTGCTACGCTCACATCGGATCAGATCAAGTGCCATGGTTTTTCATACGTACTTCTTTTATTATTCTGTAAAAGGTAACAAAATATACAGAACAAAACTTTCCCTCTTTTAAACTACTGTTACAAACCCATGTTATTGCTTATATATAAATACTGTACTCTAAAGCTGATCCTCCATTAGGTGTGTAAGTCCAACACTGTTGCCTTCTAACTGTGAAAAAACGAAAAACAAGAAAAGTGGGTGGAAGAGCAGCGTGCCCTCCTGCGGCGCTCGCCCCGGGCAGCCACAGGGTTTTGCCGGCGCGGGAGGAACCCGCTGCGTGCACGCATGTGAGTGCCTTAGCCTCCGTGTTCCCCCCTCAGGAAACAAACATACAATGAAGTATCCTTGACAGAATCAAGTACAAATCAATTTGAGCTAATTGCAAATACAGGAAAAAGTATGGCACAGAACAGAAGCCACGATGTGGTTTTCTTTAATTGTATGGAATCTGGTCTCGCACATGCCAGCATGGAATTTGTTACTCAGACTTCACAGGCATCTCTCCTTAATTCAACCAGCCCTGCTCCAAGCACAAGACAGGAAGTGATTCAATAATAATAATAATAATAATAAAAATCAGGCCCGTTTGGCACAATGATACATATGGGAAAAATAACCAGGGAAGCTTCCACTGGTCCCAGCCCCAGAATTTTCCCACGGAGACAGCTACTCTCTCTTTAAAGGAACCGAGTACGAGGAGGGGTCTAGATTTTGAGAACTACAAGTACGAGTTCTGAGTCTGCGTGATGCTCGGCGGAGCCCAGGCTCGCGGCCCCGCCCGCCCAGTCTCAGCCCGGCCTTCACATGGCCTCGAACTCGTCGATGCGCTGCTTGGTGTTGCCCTGCCGGATCTGCCGCAGCGTCTTATACTTGTCCCGGCCTTGCCTCATGTTCTCATTGTGGATGATGTCATTGTGGGTCCTCTTGCTCTCGTCTCTGGCCTGGGACAGCTCACTGGACAGAGTCTGCAATAGCAAGAAGCAGGGGTCAGGCTGCACACTCCCCACTGCGCCCCTCCCCAGAGAAGTGGCTGCCGGGGGGAGGCTCATCCCGAAGGCTGCCTGCTCCGGCTGGGAGCCAAGGAAGTCCCGGAGAACTAAGGTGGGGTCCGTGCTGTGCCGCCCCGCCCCGCCCCTCACCATCAGCTGCCGCTGTACGCGCTCATTCTTCTCAGCCTCGGTGATCCGTTTCTCCTCGTTGCGGTCGTCCAGGATGCCCTCGCTGGACAGGTCAGCACTGTAGCCTGTGTAGTCTGCGCCCTCCTCCTGCAGGCCCTCCTGGACGTGGTAGCCCACGGGCTCGTACACGGGGGGCGGTGGGGGTGGGGGCGCCGTCATCACCAGGTGCAGCTCCTCCTTCGTCTTCACCAGGTCATCCTGGGCTTCCTTGGCCTTCAAAAGCAAATCAACAGACAGTGAGAACCTCGTGTTTGGACCACTACCTGCGAACCACCGAACCACTATTTCTTTACGAAGGAACCCGTTCTACTTGCTAGTAAGGATTTGCCACTCTCTCACCCCGTCCTCTCCCTTTCTGCTGGCAGGCTGCCCACAGTGTGTGCCAGCGGAGGGGGACTATGGCTGATCTCGAGGGCCCCTGGCCGGGCCTGGGGCTCCCGGTCCTCCAAGTAGTGACCAACTGTGCCCACAGCAAAGACGAACTCGCGCCAGGGGCTTGCCATTTTCCCAAGTATCATTAACTTCTTTTTTTCTGTCTACAATCCTAGTTATGCTCATTGTACATCTCTTTGAAAAAAAATTATTAAAGAAAAAAATCCTCCGGCTACTGCAAAGAGCCACCGCTGCATCCTGGTGTGCGGCCGCCATTCGCGCAGCTCCTCGCCGCCCGCCGGCACCACGGGCAGGGAGTTTCCTACCCACCTCCCTACTCCTTCCGGCAATTTCTCAGGTACCTACCCTGAATCACACCCACTGCACAGCTGCCCTGGCCCCACAGATGAGCTCAGTTTGTACCTGTTTTGTAACCAACTTGTCTCACCTAATTCTTTACAATAAGCATTTTCTCCAAAAACCTAAGGCCTGAATGAAGACTTCTGCACAGAACTTGGGTTGGGGGGTGGGGGTGGGGTGAAGACTAGTGAAGGGGAGGCACCAGGTGTCCCCAGAAGGTGGTGCCACAGATGGGGAAGCGTGGAAAAGGGCAGGTGGGAGGGCCAGGGCAGGCCAGAGCTTCACAGACGGAGAGAGGCTCTTGGACATGGTGTGGAACACGTTCTCACTACGAAGGCTAATTTATTACCCCTCTCTGCAGGGCCCTTAGAGCAGCCTTACCACTGGGGGACTGACCCCCAACTTCAACAAGAAAATAAGGTTCAGACTGGTGAGGCTGCTCGCCCTGGCCACACAGCAAATGAGGGGAGGAGCCTAGACTCTCCCCCCAGCCTGGAGACGCCCCAGCTCCGGGTCATCTCCCCGTGCCAGTGTGCATGTCCCAGCAGTCGGGAGAGGACTGGAGAGGGCTGTCTCAGGCACTGTGGCTCCTTGCCAGGGGCACCCACTTAGCCTGATTTAAAGCTGGTCCCGGTGGGGGCTGCCTGGTGGGGCTGGACAGTTCGGGGTGGCCAGAGCACAGTGGGTGCGAGGGAACAGGGGTTCTTTGTTGCCCCGCTAATCCAACGGTGTGCTCCCCGGTGCACAGGTGCAAGCCCCTTCCCGTGGGGATTTCTAAGAAGGACAATTAGTATCGGCAAAGCATTGCAACATATCCTGAGGGCTTTTGATGCGACCTGCCAGTCTAGTGCAGGCCCGGCCTGGCCCCGCCCCCATGGGGGCCTGCGGGTGTGGGCGGTGCACCCGAAAGCTCCACCCCGCACTGGGGCACTCACCCGGTGCTGCCACTCCTCGACCTCGTCCTCCTTGCGCCTGCGCGCCTCCTCCAGGAGGGCGATCTTGGCGGTGTACTCCGCGAGCTCCGCAGCCTGCGAGGGGGCGAAGCTAAAGTGATTTCTGGCCCGCTTTCAACAGAGTCCATTTGTGAATGAACGGTCTCCCTCATAATAGGCAGCGTCCCTCGCTTTCCCTGGCACCTGCCCACCTGTGGGTCAGAGGCCACGCCCTCCCTGACCGCCAGGGCTGCCAAGGCCCGGCCACCAGCAGGGCCTCTCCCCGCCAGCGACTTGACACGGGCAGGCAGATCACTTTACAGCCCAGACAGAAATCATGGTCAGGCAGGTGTCACTTTTTCAGTCCCCAGAGGCAGCCTCTCCATAATTCAACACCGTGAAACCCAGGGGGACTCCTTACCAGCTGCTCCTGGCTCTTTATCTGATCTGCCGCCTGCCTCTCCAGCTCCTCCTTGGCACGCAGAGCAGCCAGGCGGTCGGACTCCAGGCGCTCAGCCTCCTGCTGAGCACGCTTCCGCTCCTCCTCCAGCTGCAGGGCCCTCTGAATCTGGTCCTGGAGTTCTGGAGGGGACAGCACCAGAGCTGCTCACACCAGCCACTGACCTGCAGTCCTGTCCCAACTCCCAGGGGCAGGGGCGGTGGACCGAGTCTCAGGGTGAGGGAACTTCTCGCGCCCCTGCCCTCTGTGTTTACAGGGCGCAGTGCTTGCCAGGCCTGGCCCTCTCCCGCTGCCAGGCACTCACTTACTGGCCTTGTGATCTTGGGCAACCTATTCTACCTACTAAAGCTTAACATCCTCCTAAGGAAAAATGGGACAAATTCAGTACTCACCACCGGAGGCTGAGGGAACTTTTAAAAAGGTAATGCCCGGAAAGCATTTAGCACAGATGGTGACGGGGTCTGGAACCATCTCCAACCCCAACGCGCATTGCATCCCGTCTCTCTACAAGTCTCTATTCTGGCCGCCACACTGGGTGGACACCCTCCCTGGTGGTGTGTATGCGCCCCGCCTGTCCAGAGGTCTGCCGCAGGCGAGCATGAGCCCACCTTTCTCGGCCTTCTTGGTTTTCTGCTCGTAGTCCTGGAGCCTGAGCATCAGCTCCTCCTTCTCCCGCATCATCTGCTCTTTCTCTCTCTCCACGGTTTCTCTCCTCTTCTTCTCGTTCTCCAGCTGCTGCCTGTTACCGAGAGGGCACAGGGGCTTAGACTGGGCAGTCATGTGCTATAGACACGCAGCAACACGCAGTCATCCCAGCAACACGCCCGGCTGCTACCAGCCTGAAGCCAGCCTGTCTCTAATGCAGCCATCGGAAGGACCAGCTGCTTCTTGGTCGCCTGCTGTCCCCTGCTCCCCCGAGTGCTCCCACCCTGGGCTCTGCCACCCCCCAGCCCACAGCGAGGCTCTCCTGATGGGGCCGCTGGACCCTGCAGCCTGCTCACCGCTCCATCTGCTTCTGGTGCTTCTCCTCCCGGGCCTGGGCCTTCATCTGCTGCACCTCGATGGTGTCGGGCTTCCTTCGGCGCATGTACAGCTCGTGGTTCCCCATGCAGAGGTGCAGGATCCGCTTGTTGATGCGCAGGCGGGGCGCGTAGAACACGAAGTCCTGCAGCAGAGAACAGGCGCTGACTCGGGTGCTCCTGCCTCCAAACCTGGCTGCACACAGAGCTAGATGCTGTTTCCAGAAAGACTTCTGGAGTGCAGAGCAGGGACAGAAGAGGCTTCTTCTACATGGGGCCACTGACCCCAAGGGACGAGATGCCAGTAGTGCACGTTCTGGGTGCCATGCAGGTGCAAGCGCAGGGAGGTGTGTGCGGGCACGCATGTGTGTGGGTGTGTGTGGGCACACATGTGGAAGCAAAGCCCCACAGCGAGGGCTGCCTGGCCTCAGGAAGCCCAGTGTCCCCAAGTCCCGCAGCCACAGCCCCAGTTCCTGCCTGGACTTCCACAAGTTCTCCTACTGAGCTTCCTGTCTCCTCTGCTTCAACCGGCCGCCTCCCACTGCCACTCGCACATCTATCAGGCAACCACTGGACCTCAATGCCATCCTGTTTGCTCTGGGACCAGGTTCAAACACTGTGGCCTGGTGCACCTGAAGACCCCCATCTGGCCCCAGCCTAACCCTGTTTACCTGCCCTGTGCTCTTCCAAACCTGTGAGCACTTCCCCGAACAGTCTCTCCTAGTTGGAATGTCACATCCAATGCCATGTACCTGAGGACATGGCACTGCCATGGGACGACGTTAAGGCACCATCTCACGTGCTTCCGTGACCTCCACTCCTCCCACGGTAAACCAGCCCTTCTTTTGTGCCTGCTGCCCTTGCCTTTGGAGCCAGCTGCGGTGTTGCTGGCACTCTCTCTGTCCTGCCAGGCAGCCAGCCCCCTTGAGGGTAGGGGCACGTTCATTCGTCTCTGTGTTTCCAACCACACCAGTGCTCAGTGATCACTGGCGCCCAATAAACACCTGCCAGGTGACTGGCAGTTCATGCGGCACTGCCACATCCAAGCCCCACTTGGTCACTGAGCCTCAGCGTCTTCAACTTTACGAGGGGGGTGACAGCTACCTAACGGGGCTGTTGTGATGGAGCCAGGTCATGCCTGCAAGGACTCAGAATGCTGTCTGGCGTGACACAAATTGGCTGATACACAAAAAGCTCACTTGGTTGGCTGGCCGCCCTACAAATCAGCTATCAGAGAAGCCTTCTTTAAAAAGAGAAACGCCACTCCAAGAACTGCATGACCAGTGACCACAGAGGTCCAAGACACGGATGACACGGGTGGGTCCTCACTACCACCATGATCAGCCGGTGACAGAGTGACAGAAAGCTGGACATGGTGTAGAAACACCTGCTGAAAGTTATTTAAAATGCTTGCCTGCTTCCTCTTCCTCTTCCCTTTCTCTTCCCAACCACGGCCCCCCCCATTGGGGTGCTGGCCCCTGGGCCAGGCACGAGTGGCTGAAACGAAGGCACAGAGCGACACAGCCCACGGCGACCTCAGAAACCTCCCGATATGTGCCGGGCCGGCTCATCCACACGCCTAAGGAGGACCTATTTAGCTTCTGGCTCTTTCCACCTGTTCTAGAAACGCTGGGGAGAGACTGTCAAGCCCAAGAGCCCACGACTTCCTGGGTGGGGCTCTCCCTGGGGTTTCACACCTTGTCACTAAGTCATCGGGTTTCCCAGAGGTGTCTGTCACACTGGAAGAAGCAGGTGCTTTTATTACCCACCTGTCTCTCGTTACACACGAGAAAGCAACTCTGTTTCTGCGCAAGAGAAGACGGACTACCCAAAGGGGTCCCGACTGTGTCTCCCGAGCACCAGCCAGGCAAGGAAGCTGCTGAGCAGCAACTCCTCTGTGTAAAATGTCGGTTTAAAAAAGATCAAGAGACAGGAGCTGCAGGTGAGATCCCCTCCTGGCATCCCGTCTCCCGGAGACGAGTCCCGAGGACCTCGGGGAACGGGGAGCACCAGCGAGCCCCCGCTCCTCAGGAGGACAGTTTCTGACCTCAAGGTGAAAGCTATAAGCTGACATTAACGATTAGAAGTGTCTACATTCAAGTGTCCAGCCAATGTCCTCGTGCAAAACCACAACACCGGCGTGACCCGGGACCGGCCTTCTGAACGCGGCAGAGAACACACATCTTAAAAACAGAAACTCTAGGCCCAAGCGACATTCAAGGAGACGAACCCGAAGCAACCTTGGAAAGGGTCAAGGAGTGACAAGGGGAACTCCTAGGACGGTCCCCCACCCCAGGCCCCAACCAGGGGCTCCCTGGCCCAGGGATTGGGGGTGGGGACAAAGGTCATGAGGAAAGAAGCTGAGCACAGAGCTGCTCAGTCAAATACTAAGTTTTCATTCCTCAGATATTTCAAAAGCTGCTAGACAGTCAGGTGCCCGAGAGCCTTTGGCCTGGTGCACAAGGTCTCCGCCCCTGCCGCAGCCACCGGGGCAGGCTGTGAGCCCGCCCGCACTGCAGCATGCCGGCTGGCAGGGAGGAGGACAGCTGCGACAAGGAGTCGCCTGGTTGCGGGGCCTGGCCGGCATGCCCACCGGGGACGCCTGCAGAAAGTGCAGGTGCGGGGGGAGATGAGGAACCCCTGCCTCGTGGGCCAGCCCACTCGGCCTCTGCGGTTTCCTTTTCAGTCTTCTAAGGAAAAACTTAAACTTGGAAATCTGACTTTGTACTGCCCCAGGTGAAAGCCTGAGGCCACCTGTGAGGTGCAGAGGGCCCAAGGACACAATCCCTCGGCAGCTCCTCCCATCACTCCCTGCAGGATGACAGGGAGCCCAAGCAAAGGCTGCCTCCTCGGTGGGGCCTGCACAACCAGCCACCTGAAGCGACCACACTGTCCTGGTCTCGTGTCTCCTTTAACCAGCAAATACCCTGGTTTACTATTTAATCACAGCTACATTGTTACATTCACTGCCCAAAAGCACATGACTGGTTCTCCTGGTTTCCATCCTCCACCTCCTCCTCCTCCTCGAGAATGGAGCCTTCACGAGGGCGGGGCCCGCCCTGTTCACGCCGCCTGGTGCAGTAGGAAACCAGCACATTGCTCTCCCGTGTTCTCTTTTAAGTGACAGCTTCACACAGGACCCTGTGCAGCCGGAGTACACTGGATGCCTCACCCAGAGGCATTACAACTGTCTTTGCTTTGCAAAAGCTGAACTGACACCAAATTCAAACAACAATCTAATTCTTAGAAAGTGCAGTCTAGAATTCCTGCTTCTGTCAGTCAAATTAAAAAAAAAAAAGATTCTGAAAAATCAGTGAGGTATCTCCCTGAGCAGAAAGCAGCCCCCAGGGCTGCCAGGGTGTCCTCGCTCTCCTAACCACCGCAACCTCACGCCCGCCACACGGGCGCACAATGACAACAGCTCGTGGCACAGCGGGATGCGCCCGGTACCACGGAGCTCAGGAGTCTGTGTGAGATGCCGCTTTCACTTTAAATGTCTGTGCGGCTGCACACGGCCTGGGGGTGAAGGGTTTGCTAAGAGCAGGGAACGTTTTCACCGAAAAAGAAGACTTTCTCAGGAGGGCGACAGAATTTCTCAAGTGGCAATTTTTTTAAGAACCAGATTTCTGATTGGAAAACACACCCCTCATGGTTCCACCACACTGCAGTGTGTGTGTCTGTGTGTGTGTGTCTCAAATCTCCCGAGCAAAGAAAGGCTGAAATTTTAAGTGTTAGGAGAATAAATAATGAGACCAAAGTGAATTTCCACAATGCAGCAGCCTCTGCGGCCACTGGCGAGCACACGACATTCTTCAGACCCCAGGACAGGAAGCCTCGTGTCCAGCTAATGCTCCCAGGGTGACGGCCCTTCAGTCTCACTTCTGGGACCCCGGCACCCACGGGAAGGTGCATGCGTTAAGGTCACTCAAGGGGCCGAGGGGTTGGAGAAAACCGGAGGCCGCATCCGCACAGGAGAGGCAGTGGAGGGGCGGGACTGTGGGGGCAGCAGCACTCTGGGGGTGAGGGGTCTGACCCGCCTGAGGGCGGGCAAGCTGCCAGGACAGCTCTGAGAGTCTCAGTCAGGCCCGAGGCCGGTGGCCATCACCACCGTGCTCCAGGCAGGTGCCGGAGAGATGCTGCAGGAGCCCCACACCCCAGCGGCACAGTTCGGGGGCCAGCTGGTTTCCCCAGGAACTTTCACAACCCTGGAAATGCGTATCACATGGCAAAGGTCACCGTCACAGAATGGCCCTTTTCTCCCTAATGAATGAAGACATCTGACAACAGGTTACAGAGTTGACTAGTTTTTGACAGACAATGTGGCCTCCGCAATAGCCTCCTATTGCAGCGGCCAGCCGCGTGTCTTAAGAAGCCCTTGACCCTCCCTGTGACCCACTGGCGACTCCCCCAACACGCACGTGCACACGCACGTAACTCCGAGTATCACCGGCCCCTCGTCACCCAGGCAGAGATCACACTCATCCCGAGAACACACTTGGCTGTGCGAACGAGACACAGCGAGCCCTGCGCAGGCTCCGCATGAACTTACAGGTGCCTTCTTGTCGATGGGCTTAATGACAAACTTTTTGTCATTGAAGGAGATGTTCCTGATTTCACTCCACGGGAAGCCGATCTTTGGGGTCAACCTGAGATTAAAAAAGGCAGATGGTTAGGTGGGCTTGCATTGGCTACGAGAGGTCTGCAAATCCATTCCCAGGTGTTTTTTTGTTGTTCAGTTTTAAACAGCACAGAGCTAGCCCAGGAAGCACAACGTGTAATATATGTGTCACTACCAAGTGGTTCCTACCCGTCCTAGGCCAAGTCAGGTGGCTGTTCCTGAGGTTCCGGCTCTGGGACACTCCACACATTCCCATTTGCTGAGCCTGTCTCAGTTTCGGGCGCCGCACCGTGTCCGGTCACCCTGGCTTGTAACCTTGAGGTCGGCTCGATTCCTGGCCACATACATCCGTGCACACTTGGTCTGAGATGTCTCTCGCAGTCATCTCTGCAGGCCATTCGCACACCGCCACCCTACACCCGCCTCTCAGGGCGGGGCAGCACACCCAAGTTCCTTGTCCAACTGATGTTTCTTTCAGTCAGCCCACTTCCCGCTTTAAAGACGTCTACATCCCCTCCCCTGTTTCTACCAGGTGAAATCCACAGTCCTTAGCTTAGCATCCAAGAGGCGCCCGATCTAGCCCATTTCTGGCTCGACCCACCCTTGCCACACAAGGTCACTGAGGCACCTGGAAGACACTTCCCCACCTGGCTGGGACCTGCACCAGGCCAGCCAGCTCACTTTCTCTCCTTCCGGTCTTCCCCCTCTCAGCCTGACGCCTCTTAGGCTACACAAACGACTCTCCTTGTATTATTTAAGTCCTTGCATTATTATTCAGCTCTTCCAAAGCCAGGCAGGTACACTTTCTTGTGGCAAAGGCACATGCTATATACTGAGAGCGGCTGCTCAGTGATGGAACGGAAAAGGGCTTGGTCAGGTTCAAGTCTGTCGTTTCCTTGTTGGCTTTCCGTCTTAGTGATCCAGCCGTCGCTGACAGTGGGGTACTGAAGGCTTCTACTATTACAGCACTGTGGTCTCTATTTTTCCTTCCGATGTCAGGATTTGCTTACTACATTTAGGTGCTTGGCGTTGGGTGCGTATACGTCTACAATTGTGCCTTCCTGATGAACTCTGCTTCTTCGTGATGCTGTTTTCCTCCCTGTGTCACCCTCCAAGATCTGAGACGGCCTAGAATGATCATACACACCTCACGAGGGCCCCGGTGCCGTCTGGCATGCGTGGGAGCAGTCCACGCCTGGCTGAGACACTGGCGTTTCAATAAGCATTTCCGGAAAAGTCCAGCGCACGATCTGAAGGCCACACTGCTCTGCTTACCTCCCAAGCCCCCCGTTCTCTCAGCACGTCCCACCATGGATACCGTTCTAGAAGGAACACAGACCCTCCTCACACTGCCACTCACAGACACGGCATCGAAAACAGTCCCCACCCAGGTGCCACAAATCCTCCAATCTGGAGAACAGGAGGGTGGCAAGAATCTCCTGCCACCAACACATGTCACATAAAATCTGAGGGGTCATGCAGGCCTCGCTGTGACAAAGGCACCCAGGTCACAGCAGGGTGTGTGTGTGTGTGCTGGGGGAGGGGCTGCCTCTGAATGCCGGAGAAGCCGTCTCAGCCTGGCAGATGGCCCTTCTGGGACACAGCGGGCATTCACAGCTGGAGGAATGACCTCAGGACACAGCCCGGGCGGCAGTTCTATGTACCAAGTCCTCTTCAGGGTCCTGTCCTACAGGATCGCCGACATCCACCGAGGCCCACCTGGCCGACACACTTCTTCGCACTCCAACACACATGTGGGGTGTATAGTGTGGCATTTTTGCCTCAGGTAGGGGATAAAGAGTTTTTCAAGAGGTAATTCTTGTGCAAAGGGCCCTGAGCACCGGGAAGAAACTCAGGGCACCACCTGGCCCCGCCCCAACCCCACCTGCAGCCGCACACGCAGGGGCTGCACAGGGAAGGCCCCTGCTGTTTTAGGGTGCTGCCCTCCAAACACAGGAGCCACACACGTGACCACAGAGGGCCTACGGGACGGCTGCTCGATTCTCAGCCATACAGTCAACCTCCAACCTCCGAAGGGGTGAGAACCTTCTCTCGGGTTTCTCAAAATAGTTTCTGACCCAGGAACACGTGGCCCCGCAGGCAGACGGGCACCTTCCTCTCCAGGACTGGGGTCCTGTCGCCGTGGTGTCCAGCCCCCTGCTCTCCAGTGTGCCCCGAGAGTTTGTCTTTTCAAGGCTCCGAGAGCTCAGTTCCAGCTCACAGCCTTCACAAGCTCCGCTGCAGTGTCAGAACACAAGGACTCCACACGGAGCTCCGACGCACAGCAGAGTCCAAGAACCTCCTCCAATGCCTGACCGTAGTTAGGAGATTAAAGCCTACAAGGATTTCTTTCTCTCTTAAAAAAGAAAAAAATAAGTAAAAAAGAGTTCACCCATAGCACCTGAACAGAGAAGGACCCACAGAGAAGATTTCTAAAGAATTTTTTAAAAAAGAATTTTATTCATTTATTTCTAGAGTGGGAAAGGGGGGAAGAGAGGTAGAGACACATCAGTGTGTGGTTGCCCCTCTCACACCCCCCACCAGGGACCCAGCCAGCAACCCAGGCATGTGCCCGACAGGGAATCAAACAGGTGACCCCTCCTGTGGGCTGGTGTGGCTCAGTGGGTTCAGCAGCGGCCTGTGAACCGAAAGGTCGCCAGTTTGATCCCCAGGCAGGGTGCGAGCCTGGGTTGTGGGCCGAGTCCCCAGTAGGGGGCGTGGGAGAGGCAGCCCACGGATGTGCTCACATTGCTGTTTCTCTCTCTCTCTTTCTCCCTCCCTTCTCTTCTCTCTCAAAGTAAATAACTAAAGTCTTTTTTTTTTTTTTTTAAAGTGAGATTCTTGAATCATAAGGACCAGAGCTCTTTTGAGAAATAGATGGCTCCAGGCCTGGGGCAGGGAAAAGTACAAGACGATGCTGGGATATTCTGGAGTAAAAAAGAAGGAGTACTCCAGAAAGAATGGAGTCACATCAAAAGGGTACAGTAGATAATTCAAGAGGGCTTGTAAAGGCAAATCTCAAACAATTTCAGCAACAAAATAAGTGTTAGCTTATAGCCCAGAGAATAAAACGAATATCCATGAGTCCATGTTAACAGAAATAACTAAAAAAAATGGAGAAGAGAAACATTCTCCTTACACTAGCATTCCAATAACACCTGTAAAATGAATGATTTCTTTTAAATTAACATTTCTCGAATACCAGAGTAATAACTGTTTCATGCAAGACGCACCAAGGGTGTTGGCATTAATAGATGAAAGCATAAAAAACAGGATATTTATAGTTTCAAAGTGCCTCCCCCGAACGCACTTGTCGATACGGAAGGGAAGGATAGTAACTTTGCGAGCAGAAGCCAGAAGGCACCACCGGGAACAAGACCTTCCACCACCACATGCCACTGCACAGACCCAGGGGGGCACACAGGACAGAGGGCACGCCCGTGGGGTCCTCGCCAAGAGTGCAATATGCTAATGTAACTGTGGGAAAAAAGATTCGAGCTGGGGACTTTCTATGAAGTCAATGGTCACGACAGACAGACAGAGAGACAGACTCTGGAACCGTTCCTGATGGCAGGACACAGGGAGGCATGCCAAGTCAGTGTGGGTGCCGTGCCAGGGGGGACCCCGGGGCAAAAGAAGGATGCCAGTGGACAACTGACTACCATGGCGATGCGGGCTGCAGGGGGTCAGCAGGCTCCCACCAGTGCTACTTCCTGATGGATGCTTGGTTGGGGCTACGTGAGATGTTAACGTTTGGGGCAGCTGGGCGAAGGACCAAAGGGGCTCCTTTGTGTTCATGATTTCTGAAACCTTTGGAAAGTCTGAAATGACTTCAATATGAACGGTTCAAGAGTTCAAAAGAGGCCCCTGAGGGTGATGACAGCGTCCTCCTACATCCTGGCAAGAGGCTGGATTTCACCGGCCTTTGGGTTTGTCCAAACTTATGAACACTAAGAGCTGCACATTTCATTGTGTTCACACTTTACATCAAGTGGAAAACGGAACCACTGCACTCTAGTAAATAACGCGCATTTCGAGGGCAGCATGCAGACGCCTGCGATTTCCCTTGGAACCATGTCTGAGAGAGGGAGGGAGGGCCCAAGGGTGCAGTGATGAGTGGGTGGGAGACAAGCAAGGGAGATGCCCATGGATGGACCCTGGCAGCAGGCACATGGCGTTCGTTTGCTGTAAAATCCTTTCCATTTCGCAATTTGTTTGAAAATTGTTATTTAAAACGCCTAGCAAAGGTCTGGGGTGGTGGGATGGGCTGGACCTCACTGTGTTACACAGGGGTAAGGAGAGCCCAGCCCCAGCCCAGAGGCAGGCGTGGGGCACAGATGGTGGGGCTGGGAAAGGGCGGGCTGGCTGGCGGGCTGGCTGGCCGGCCGGCCCGCCGGGAGTTCTCCCCCGCTTCCCTGCTGCTGCAGGGCCGGGCTCCCAGGGCTCCTTGCGGGTGTCGGACCACAAGCCCACCTCTCCTCTGTAGATCCGAGGCGAACTTTTACACTTCTCACTAGAGGTGTTCCAACCGCAGTCATTGCCACAGCACACGTCCATAAGAGACTAAGTGACTCAGGATACTCCACGTTCAAGGGAGAGTTCCAAAGACCAGAAAGGAGAGAGTCTGACAGCTGCGACCCCAGCGCATCTGGAGACACATTGCTTCCTGGCCGCCTGCCCAGTGGGCCAGGCACTGGGGACAAGCACAGACGTGCAGCCCAAGGCTCCACCTATAAAAGCCAAAACTGTCACATGTGCTGTCTCATGAGTCTAACTTTAGAAAGTGGAAATAATTTCTCTACAATAGGTGCTTTATTATAATAGGCTTGAAACATCATCTCGAAAGTGAATTCCCAGCCCTGAGTCAGGAACTGAAGGGAAGAAGACACTTGGCTCTGTTTCAAGCCCACCTTGGCCACAGCCCTTCCCAGCACACTCCCCTGAAGGGTTAATTGGGGGCCCCGGGGGGCCTGAGCCCACAGTCACCACAGCAGGACCACACAGCGCCCTGGGCCCTGTGGGAGGGACAGCGTGCTTCCCCAGGACTGAAGACCCTGGGGCAGGATCGGGTTCCCTTCGGTTTTTGTCCCGTTTCTGTTGTTTTGTTTTTGGTCCGAGGATGCCATTAGAATGACACCTCGGCCAGGCTGAGCCTTCTGTCCCCACGCTGATAGTGCTTTTCAGGGAAGGGCCCCGGGCTTCCAACCTCCTCCCGCTCCTCGGTCCCTCCTGCTCTGACCCGAGCTCTCACTGCCAAAGGACGAGCGCTACCCGTCCTGCCTGCTCCCACGTAACGGTTATGGGGATGGTGAAGAAGGGACCCCAAGAGACATTTCCCAACCTGGCACACTACTCAGTACTAGTGGGGATAAGCATTTCAGTAAAATGAAGATGAATTTGTTTCTTTGCAGGGTGTACTAAGTCTCTCATCACCCAACTCGCATACTCAATACAGCCAACTTCTTTCATTTGAACGATGGTTTCAGAACTTCCAACACCGCCCTCTGAGCTCTGCTAAGGGTAATAAGTCACCACGGGACGGCTAAGAGTCGTCACGGCATTCCTTGGACCTGAGTCACAAGCCCCTGCTTATCCTGGTAACTGAGTTGTCAATATTTGTTTAAAAGGAGACGCTGGGTCCACTGACTGAGTGGGCATCTGCTTGAGTGTTTTTTTCACAATGGACAGGAATGCCTTCCACAGTGGGAGGCAGACAGGCAGGCGGGTGGGTGAGGGCTGATCCCACGGGCCAGCATTTTCTGTGGGAGAAGACACCTTTGAGGGGACTGCCAGTGTCACTGCTGAACTGGGGGCAAGGGGTACAGGAGGAGGGCGGAAGGAGCCATGCAGCTCCGATTTTAATTGGAAAAAACGCACATTTGCGTGGGCTGGGGGTAGTTACAGGCTGACATCACAAGTTCCTGCCTGTGGCTGTTCCCTGCAGCTTGAAAAACCTGTTGGGACAGCTCTGGTCACAGCTGGGTTACAAAATCTGGTCACTGGAGAAAGCAGTTCAAAGAAGAGGCAGTTTCGCACACATAACCCCTGTGCTCAGCTCCCAGACGTGGCCCTGTGGACCAGCCACCATCTCCCGCTCCCGTACCCACGCACATTGGGGGACGAGCCACCCTTGAGCTCCCACGAACTCACTTCCAGGTTCCGGAAGAGCTCCTGGGACTCCCTGACAAGCCCACGGTGCCACATGGTGCACGTGGACTCCCCAGTGGAGATCCTCCTCGCAGGACCCAGGCCCGCCGCTGTCTAATTCGGGCACTAGGTGGCAGGTTTAGGCAGGCCGGACCCAGGCCCCGGCCCAAATCACTGCATCTGCCCTTTGGGTTCTGGCAAGAATACGCGTGGTTGGGCGTACAGATACTCTTTACGTGGGGTCATTTGTCAAAAGCAGTGCTATGCCCCTCCGGTACGCCAGAGAGGGGCTTTGGTGGGGGCCTGGGGTGTGGGGGAGCCACAGGTGGGGCGGGTGGGGCACAAGTAGGACATGTGGGAGAGCCGATGGGACTTGGAGGCACAGCAAGCCAGGAGGGGACCCAGGGCAGCGGTCTCGCCTGGGCTCCACGCTAGGTGCAGGGGCCTGTGAATGTGCCGGAACTCTGGGCTGCTCTGCCCCATGTCTGTGGGAGCAAGACCCCAGGCCGAAGGGTCTGGCTTGGCATAAAGGATTCAGGAGCAGTCCAGCCTGGCTCCCTCAGCCGTACCTGCTGCCATACTCCACTAGGACCTGACCTGCTGACCCTCAGCAGGGCTTGTTCAGGGAAGCCCTTTAGAGGGATCTTTCAGGGACAATAAGGAGCCTCTCCCCTCATCCCAGAAGAGACAGGGCAGCTCCTGATGGGAAGGATCCAGAACTTAGGCTTAGCCTCCGAGCTCTAGGAGTCACCCCAGAGAGCTTGCTCTCACTGAATCAGAAGGATTTCCTTCTGTGTGGCCAGCTTCTTGGCAGAAACAAGACCTATGTCAGTGTCGGCAACCACAGGGGCGGCACAGCAAGTCAACGGGAGGCCCCCGCAGACCCTTACGTGCTGGCTTTGTACTCCACAGACAGAACCCTCCGGGACAGTGGGAGACCCCCCCGGGTTCCAGAGGATCGACTCTGCAGTCTGCACACAAAGGCCATTGTTTGCAGAGGGAGGAGGTTTCTGACAGTACCGGGAATAGTCTTAGTTGGATTAGCACCAACCTCTAGCCGGCCAACACTGCCAGGCTGCCTGCGTGGGGGTGGGGCTGGGGTCACTGACCCCGGCAGTCTCCCCGCTGGACCCCTCGGCACATGCGAGGCCACGGCAACAGGAGAGAGATGGTGTACAGCTCTGAGCCCACCTCTGGGGCGGCCGCATCACATGGGACCACTGAGCTGCCAGATAAACACTGCAAAAGCAGCCCGCATTCATAGCTGCCACTGCCTCCCCCACCGACTGCAGGTAGTTATAAAGTTCAACTCACTTATCATCCTTCTCATAAATATTTAGTCCAAGGGCATCCACTCCAAGCCAAAGGTCTGTTCCTTTCTTGTTTTTTATCTCAAAATAGTTGATTCCGTACATTTCCAGGTCTTGGGCAATCTTCAGATATTCCAGCATCGCGCTGTCTCTAGTCGGGGAGAAGAAATGTGGGTCCCGTTAGTGCGTGTGATGCCCAGGGCAGCCTCCGCCTTGTGGGGGCACGGTGGGGGGGCACATGGGACAGCCGCTGGCCAGCACTCACTTGAGCATCCCGCGGTGCTCCGCGTGCCACACCTGGATGCGGTCCTCCCACTGGTCCCTGGTGAGCTTGTGCTGGTCCATGACTCTGGATTGCAAAGGAAGAGGGAGTGGCACCGTCACCTTACAGGGCTGTGAGGTGAGTGACAGCTGCTGCCCACCCTCATGCAAACCTTGGCTTTCACCTCGAAGTGCCCCCATCTCTACTTCCCCATGAGCCGCCATCTGCTTACGACAACCAAGAACATGGATGACTGAGAACTGGGAACAACACAGACTCGGTCCTGCTAGAAAAAGACTTCAAGGGACCTTTTATTTTAAGAGGCCTCTTGTGCTCCAAGGGGCAATGTATGTGACCATTTGTGGTAAAAACAGACTTAACAGGGGCCAAATTATTCCACACCATGAAGACCGAAGCCGTGAGGCCATGAGAAATGTGGCTGCTTTAGAAGATCCTCCACTAATGCAGTCAGTTGCTCTTACGAGCTCCCATGAAGCATGGCCCCTTCCCTGCTGCGACCAGGTGGACGGGCCACTGCTGCTGTAGGGGAGTGGCTGTGTCAGGTCAGTGCCTGCTGGTGGCCAGAGCGTGTGATCGCCAACACAAAGACGAGGAAATGGCCAGCGTGCAGCCTCAAGGAGCACCCACCCTCGACAAGCCCTCGTGCTTCTGCTGCTTCTTTCCCACCGCCCCTCCCCAGGCCGGGCTGCGGGCTCACCGCTGGGGGATCAGCCGCTCGGAGCCGAGGTACCCAGACTTGTGTGTCTCTTTGCTGTAGTCCCCAAACTTGGCCTGCACGGCGTAGGAGCCGAGGAGCACCGCTGTCTCGGGAGGGCAGTAGATCTCGTCACTGAGGATGCCCTCCTTCACTTGGAGGAAGAAGAGCTTCTGGGTGATGTCCTGGATGAGCTCCTCAGACACGTCTTCAGGGAAGAACTTGGCCCTGAACTTGAACTGGAGAGGATTCTCCTTCCTGACTTCCTGGGCCGACACCTGGACGACAAAAGCCACACGCTCACTACAAGTTCAGAAGACAAAGACCCACCTTCCCAAATTCAGGTTTCTAAACAGACTCAAAAAGGGCCCTTTGGGCCAATTTTTTAAAAGATAGTGTTTACCTTGAAAGTCACCTTCTTAGCCTATAAGACAAAAAAGGGCCCCTTTAAAAAGTCCTGTTACACTCCCACACTTAGCTGGAAGTCTAGCAACAGCCAGGTGTTGACCCACAGGGCCACCAGCGCAGCCCGGATCTTACAGGGACGCTGCGGTCCATGCCAGGGAGCTCTCAGTTGGGAAACACCTGCCCTGCTGACCCTCGAGCTGGGAGTCTGTCCCTGTAGCAGGTCTAGCCCTGGACCGTGAAACTCACTGGGAGTAATTCTTCATGCCCCTCCCTCTTTCTCAGCTCCAGTTGCCCTCCTGACTTGCTATATAATGTGGGGGGGAAGCAGGGGTTTGGAAAAGGGACATTTTCCAAATTGTTTGGGGAAAACGAATTTAGTTGATTGCTTTTCTTGATAATCGCTCATGGACTGATCCAGTCTTTAGAGCTGGGAGAGGATCTGCCAGGCTCTAATGAAGCAGGGACAGGTCCTTGGAAAACAGTGGATGACTCATGGTTTACACAATTAATCACCTCCTTGGAAAAAACACTAAGGTCACCTAAACGCTGACAAGTAGCCATCATGAACTCCGATGACTAACAGGAGAGGAGAACACGCCAGGATCGAGTTCCCGACCCACAGCCCCATTCACTGGAGCCACCTTTCTGCCTGCAGAGGCTGCAGAAGCAGTTCACACAAACAAAAAGGAATAAAAATCCAAGACCAGGTGAGGCGCTCCCATTTCCACGTCAGTGCCGAGTGCCGACACCCAACCCATGGCCTGCAAAGAGTTAACTTGGATTTACCTTTTTCTCCAGTTTCAACCAGGTAGGAAATCCTTTATTATCTACATACTGGAGGCCAAAGTACCACACTTCGCGCAGGCCGATCGTCTTAACCACCTGTGAGAGACAGGGGGCGGGGCGGGAGAAGGGGCATGAGACTGGAGCAGTCACACTGCACGGGCCCGGCCTGCACGTCTCCAACAGCTCGGCACTGACTCGGGCTGTTACCCCAAAGCCACGGACGGTTTATTTTTAGTAGCAGTTAGAGCGATGGAGGGTTAACCTTAATCTTACAAAATCTTCAGATCTCACGAGATCTCACTCCTGCCCCTCTTCACTCCACCATGCTCTCCTGAGTGAAGACAACGAGGCGAGGGGCAGCGAGCGAGCACAGGGATTGTGCGTGACCCAGCGAGGCACCAGTGTGTCACAGGTGTGTGTGCCACCTGTCAGGTGTGCATGTCACCTGTCAGGTGTGCCCATGTGAAAAAGAGGTTGAAGTTACCAACGTGAAGAAGGGAACCCTTGGGCCTCCTCTGGCTGCCCCTCCTTGATTCTCTGCTGCCAGCCCAGGCCCAGGCCCAGGCCCAGGCCCCCCGGAACAGGGACCCGGCAGTCCCAGAGAGACGGAAACAGGCAGTGGCCAGCTGCCAGGAAGGGGAGCGCTCAGCTCACACCCACCCAGGGGTGACTAACATTCACTCAGCCTCCAGAAATTCCAAATCCTGATACGGAGCAGTGGAATTCACCCACAGGTCACAGAAAGGATTTTGCACTGGAAAGTTCTCCATGGGGACAGAAAAAAGTCTCCTGTGGCCCCGCCCTGCTGGCTCATGTGTCTTAGAAACAGAAAGGCGACTTGCTTTGGATACTTGCCAAACATCGTGGAAACTGAGTCCAGGAGCATTGCTGTATAGTTTCAAATCCCACTCTTCAGATACATGGCTTCTATCATATTTAAAGGGGAAAGGGAGCGAACACACTAGAAATGACAAGTCAAGAAACCTGGAGCATTTCTTAGAAAAAAATCTGAAATTCAAAATAAACTCCTGCTCCGGGCCTGCCTCCTCACTTCTGGTGACAGAAGTGTTGGGCACACACGGTCACTGGGATACTCCCTCCTTGCCCCCCCAAAGGAAAAGCTGCACTCCTGTCTCCTGTGTGGCTGCCGGCCACCGTGACATGCTCCGTCAGGTCAGAGTCACAGACACGGCTACCGTGGGGGCCCGGGGCTGCAGGCTGGTTACTGCTGAGGAGACTTCAGTGACTGACGGGGTACAGGAAGGGGGTGAGACCAACTCTCGACCTAGTCCACTGGAGGACCACATTTCAGTGACTGGCGGGTGGGCCGTCAATGAGCTTCCCAGACCTAGAAGGGCGTAGGGGCAGCAACAGAGAAAGGACGCAGTCCCGTGCATCCCACAGACCCTAAACACCACCCAGGAGAACACACACCCAACTGCTGCTGGGAGGAGGGGAGGGGGCGGGAGGAACCCCTGGGAGCCTGCCTGGGCTTTGCAAGAAGGCAAGTGTATGGGGGGGGGGGGGGGGTGAAGAGGCAGGGGAGCCAGGCCGCTCCTCCCAGCGCTGTGTGCCTGTGGACAAGTCCCTCTCGGAGCCTCCATTGTTCACAACACGGGGACCTGGCCTTTCCCCGGGTCCGCACCAACCCCAGTGTCCTTGGGGGTGCGTGGCACTCTTCCATCAGGAATACACAGAACTGAAGAGAAACTAAACGGAACTCTGCGAGAGAGCGCCCGCCTCTAATTCTCACTGGTGGTGGGAGCGCACGCCTGTCTCAGGGGCTGGCTGGCTGAGATGCAGACCGAAGGGCCACGCTGGGGGTGCTGGCTACAGTGAGGCTCGGCCCCGCCTTCTCTCTAGCCTATGGTTCAGGGGACTTTGTTTTCGGGGGGTGGGGAGAGTAATACAGCGCTCGCAGAGGTGGCTGATGGGACACTGATGAGCTTCGGGATAATCTGGATGCAAAGCCTATCAAACCTTGCCATGTTGGTTGGGTTTATGTGTTTAGATTTTTAAAATAACCTCTCTCTACTGGCTGAGCCCAGGTCTGCCAGGACACACCTGCTAACCCCAGGCTCCACGTTCCCGGGGAGAGAGCAGCTCATCTAATATTAGAAGAACATCTGGCTTGAAACCAACATAAACACCAAACTAACTACAATTATGCAGCTTTTAGGGATATATGGAGTTCTGCCAACAGGGTCCCTCGGGTCAGGAAGCTGAGATGATCTTGTGAGGGGTGCAGCTCCCTGCCTGGCACCGAGGCGCGCAGCTAGAAAAGACCACGTGGCGCTGAGGCCCGAGAGCAAGGGGCTGGGTGGTGAGCCCGCCCCCCGGCCAGGGGCCCCCAGGGAGCACAGCGAGCCCTGTAAGCTCTGACTGGCCTCTTCACGCCATCTCCAAAAAGCAACACAGGGAGGGAAGCTAAGTGACTGACACACCAGAACTTTCCAGCTTTCCTAACACAGAGCTTCCCAGCTCTGCTTCACAAATAAGTTGCTTGAGGTCGGCCACCGCTCATTACAGACGAGAACTCTCCGCAACGGGGGACAGGTGGCTGCAGGCACAGCCAGCACTAGCACCGGGGCCTCCCACTGCGCCTGTGCCCTGACCACTGCACCCCTGCAGGTCAGCTGGCTCCACCAAACTTACTGCGAGGAAAGAGAATCATTCACTCATTCATTCATTCATTCTGGGTTTCTATTTTCTAAAATTGTTGTTCTACTACAGATGTCCTCATTCCCCCACTGCTCTCCCCTGGCCACCCTTCCCCTGCTCCCACAGTCAATCCCCACCCCGGGGCCCACAGCTATGGGTCATTCTTTGGAGAAACCTTTAGAATTTCACCCTAAGTCCAGCCCCACCCAGAGCAGTAAATATTTTTACCCTTATTGGGTGAGGCAGGGCCAGGGAGGGACCAGGACAGCCAGGGAGACCTGAGGCAGTGTCCACCCACCCTGCAGGCACCGACACACCCTGTCACCTGCCGCCCTGGGGCAGCTCGGCCAGGGGGTGGGGGTGGGGGAATGAGAGGCAGGTCCCAGGTCCCGCCCAGCACAGAGGAGTCACCCACATGCTCTGCATTTGCTAGAACTCTACCTCCTGGTTTTCCCCACCAGAGCCCGTCCAACTTCCAGGCTAGTTCAAGGATGCAGAACATCGGTTTCCTCTGACTGGGGCCTCAGGAGCGCAGGTGCCACACAAGGGACTTGCAAACTCACATCCCGTCCTGTTGCCCTACTGGACCCTCGGCCCCAGAGCCACACTGACTTAGCCCAGAAAGTCGGTCTCGCTCTGAGGACCTGTCCCTCGGAAGAGCTATCAGAGCCTTGCTGGTGGCTCACAGTTCTCTTTAAAACCTCCGTGCTCGCCTTCAGGCCGCAAGAAGAAATCCACAAGAAGATGCCCCACTCAGGGTCGAGAGTCTGAGCGAGTTCACACTCAGAGAGCTGGGGAGAGGGTGACCCCAGAATCTGTGGCCCACTCGGGTCCACTGGGGCCCTTGGGCAATGTCTGACCCCCACTGCACCCAGCCCACAGACCAGATGGCAGGAAACAGCCAGGGTGACCACGAAGACCCCAGGGGGAGAGGGCAGCCAGAGCTCTGGGTGCAGCTCTGTGTTGCCGAAGACTTCAGTGTCCCCTAAGCTCCCCCTCGGGGCTGTGAAGGAGGGGTACCCTGGGGAGCTCACAGTGTGGGCCCCCTGGCGGGAAGGGGAAAGGGTCTGTTCTACAAAGAGAAGCGGGCAGCGAGCCAAGGAATATGCTTAGCAAACAAATTATGGTGATGGTGTAAAACACTTTTTCTAAACAAGAATTCTCTCTCGAGTTCACAGAAGCCCACCTGGTCGAAAAGCTGCTTTCCCGTCGTGTTGGGCTGGATGGCGAACTCCAGCTCCGCGTCCATGGTGGTGACTCGGACATTGATCTAGGAGACAGAACGAGACAAATGACACTTACCCGAGTGTCTCTTCTCTTAATCGTCCCCTGAGCCTTCCCCCTTCACGCCGAGCTACCCAGCAATGTGCAAGAGCACGTTCCTCTCCAACAGCCAGCCCTCCACACGCTGGCCACCACACGCGTGCGTACGTGCACACAGCTGATGGGCGACAACCACTGGGGCTCAGCACCTGCACCCAGCGGGCATTCACACGCACGCCCTCCTCTGGCCAAGCACATCCACGCTTCAGTCTAGGCCGTTTTTCTACAAAAATGCTTTGATGACGGTTAGTGTATTTCCCGTACCACCTTCTGCGGGCCCTTACAGCAGCCAAGCGGGGTCTGGGGATTCAGCCAGAGCCGGGGGTCAGGATCTATAGGGAGGAGCGAAGGCGGGGGCGCAGTTGTTTGCACGGAAAACAAGACAACAGTTAATACGTAATCGTGCTAGAGTGAACTGTCTCGTGGCCTCGCAACTGTAAACCTACTTCTGCCTCGCCCGGTAGGTGCCAGAAAGTTTGTACAGCAGCTTGGGAAACCATCTGAGCAGTGAGCAGGGAAACCACAGCAAAGAGCACAGAGGGTTAGAGAGTAATCCGAAGGGGTAATTACAAAGATAGTAGACACACGGAAAATTGCTTCAAAAACGGAAAACCTGACGAGCAGACCTTATCAATGTAAACAGGACCGGAAATGAGAAGAGGAAGTATCAGTAAGAGATCCAGGAGAACAGCCGCGTGGTTACGCGCGGGCCTCACGTGTTTCTGATGCTGCCACACAGCTGTTCTAAAAACATTTATTTCAAGGTAGTCTTCAAGTTCATCACTCGAGAAAACCCAGACTCACTAGCACATGAAAAACACAAATCTACATCGCCGTCCCAAAGGAAAGCACCACCGCCACCCAGCAGCGGCCACGCTCGGCATCAAGAGATGCTGGCTCCCTGCCATGCTTCGCGCAAAGCAGGTAAGAAGAGCATGGGAGCCGCAGGCCAAATGCTTCCTCTCTCCGACGGTGGTGGGAGGAAGACGTAGAGGGACCAGCCTTGGCCTCTGGCCCGAGCACGATGCTTCACGTTAGTTCTGACTCCCGGAACAAGATCGGCCTTTACGAATCACGTTTCTTTCCAGCACTGGAGGCTGCAGGAATTGAGAGGGGCTTGGATGCATACCCGGCATGTCTGAAAGGGTCTTCAGTGGACATTACTAGCAGAGGAAAGTGGGGCATCACTTTCCACAGTCTTAACAAGTTTCCCTCCAATCTCAAATCCACAAATTAAATCACTGGAGTTTGCTGAGGAGGAATATTAGGCATATGTTGAATTCTTAAGGTGGGCTGAGCATTGTCCTGTACACCAAAGGGTCGTGGGTTCGATCCCCGGGTGGGTCATTATGGGAGGCAACCAATCAATGTTTCTTTCACACTGATATCTGTCTGTCTCTCTCAGATTAATACACATAGCCCCAGGTATTAAATTAAAAATTAAAAACACAAAATGGCTGCTATGAAGCATAAAATAAGATAAGGGAAGAACTTAGAGATGCAAAAGGCAGCCCCATAGTCGACTATTCCAGTAACAAACGCAGCTCCAGATCACTCACTGACAGCTACGCCCACAGTGAACATCACACTCAAAGCTACAGCGGGGAGGGGTGGGGGGGTGGGGGCACCGCTGCCGGACGCAAGGCCTCAGGTGTGCTTTCTCTCTCTGTTATTTACAGAGGCAGGAACTGAACCAGATGCCGCGACCCTGGTTAAGACCAATAGAAAGGACCAGAGTTTAGGACTAGGAGATTTCAGACTCTAAATTCTAAATCTTGATTCTTTCTAAATTCACCACCAGTGAGGAAATGTCACTTCCGGAAACCAAAGTTAGTAATTAACAGAAAAAGGTGACCATCACACCAATTTTTTAACCACTTTGCAAAATGATTAAAGGAATTTGGAAAAATCTGTTTTGCAGTTCTGAGTCAGGTTGATATGTGACTCAAAACCTCACACAACTCTTTGAAAAGCAGATACTGGTAAAAGGAATCCTTTCCCTGCAGGTGGACATCATAAGCCAGTATGAAGGCGGCGGCCTTCTTAGAAATTAAGTGTAGTGAGAGGTCCGCATAGCCTGTACCATCTACACCTGCCAGCAGGGGGACTCCATCCGGCCGTCAGCAGCTCCCACACAGGCCACTCTGCCAAGTTCAGGCTGCCTGGCCCTTCCAGACTCCTTTTCCTGTGCTCCGGCACCCAAGGGCAGTCATGAAGGCCGGCACAGACCCTCAGAGACGGCAAACCAAAGGTCAGGCCAGGTTCTTCTGACACTGCAGCACCTAATAAAAAGGGACAAGCCACAGGAAGCAAACAGGCTTTCTCTCCACCGCCCGGTACACCGGCCCTGTGAAAAGGAGAAATGCCCAGCTCTGATTTGGGGTGTCCCAGACATTTAAGTTCAGAAACTCCCCTAAGATTACCCAATCAAGTTGGTTTTAATCAGTATATGCATATGTTCACATACAGTGTTTGTTCCACAATCATTTTTCTGGTATTACCTTATCAAATATGCAATATGTTATTGTTGAGACTGAATTTCTGACAATCCTATATATATTCTAAACCTGTTATTTTTGAATTTAAATAGATATGTGCATGTGTGTGTGTGAATATATTCCTCCTTTAAAAGACATGTGTTGAATGTGTATAAAGTCATCTCCTCCCACGGAAAACAACCCTTGCTTTTACATCTCGTTTTCCACGTTTGCTTTGAATGCTCTGCCATTTGTACACGTCCGGATTTAATTCTAAACGTTAGGGTTCTCAGTGCTTCTCTAGATCAAGCCGCCCAACGGCACTGCTCTGCTCCAATGCGGCGTGTGTGTTTGCTGTGGAGGTTTGTTTGGTATCAGGCTGGACGGCAGAAAACTCACATTGTTTAACTTTTGAATATCCCGATCTCAGTACCTTTTGTTGCTGTATTGCCAAGCTAATTTCAATCCGTGTATGTGTATGTCAGCTACAGGGCGGGCTGCACAACCGACACGGCTGAGACGGGAGAGCTCGTGAAATCTAAACAACGTGAACAACGTTCGTGGCCACTGGCCAGGCTGCTCGACGCTCATCAGCGAGTGGTGTTTCTCTCCGAGGGCGCAACGGGCACTCAGGGCAGCCCAAGCCTTCCTTCTGCAAGACCATCTCCAGGACCGCGGAATGTTCAACACAGAACTCAACACAGGTGTCCCCAGTCACTGGGACGTCTAATAGTAACCCTCCCCCGCCCACGCACACACAATTCTGAACGCTCTGGGGAGACCGGGGAGGCTCCCACCCCAATTAAGGACCACAGACGGCATGGTAGTGCCTCAGTCAAGAACACGTTTAAAGAGACGACCGAAACTGGTTTCCATTTCATGGGTCTTTAACAATGTGCTGAAATACAGCCTAAGCTTCACACAATATTGAGAATAAAGCACTTTTACGCAGATGACTGGACCTTTTATTGATATGTACACACAGACACACACACACACACGTTTTGTTTTGGCCCACTTATCCAGGGGCTCTAGAAGAATTCAGGCTCTGGCAATTAAGGAAACAGGATTTAAGCGAATTCACGATTCGACACATAAAAATTCCTTTGCCTTAGTTAATGGAGATGATGAAAACCTAATTGTCATAGTCTTGATTATCTTCCCTCTGCTTTATAATCTACTTTTTAAAAAATTTTATTTGAGCCCTAGCTGGTATGGCTCAGTGGATTGAGAATCAAAGGGTCGCCAGTTCGATTCCCAGTCAGGGCACATGCCTGTGTTGTGGGCCAGGTCCCCAGTAGGGGGTACCTGACAGGCAACCACATGTTGATGTTTCTCTCCCTCTGTTTCTCCCTCCCTTCCGTCTAAAAAAATTAATAAAATCTTTTAAATACAATTTTTATTTGCTGTTCTTACGAAGGGCTACTATCCTACACACTGCTGAACCATCCCCCACAGCTCCACTTTCCTGCAGCCCCGGCCCACCCTGGCTCCTAGACGCCTGGCATCCCGAGGCTCATGTACTCTACAAACACCAATCGAATACCCACTGGGGACACAGAGGGGAGTCAGACCGCCCCAGCCCTTGAGCCACGTACGGCTGGACACGCAGAAACGGGCCTCAGGTAGCTGTCACACACCAGTTGCTAGAGTCCCCACAGCAGCTTTACAGACACTTGCGTTTCTGGGCCTCAGCCTAAGAACCTGTGTTTTCAAAGCCACTGGAGTGATTTTGAGGGCTGGCCAAATTCACTGAACAGCGGGCAGGGAGCCTGGCAGCCAGGAGGCCTGGGTTCAAAACCTGACGCTGCAACCTCCTGAGGACCTCACACAGGTGACTTCCCTTCCTGGGCCGCGGGCCCCTTCTCTGCAAAAAAAAGCTTGGGACCAGATGCCTTGAAGTCCTTTCTAGCTCTGGAATGTGAGGTCTGTAGTCCAGAGGCCCAGTGAGAGGATTAGAGCTGAGGATTAGAGCTGAGAGTCCAGGAGGACCTCAGAAAATAACAAAGGAATGCCATCCCCAGGTGGCCAGGAGACTGCCTTCCTGGACCAAAGAAAAGCTCGGCTGGCGCTCACATTTCTGGGAGGGGGGAGAGCTCTCCCCGGGAAGGGAGGAAGGGAGTACGGCAGTGCAGGTTTTATTGCTCCAATGCAGCTGACATTCTCCAACAACAACAAAAAAGAGAACTAGAGGTGTTTATACCCCAATCTTCTTTTTGACAAAACCCAGTAACAATGCACCCTGCTGACACTAAATAAATCCATTGCTCTGCTGGTTCCCTCCAGCAGTGGAGGGATCCTCAGACAGGCAGGCCTGAGGGCAGGGCTGTGGACAGGAGCCCCGGGCTGGCCCAGACTGGCCCGGGCTGGCCCCAGCAGGCTCCAGTCAGAAGAAGGCCTCCTCCCCACTGGAAGTTCGTAGCTAGAAAGGACTGTATCTGTAGTGGATCTTCCAACACCAACATTCTGAAACTCAGAAATTACCTGCGTGCCTTTTGGTGGCTGTGCAGCTCTCTGCAAAGTATCTTATCTGCACATAAAGAGACAGTGACAAAGAGGTGATACACTGCGAGGAGGGGGCACGGCAGTATTTCGAGGTCACAGAAGTTGAGACTCTCTGTTTCTTTTCTTTCTTTAACTGAAAGGCTTTTGAGTGGCTTTGCTGTGTTAATGCAAATTGTGAAATCCCAGGATGGGGCCACAGTCTAAGTTTCCCAGACTGTTCTGCCCCCAGAGGGTGCTTTTCCATGGACTATCCCAGAGGACCAGTATTTTTCAGAATACGCTCTCAAAAACATGGGTTTTGAGTCTTCCCAGCTTAACTTTGTCAAAATGGTATATCTAAAATGCCTTCTAAGACCTTATAAAAATAAAAAGACATGGAGGTAACAATGAAATACTATATTTTACCTCTAACCCATGCAGACAGCTGAGTTTTTCACTGTCAAATTATCTCCCTTTATTATTTTCCTCATTTTCGTAAGTAAATATTGGGTAATATTTCCTTTGGGTGGTGTCCGCTTCCTCCTGAAACACTTTAAACTTGGTTTAAGATTACCTCTCCAATCATATCTTTTACAGAATAAATTCAAACTGTACCAAGGACCAAGCCAAGAGGGAAAAGTTCCAGACCAATCCCACCAGACACCTGACAGACAAGCAGCCGTTCCCGTCCTGTCCCGTCCCGTCCTGTTCCGTTCCGATCCGATCCGATCCGATCCTCGTAGACAGGCTGGGTTTCAGGTTAGTGGTGGTCAGGGCACTGTGGGGGGGTGGGGGGGTGGAGGGCAGGGCTACAGTGGTTTCTCTAGGTGCTCACTGAAGAGTCAGGGAGACCATTTCAAATAGACAGGAAACTTCAAATGGTAACATTCGAATGTTTGCATTTCAGGCACCAGATTCTGTAATAACAGACTAATCCCTATATTATCACACCTGCATTTACTCAAAAATTAGTCCGCGCGGGGCTCTCCAGGCACCGCGGAGATTACACTGACAGCTTGACCTTTCCTAATCACTTCAAATGTCAGCGCTGTTTTCCAACATGCCAGCCCTCTTCCCAAGGTGCCACTTCAGCAACTCTGAGCAGCTCAAATATTTGGATAAGACCTTTCAAGTACTTGGAGACGCTCTGATAGGAAGCAGCTACAGTCTACTTTCTCCCACAAAGGCGGAAGAAAAGCAGGGGCGGACGGCAAGGCACCGTCTCACGGTGAAGGAGAAATGAAGTGGAAGAGCGTTTTCAGATGCCAGTTTGGTTCACTTAGTTGATTATGGAGATAACACTGTATTTTGACTTTCATGTTGCGTTACTATATACTTTTTAAAAATGACAGCTTTGTTGAAATATGATCTACAGCCGTAAAGCGTGCCCATTCAGAATGTACAGTTCAGTGGGTTTTTTTTTTTTTTTTAGCATTTTCACAGAGTAACACAACCAACACCACGACCTAATTTTAGAACATCTCGTCACCCCCGAAGAAACCCCATGCCCGCCAGCCCCAGCTTCTACAAATGCAGGTTCTGTCTCCGCCAAGCTCCCTGTCCTGGACACTGCACACACAGAGCTCGGCCAGTGCGACCTGCTTCGGCCCCGAGGCCCGGGGTTTCCCAGACCAGCCTGCTGCAGCGCATCAGGGATGGGTTCCTTTCTTCATTGCCAGATAACACTCCTGCCTGCTCAGACCGCTTTTGTCAGTGAGCTTTGCACTAGATGATCTACGGCCAAATTGGTAAGGAAAAAAAAAAATTAGGGGCAAACAACAATGAAAGAAAATAAATCTTTTCAAAAACCGACATTCAATTTCAGTTCCCTGTTTTCAAGCTGTAAAGGAGAAACAGTCCGTGCTCTCAGGGAGGAGGCACCGCTGCCAAGCGAACTGATATGAACCTGGTGGGAATGCTGTCTCCCAGCCTCCCTCGCCCGCCGGCTCTCCCCAAAGCCGGAAGTCACTGCAGCCGCCCTGCGCCCCAGCCACACCTTCACCAGAAACGAGGGACAGGTACTGGAAGCAGAGGTGAGAACCCAGTTCTTGTTCAGGGTCCTCCCAAGCAAATCATGTCCTGTCCTGAAATTTTAAGCAGGGTCTGAGTCTTTTGTTACACATCTAATCGCAATGGTGCCAGGCACGCCACAGCTGGTGGTCGATTTAAGTGCCCGAAGCCCCTACCTGTTTCACTGATCATCTCCTACACATCTTAGGCTTTGCTGGGTGACTTGAACTGCTCCTGAGCCCCATTCACTGCTGCACAAGGAAACGTGGCAACCCCAGGCCTGCTCTGGGACGTCTGCTGGCCTTTGGCAGACATGGCCAGTGCCCCTTACGTGCCATTCCCTGGCTGGCAGTGCCTCTCTGACCTGAATGTGCAGAACTGCCTGGAGAACCTGTTGAAACAGTTTCCCAAGGCCGAGATCCTGACTCAGGAGGCTGGATTGAGGCCCATGAATCTACTGCTCGCCCTCACAGGTGAGGCCACACCCAGACCACTGCTGCTCGCAGGCACTAGGCAGCATCCTGAACCTGCAAAAGGCCCCAACTCCTTCTGGCAGATTAAACGTACCTACTGCTAGTATTTAGGCTCTGTTACGGGAAGGAAGGTGGCTCACTAAAGTGTCACTCACAGTCATGGAGTACAGATCTAAACTCACAGAGGCAGGTATTCCTTAATGCAACCCTGGGTCCCCACGGATGGGTCCCCGTTTTAGTCCCCTCTCTGGACGCTGCTCTCCTTGCCTTTGAGAGAGCGAAAAGCCAGCCTCTGTACAACACTCCGACGCAGTAAAGTGCTGCGGTCACTTTTGACAAAGGCTGGCTAACCCAGAGCCACCCTCTGTGAAACATCACCATTAACTGAGCAAACTTCGCTGGCTGAGTGTAGACGGGCAGCCACGGCACTTCAGCCAAGGAGGGCAATGCTGGAAAGTCCCAAAGGCAAGTGGGTTTTTTGTTTTTAGCTCCTTTCCATATCACCAACCCTTCTCAGGGTGTTACAGTAATGGCTACTATTTAAAAGATAACTTTGTTTCTATCTACCAGATAGAATGATCCTTTGTCTTAGTTCACAATGCTGCTCTCAGTAAGTGTTTACGTAAACAACAAGAGCATATAAAAGTAGTTGCCACTGAAAAGCCAATGACCTATGTCACACTGTTCCAGTTGCTGCTTAACGCACACTTAGAATCGTCCGACTTTTACCAAGAAGGGCGGTTTGCGAGAAAGGCGGTCCCCAAACCACCCTGTCGAGCACAACTCTTCTAATGGAGGCGCCAAAGTAAAAAAAAAGCCAGCCCGTCATTAAGGATGGCATTTATCAACATAGCAAAACACCACTATCGTTCGGAGAGAAGAAGTCAAAGAGAAGCGTGGTCCTTACAACACGAGTTTTCAGTGGACAGAGTGAAGTCCCCATACACGATGCTACTGCACCTGCAGAGGGACCAACGCTGCTCCTCAGGCAAGACGTCCCTTCATCAACACGGTCCCACCACCGGCAGTAGCCTTGCGTCTTCGGGAGCCCGGCACAGGCTGGCCTCAAAGGCAGAAATTCCAGGGATACGTGCTTAAGCTCTAGCTCTTAACACCAGACTCCTTGAGGCTTCCTGACCTTTAGGTGAAAATAACCGAATAAAAATACCTCACTAATAAATTAGTCCTATGGAAGGTCTGTAAACTAATGGAAAATGACACACTATTGCTATTCCTTTCTTTCAAGCTCCTCTGTATCTTAAGTGTAAATGACACACAATTGTATCACTTGATAGCGTCTTCTCCTTCAAGGTTAAAAGGAAACAGTGAAGGTGAGGAGCTTGGCCAGCCAGGCTCAGGAAGACTTCGGGTGCTGGAGAGAACCGGTGTCTGGCCCCACAGACCGTGTGACAAGGCTGTGGAGCGACACATTACAGACAGTCAGGCAAGGCGGTGAAACCCCTCCCGTCCCTCTGCCTGTAGCACAACCGTCCGACGAAGACACACAGGCAGGACAGAGACAGAACGTGTGTGCCCATCGAGTTTTCATGCAATTACCCAACACCAGGGTGAGAGTCTCATCTCTTACTGCCTGGCCGTGGGGATAACACAGCCATCAAATGTTAGCACTGACAGAGTCCACTCGGGCAACTCCCATACGGTCAAAGTGCTGGCCCGCAGGCTCAGCCATCCATCCCTCTGACTCGCCTAGGGATCGCGGCGGGGCGGCCTGCTGCTTCTGGGAACAGGAGGTACCAAGGAGGACGGTGTGGTGCCGGGACAGCTGCTCTCTGGTCCCCTGGTGCCCAGCACAGAGCTCCTGGCAAACCTGGCCCTCGCGATGGCGGGTATTTCCCCCTAAGGAAAATCCAAGCTAGGATGCGAGTGGACAGGTGCTGGCAGGGACTGAATGACTCTCCTGGCAGGTGGTATCTGTCAAGAAATTACGCTAACCTGCCACAACCTGGTGCCTCTGGCTCAGGCCGAGTCAAGTCATTACCCTTCGCATTGGAACATTCCCAGCCGCTCCCCTGCCCCCTGCCCTTGATGGAGGTGTAAAAAGGTCGTCATTGGTTAGGGTTTGCCCAAGGTGCTGATTACTAATGAAAAGCAAGGTCTGAACTACAGAGTTCAACTTCAAGGGAGCCAACTTAACTGGCATAAACCAAGTGGCTGTCTAGGGGAGTTTCTCAGTTCAGTTTAAGCGTAGTCCTTATTTATTTCGTTTTAGGAAGTGTGGGCATAAATTTTAACGTGGAGGAATGGGGGTGGGTGTGCCATCCCCCTGCTCAGCCTCATGTCTCTCGCCCACAGAGAGCATTGTCACACTGTGGCGTGGGCACCCGCCTCGTTTCACGGGGTTCCATATCACTTGAAGGAGCTGTGAGGGTCACTTAATCAGGGGAATGAACACTGCATGCCCTCACCCCCTTTTCTGGGCTGCTGTCCTCCACCGCCCTTAGGCTAAGCTCACAACTCAAAAGCTAAATTCTTAATATGTAGTAGATGACAACAGGGCAGAGTATGAACACGAAAGCTGGGTCTTGGAATTCCTGGTAACTTTTCTCAGGTAGGTTATGTTACAATTGAAGGATACAGAGGCCAGGCTTGGCCGCGTAGCTCAGCTGGTTAGAGTCATCACAATACGCCAAGGTTGTGGGTTCGATCCCGGTTAGGGCACATACCAGAATCCACCAATGAATGCATAGTAAGTGAAACAACAAATCAATGTTTCTCTCTCTCTCCCTTTCTCTCTTTAAAATAAATAATAATAATAGGCCAAAATAAAAATGTAACATTGTTACATTTATATCACTTTTTGTTTTACAAGTATATGTTATAAGTAGCATAATTAAAATAGTGACAAGGTATAACTATTTTGCAGGGTAATTTTAAACAAGAATGCTTGGTGAGCAGTGTAAAGCTATCCTAGCCTGACTACCTGCTTTTAAAATCTGGGGAAACTGAGGCCCAGAAAGGTTTCCACTACTTTCTCAACTTCTGGTAATCAGCTCCTAAAAATATTTATATTTGTATAGCTCTTAAACATCATTCCTATCATGGCTGGTGTGGCTCAGTGGACTGAGCACCAGCCTGCAAGCCAAAAGGTCGCCAGTTCAATTCCCAGCCAGCGCACATGCCTGGGATGCCGGTCAAATCCCCAGTATCAGATCAATGCTTCTCTCTCCCTCTCTTTGCCTCTCTCTAAAAATAAATTTTAAAAATATTAAAAAAAACCCCCATCCCAACATTATTCATTATTCCTGAAGTTTTATCTTTCAATATAGTCAATGGTTTTAAACTTTTGAAAAGTCTGTATTCCCAAATTCCGGGGTGAAAAATTACATAAAATTATGCGTAAGGAAATGACCACATCAACTAATATTCATCCCATAATTTCAAGAACATGTAATGAGATCCCAAATTTTTCTAAATAGCTCCTTTTGCCTCTGCAAGAAAGCCACTTCCTGCCCCCAGATCCACTTCCTGTCAGCCAAGGCCTCTTACCAACGCAAAAAGCGGACAAACCAGTCCTATTTGTACTCACTACAGCCAGAGGAAATCTGGCCCTGAGAGCTGAGAGCTGGAGGAGACCGGTCTGGGCAGTTGCATTTAAAAGCGGTCAGTCCCCTCCACCATAAGGCACGCGTCCATGCTGATCCCAGGCTCAGGTGCGGCTCCTGGGGGGGAGGAGACCTAGGCGGTCTGACACTGCCGGGACTCCGGGACTCGGGACAAACGGAAGGGCTGCAACCCTCACCCCAGGGCCAGGTCTGTGCTGCAGAGCCACCCCGGAGGGCACTTCCTTCCCTGCGGTCCGCAGGGAAGGGTAATAGTTCTGATGCCCACTAGCTGCCCATTTGTAAGATCTTTCTTTGTGAGCGTCTCCAAGTGGAAACTGACCCTGCACTGGGAACGACGTACACCGTGTATAATTTCACCATGGGAACGAAACCAGAACGTGTGGACACTACTTTACACAGGAAAGGAAAAGAAGTAATAAAAAAATGTTATGCTCTGCAAAGGCAACTATTGCTTTTCAGAAACCAATAATCTACCTCCTCCTCCCCCACCTCAAGGCAGGCAGAAGAAACTATCCTTCAAGGTCACTTTCTCTTTATCTAACGAGCCTGAGGTCTCGATTCCGGAAGGAGTGACTCCAGTTTTCCCGGCCCTGCCATACATACTTCAGCACCAATTTAGCTCACTGAAGTGAGGTTAACTATACCCACAACCTTAGGGTCCCGTCAAAGACAGAGCGAGGGACGGGGCCAAGATGGCTACCACATGCTACAATGGTTTTTAATTCCGAGCTCATAAAACATAGGAAATTAAAGACATAGACTAAACTCCACTACCCACCTGGAATACACTATTTTCTTTGTAAGTTTAGAAGTCTGTCAAGAGTCTTTCTAATCTAGTGTGAGGGGGGTGGGGAGGTGAAAAAAGTGAATGCCGAAACGACACGCCTCTCTGCTTGCCTGCTGTTTTAAGGAAAGACGCATAAAATAAACCACACTTAAATCCTGTGCATTTCCGATGGAAATCTTCGCCCCTAGTTAACATCACCTGTGCAGAAATAGGCTGCAGTGCTAAAGAACATTTCTCCCGTGACAAGCTTAGACAAGATGTATTTGAACTTGACCAAGAAGTCTTTACTTCTGCCATCTATCATAAATGAAGAGTGAGACCCAGGCAGGTTTTTTAAAAACCTTAACTAAATCAGTAAGCTTACAAAGTCTGTTGAATAGCAAACTTCAATAAAACTTACACTTCTGACCACTCTGTATTTCTGAAATTATATTAAGTTAAAAATAAAAACCTCTTTAATTTATGCTTTGTCACACTCAAATGTGTTACATCCAGAATGGGATTCTAACTGTGTGCACGGTTACCCGGTGGGCCCGGAGCCTCTGGTGTGTGCGTTACAGGCCCATCGCCTGCCCGAGTCCTGCAGCTCCAGGGGGTGTGTCTCCTTCGGGCTCAGGGCCCACCCCTCCCACCCTGCCCCAGCTCCACCCCCAGCCCCACACCACACTGAGCTCTGCAAATGGCTGCATGAAATTCCACTTAGCGAGGCCCCACATTTATTATTGCTCGCTTCAAGTTTTCAGCTCTGAGAATGCTGCTATTGAGACAATGACCTATTTCCAGTCGGGTCACAGCACTCTCCCCCTCCCCCACCACAAGAATCGTGGGAATACAGAGTAAGAGCGGAGCTAGCTGGGAACAAACAGTTCTGTGTGTTCCAAGTCAACTGCAATTGCGACTAGAGATCGCCTTCTGATAAAACCTGTGTGTGAAGGGAGCGATGGCCCAGGTGGGAGTCAATCAGTCCCTCGCTGCTCAGAACACCAAAGGTCTCCGAGAAGCCGTGGCTCTGCCCTAGGGACCCATGGAGAAGGGTGCACCCGGACCCACCGTGGGCAGCACAGGCTCCCCTGAGCCGGGTCTCGGTCCTCCTCTACGCGTCTCCGGCCTCGGGGCCCGGGAAGGGGACCTCCCTTCCCGCTTTGGCTCTCACTGGACCCCAGCATTCGGTGATTTGGAAATGCGACATCTTTCCCATCTGCCCTTACAATAAGCTTTAAAAAAAAACAAACTCTTCATTTTGGAAAATCTGAAACACTCATGTGAGTGGAGAAAATGGTTTTTAATGAGTCCCCATGAATTTTTCACCTGGCTCTGACACCACTAACTTCCTAGCATTCTGGATTCATCTGCTTCCCACCGCTACAAAACATTTTTTGCTGGCGTATTTTAAGGCCGTCACATACATCATTTCACTTGTAAAAACATCAGTATGGGGCCCTACTGGATACTCACACACACTCCCACCATTATTATTTCCAACATAATTGAAAACTGTTCCTTAATAGTTCGAACGTAATCAGTATTCAGTTTCCCCCCATTGCATCAGAAACACTCTTCACAGCGGGTCTGTTCAAATCAGGTAGTGTGCTCTGCGGCCCGTCACCACACTGTGTTTCCAAACCGCCCTGTTGGGCCAGTTCCTTAATAACAAACACCAAGTGTCCCCACCCTCTCTCCCCACCTAAGTCCCACTTAGGAGTCTCACCCAAATAGCAATGTGTGATGTAAGCAGATACCGCAACCGGAGGCAGCAACATCCATAATTATTTAACCACGGCAACGAAACGCTCGCTATCAATACTAACATACACAGCATTTCCCCCAATAGTTACGGCCCAAGCTTTTACTGAGGGGGTTGTGGTCACTTTCCTATTTAAAAGCGTAAGAAACAAGGCTGGACATCCTTCGGAGGCCTATTTTACAAGAAACGCATAGATGCAGTGATGGTGCAGCAGGCAGAATATTATCTGAAAAAGCACCCCCCCCCATCCCCCCGAAACTCAGGCCAGAGAAACGACGGGAGGCCCCAAGTGGGGAGCACGTGGCCACCGTGCCCACCGAACCCAGGTGAGGACAGGCTCTCGGGGAGCTATCGCCCCGGTTCTTTGTCCAACGTATGAGTGACGGGCCGGATGCAAAAAGCAGACAAAAGCACGTCACGCTCTGCCCACTCAGATGCCACTCTGCCCGCTGGTTTTAACTCTTCACCCAGCAAAGACAGAGAACAAGACTGCTGGCACCCCTGGGCAAAGCAGTGAGCCGTCACACTGTCTCAGCGGCTTCAACCCCCACCCATCGCGGGTCCCAAATGAGGATGAATGAGTTGAATGAATGAATGAATGAATGAGTGAATGAGTTTCATGGAGGGACGAGGCAGTGCTCTTGGTGGTAACAAAAGGACAGGAAGTGGGGTCACACCTACTGACTGTGGGGCCAAGTCAGGAAGCAAGGGCCCGTCCTGAGAAACTCAAGTTTACTCATCAGATTAGGCTTTCATAATTACCAGTGGGGTCTTCTACAGAATTTACTCTGTCCTCTGCGGCGACAGGGACCAGGTCCAGGGGCGTCCCCCTGCTGCCCTGCCCCGTCTGCCTCATCAGAACCGCCAGGGAAGGTTCCTGGACCTAGTGCCCCAGAGGAGGAAGCAGGGACACTTGCCCCAGAGCACCCACTTAAGAGGCAGCACGCTCACCATCTCGGTCATCCGCCTCCCTCCATTCATCTGCCAATAAAGCAAGGATTTCAAGTTTGTTCTAGAAGCAGAACCCGATGCTTCCTTTCCCAAACCACTGTGCCTCCCGCTGTTGCAGCCATAAAGACAGAAGGCAGAAACAAGCATCTAACATCGTTATGGGTAGAAGTTCTATGAAATAAAGTAGAGCAGGGGTGCAGGGTGGGCAGCGAGGGGGGCTTGGACAGAGTGGTCTAAATTAGGGACTGACGTACGACTATCCACCATCAGAAACTCATACACACACGATGTTAGGTCAAAAGTTAATTTTCAATTGCCAGTGACGAGGAAAAAAGCAACTTACTTAAGTATCATTCACCTTCCAACTCAAATATCAGGTACAAACTGCTTTTTTTAAGCATATGCCAAAACCCTGTCATCATACAATGGCTTAGCCAGTGTGACACCAGACACTATGACTTTCTCAACAGAAACAAGGGCCACCAACACCAGCCTTGTCTAAAATCTGACCCCGGCACCAACCGTGCCTGCTTCTGGGAGAGCCTTCCCAACACGTGTCCAGGCTCAGAGCCTGGGATTTTTTTTTTTTTTTTTAACTGGGAACAGTGGAGTGGTATGCTTCCAAATACTATCAGCTTAGTCATAAAATGTATATAAGGTCTAACAAATGCTTAGCAATGATTATTTTTGTCCTAAGGCAGGAGTTGGCAGGGGTTTCTGTGAGGGGCCAGACAAGTACTCTGGGCTCTGCAGGCCACGTTCGAGTCTGTCGCATATTACTGTTCTTGTTGTTTTAAACAACTTTTAGAAATGTAAAACCTGGTTCCAGCTGGGGGCCCACACAGAAACCGGCCACAGCCAGATTTGGCTTTTGCCTACGCCATCCTCAAGGAAAAACAATTATTTGCAATATCTGTTATGACAATTTTTTGATATAGACAGTTTTACACTGATCTCTTGGGCAAAATAAAAAAAAATTAGGATGTGAAAAGTGACTTCAAACTTAACGAAAGATAAGCAAAATCGGACACATTTGGCTACTACAGTTTGATCTTTAGGTGGTATTTGTTCCTATTTTATCAATAACAGGTTAAGATCAGAACTTCCATCTTGCTTTTAAGGTTTGTTTTCTCAAATATAACAGATTAAAAAGATAATTATGTTAATGTAGTTTTCATTTCCTTTGAAACAGCACTGCCATTTACCTTTAAAATGTTAAAAAGGCTTAGAGAACGGAATGTGAATCATAACCAGAGGAAAGCGGAAGTGACCCCTGCCACTACCTTCGTGCCCTTCTGCCCTGTGCCCTGGTGAGCTCCTACACACCCCTGCACGCCCACCTGCCCCTCACGGCTCTGCAGGACAGAACTTCATCTTCTTCTGTGTGTGCCCCCACCCTCTCACTTACCCCGTCATGGGCTGCCGAAGCACAGGTTAAGTGGTTGCTTATGAAACTGCTCTTTATATGGCTATCTATACTTGTATTTGGAAAAATATGTACCTATAGTAAGCATTTTGTTTTAATAACAGTCTCTTAGTCACCTTATGGAGCAATGTTGATTTTTTTTTCCTCTAAAAAATGATTTACAGAAGTCCAGAATACGATCTTTATTCTTTATGTCCACAGGCATGGATGGTCAAGTATGTTAGAAGGAAAATAATTCCACTTTCTGGTCTCTTCAATAAATATTCCGTATTTAATTAGTAGTGGCAAACACATTTAGGGCTTAAATTAAAAACTAATTAAAGTATTTGGGGAATGCATAAGGGATAATTCAAAACACATTCACTGATTTTGAAAGCAGGCTTTGAAGTTTACTCTTTCAGATTAGAATTAGAATGACTGCACACTAACAAAGCGGGCATATTGAATCATCCTAAGAATCTCCAAATTGTCAATGATACACAAAAGTTTAAGTAAAAAAAGATTAAGAAACATTATAATAATTTGCTAAGAGTGGTACTGTTTTACCTTCCCAAAGTATAGGTACTAATACTATTATTCAATTTTTGTTAGAAGTCACAATTTCATGATTTAGGACAGGGACTAACGAAAGAGGTCAGTGCGGAAGGACCAAGGAGCAAAGAGAGGGAAGCGCACTGGGTCCAGCTCCTCCCTGCACTTTGACAGAAAGACTCTGCCCCCTTTTCCCTTTAAAAGCAAAGAGAGCCAAACAGTGGGAGCCCCTGGTCACTCCCAGACAACCTCTGTGCCCGGCCTCCCTGCACAGAGCAGCTCAAATCAGAGAGATGCTATCATCCACCTCGGCTGGCCTTGTCTTTCTGGAGTTCGACGCCGTCCAGCTAGCTCCTCTTCCCCAGCCCGGCCAAGCTCCAAGACCAATGATGGCACCGTGGCCTTGAAGCGGGACCTTGAAGAAAGCGACCATGCAGCCACGCCCCTGCCAGCCTGCGCCGATGCCCTGGGACCACACTGGGAGTCGCTGCTCCCCCAGCACACCAGGGGCTCTGGTCTCTGCTCACCCACAAAACCACCAGTATCTGCTCGTCTGGGGCTTCACTGCACTGCTTGGGTCCAAGAGAAACGAACACATAGAAGCTGCCCTTTTTCTGGTGAAATCAGTAGTCCCCAGACTCTGGGGCGCATCAAAACCTTCTGGGAAGCTTCTTAAAGCACAGGTGCCCAGTCCTGCTGGCTGTGGGGGTGGACATTCAGTGGCGCTGTGTGGGACCCAGGAACTTCTGAGTCTCCACATGAACATGGCCACCCAAGGTTAAGAACACCACGCTGTCTTAACCCTCACTTTCACCCCTGTGTGTGTGTGTGTGTGTGTGTGTGTGTGGTGTGAGAAACACTCAGGAGAAATGTAAGAAGCTGCTAGATTACTTTTCGTTCACGTGGATTAAACTTGCACTGCAGTTTAGTCCCGTGTTTGTGTACCTTTAGGGAGGCAGTGGTTATAATAATGAAAAAAGGCAAGGGCTTCTGTCATCAGTGGCAGTTAACAAATGTACAAACCAAACCCTCCACTTTCCCTCCCACGCCTGGTCCTTCTCCAGGTTCCTTATCTCAGCGAATGGCACCACCAGCCGTCCAGTTATGCAAGCCAGACGCCCGCAGTCAGGCCGACGCAGCCCGCTCACCCGCCCACCACTGAGCCCAACAAGTTCACCTCCCACACGCGTCCATGTCTCCCACATGTACCACCACCACCAGGGGCCACCTCCATGGCCCACTGTCCCCACACTCGGCGCCCTGCCTCCTGCGGACTCCCACACTGCAGCTGCGGTGACCTTGCCCAAGGGGGACCTGGTCTCGCGACTCCTTCCGCTGCCTCCCCTAGAGTTAAGCCCCAGATATGGCTGCGACGGCCCACGAGGAAGGCTCTGCCTGACTGGCCTCCATTGTCCTCTCTCTCCGCGCCGGCCTTCAGCAGGAACCCTGAACTCACCCTATTCCCTCGCCCACGGCGCCTCTGCAGAGGGCGCCCCTGGCCTGGCCCAGTCCTCGCCGCCTCCACCTCCACCTAGCCAAGGCGCCTTCATTCTCGACATTGCTCAGCACAGCCATCTCCTTGGGGCCCCCCTCACCTCCCTGACCAGCACACAGCATTACAGACTCAAGTCACCGGTGATTACCGTCGGTCCCCCCCTCCCACCAGAGTGTGAGTCCACCATGAAGGCGGGGGGAGCTGTTTCTGTGGCTGCTCAGCTCGGCAGCCTCAACATCTAGCACAGTGACGGAGTCAGCACACCCTGAACTAATGGGTGCATGTACAGACAGACTCATTGTGCCTTACAGAAAGTGTGACGAGGACAAATGACTAACCCCAGCCAGCACTTCCCACCGCCACATGGGAAAGTCTTAGCTGCCTACCTGGCCCTCGGCCCGCGCTGAGGGAGGAGGGTGGACAGAAAACACATGCCACGTGTTCTCCTCCGCGGGTGGGAGGGCGGACACCGCCCCAGCACACTCAGCACACTCCGGCCCTGCTACCATGTCAGTGGAAAAAGCTGTGTACTCCCAGAGGGCCAAGGTGAGCTCAGAAATTATTTGAAAATTTTGGCACGGGGCAGAACTTTGAACACACTTCCCGAGTGTCTCTCTGAAGGGAAAATTTACTTTTCTATTAGAAACTTCCACACCAACACTTTAGGAATGAGAGGCTGGGGCCCTGCTGGGGCCCCTCCGAGGCAGTTCAGCCCTCAGCTCCTCAGAGGAGCTTTCAGAGCCTGGCGTCTGCGGCCGCCCCCTCTCCACGCCCACGCTGGATGGCAGTGGTTTCCCTTTCTAATGCCCGCACCGCCTTTCCATCACAATGAAGACAGCAAGTGGGGGGATGGGAGGAGGGGAGAAGGAGCACCACGGGTCACCCTTGGCTGAATGTGGGCACAAAGGCTGCTTCCTGTGAGCCAGGAGCCTGGAAACCAACCCCCAGCTGCTCCCCAGGGAGAGGGAGCGCTGCTGCGGAGCAGAGGGTGTGGGGCTGCTGGCCCTCCAACCGGCCTCCCTGGTGCCTACCGGTCACGCAGGAGTTGTGTCTCTAGGCAGCTGCGCAGGGTGGAGGTGCAAAACCAGCTGACAAGACCCAGCAGTCCCTTCCCAGGGACCTGAGCAAGACTCAGCTGAAGAGTTACTCTCAACCAGGCCCACCCTTTCCCCCCGTCGGGTGGGCCTCCTCTTCATTGTGCCACAGCCCGTTTTCCCCTGGAGGGCCCTCAGCGTGCACCAACCACACTCCCCAGGACAGACGTGGCTTGCCCACCTGTGCGGGCTCCCGGTGCCTTGCTGGCCGAGTGAGCACTCTACCTTTTTAACATGCGGGGATTGGAAAAGCAGTGTTGGGAGAAAGCAGCGTTGGGAGAAAGCAGCAAATACCTATCATTTCATTTATACTGTTTTATGAGTAAGTCATCCACTGACTCAGTTTAGACAAATCAATCACAAACACTTATCGAACATTCCAAGGGCCAGGTGGAGGCCCCAAGCCCCACGGACTCGGATGTAGCCGTCTTTGCAGGGAAGCGTGCGCCGCCCGGCCCGGTTGTCAGAATCGGAGCCACCCGACAAAACGCTCAGCTTGGGCTTGAACGTAAGAATCAATGAGCCTTCTCCAAAGGGCACATCCAAACGTGTGCAGGTTCCTAGGCTCTTCTTGGCCACCTAATTCAGTTCAGGTGAAGAAAGGCTGTTGTGTGTGCGTGTGCGTGTGCGTGCGTGCGTGTTATGAGGCAAAATCTCCAAGAAACCACTCTAACACCACCAAAAAGTAGGCAGTTAGGACTTCCCCAAGTGGTTCACCTAAAAGGTGACCTTCCCACACTGCTCTGATTTTAGAGAGGACGGGGGGGGGGGGGGGGGGGGGGGGCGGTGTGAGAAACATCAATTTGCTGTTCTGCTTATTTATACATTTGTTGCTTGATTCTTGCACATGCCCTGACCGCAGATCGAACCCACAACCTTAGCGTATTGGGGTAACACTAATCAACTGAGCTCCCCAGCCCGGCCTCCAACACTGTTTTGAAATTACAGCTGTGGATATTATATGAAATCAGTGTTTCAAAATGTGATTCCGGTTATCAGGACCCTACCACATGGGATGATGGCTACTACCACTCCTTACCAACTGAACAACCACTTTGTCAGAAAAACATTTCCTAAGTTTCTGATCCATCACCAAAGACCTCGAAAGCAAAATGAAGTTAAAATGTACCCGCCAGGAGAAAAAGCCTTGAAGAGGAAGGACATTCTGACACCCGCTGCAGGCTGGCTGGGCCTTGAGGACATTATGCTGAGTGAAATGAGCCAGACGCCAAAGGACAAATGCTGTGCTTCTACTTCCTGAGGTCCCCAGGGTAGTCACACTCACTGAGACAGGAAAGAGGGGGTGGTTGCCAGGGGCCCAGGGCAGAGGGGCATGGGGAGTCAGTGTTTACTAGGTACAGAGTTTCCGTTTGGTAAGATGACATGTACATTTTATTACAATAAAGACAGAAAAATGAGATAAAGTCGGGTTCGATGTGAGAAATGAGAAAGAGAAGTATGACGGGAAGCTGGCGTGCTGGCTGTTTTCTGAGGGATATGGTAAACGCTGAACGTGTGCACCCTTTCTCTTACGGAAATGCAGACAACCACGCTTCCGGTAGGTCGGCTCCGAGGACAGCTGTGTGTGGCCGCACGGGCTGTGCCCTGAGTGAGGGCCTGTGTTCAAGCCAGTTTCATCAGAAAGAGCCTGGATGTCACGTGCCCCTTGCAAGTTTGAAGTGAAGAATTTTGTGTAGGGCCCTGGCTGGTGTGGCTCAGTGGACTGAGCTACGGCCCGCAAACCCGAAAGGTCGCCAGTTCGATTCCCAGCCAGGGCAGCACATGCCTGGGTTGTGGGCCAGGTCTCCAGTGTGGGAACATGCGAGAGGCAACAGATGGATGTATCTCTCGCACATTGCTGTTTCTCTCCCTCTTTTTCTCCTTTCCTCCCTCTATCTCTAAAAGTAATTAAATTTTTAAAAAAAAGAATTCTGTGTGGGAAAATAACTTTTTGCACCACAAATGAACTATCTTCACGATGTAACTTAGGCAAAAAATATATTAGCTTCTGCCTCTATTGGCATATTAATACAGTAACTTATTTAACCTAACAGGAAAATAAAACTTTATTAACTAATAGCTCCTTTTAGAACAGCTAACATTTAACAGTAAAAAAGTACATAAGCACTGACTACTAGTAAAACTTGTTTGTAAAACTAGAAATAAATTCCGTATGTATCTTTTCTGGCAATTTTTAATGAATCCAGGTATTTTCTCCACCGTGATTCAAAACTCAATTTAAAAACTGTAAATCCTCTCCCCAGTACCTAGTCGCCAGGTCCCCTGTGTTAAAGACATACAACTTTTTAAGAAATGCTCCGCACAAAGGACCTGCCTTCTTCCCATAGCTCAAAAGAACGCCGAAACACCTTTCCGCATGGCCAGCAGCCGCACCGAGATGGCCACACGCTCAGATTCAGGGACAGGTGCGGCTGGGCAGCACTTTAATGAGCTGATGTTTATTTATGGGATGCAGCAGGCCGGCTCCGCCCGAGAGAGGCCAGGGAGGACGCGCCTTATCGAACTCCAGGACTGCCCTCCCTCATCTGCACTTAAGTCCATTCCGAGCCCTCTCGGAGAGATAGGAATCCTGCTGCACTAGCAAATTCCCGGGGCGACCGAGCACAGCCTCGCGGGCCGGGGGAACGGCCCGAGTGCCGGCCACAACCCTGCTCCCTCTGCCAGACGCCCTGGGAAGCGCCACAGGCAGATTCCGGGCGAATTTGTCCCGGACACTTGCAGGGACTGGAGTTTGTGTGCGTCACCGGAAGCCACCTGGCTCTCCCTGCGATTTGGACAACTCTTCTTTTCAAGAACCAAGTTGCATTAGAATCCACTTTTTAAACACACAGAAGCAGTGTAGTAGGGGATTCTAGTTTTTAGAAAAGTCCATAACTACTGGGGGGGAGGGTCGCAAAAGAAAAAGCACCCTCATTGTGTTTTCCTCGAGTTCACCAAACGACCCGCAAGGAACAAAACGACCTGCTCCCGCCGTCTCGGCAGCTCAGAAAGAACCCCGTTCTACAAAGAGCCGTCCCAACACCTCCCCCAAGTAACTCCGCTCGGAAACGGAGCCCGCAGGTGAGACCCAGCTCAGAGGCTGCTTACTTACCGGTTTCGGCATTTTCGGTTCCTGGTGGGTTTTCCTCGGTTCTCAGGAAACACTAGTCGCCAGCGGCAGCTGAGACGGCTCGGCTCTCGGGACCTGGAGGCAGGCGAACGCGTCAGAGCGCGCGGTGTCCCCTCTCCTCCCGCCCCGCGCGCGGCGGCTTAAGAACCCGCGGGCGGGCGGCGCGCTCGGGGTGAGTCACCGCCCAATCTGCCGTGACGACGGGCCGGGCGGGCGCGCGCCGAGGGGTGCGAGGCCCGGACCCAGGCGGCGGGCCGGGCCGGGCCGCGAGGGTCTGGGACCCGGACCGGGAGGGTCGGAGGCCCGGGCGCCGAGCGCGGGCGGGGCGGCACGGGGGCGCGGAGGCGGCCGGGCGAGGGTCCCGCGGGTACTTTTCGGGGCTTCCAGGAAGCCAGCGGGGAGCCCAGCAGAAACAAGTTTCACTTTGTGAAGCAACCGTTTGCCCCAAGGCTGAAACCACAACCGTCAAGCCTTTGAGAAACACTTTTTAAAAATTGTCCCCGCCCGGCCCAGCGAGGAGGGAGGGACGCGGGCAGGGGCGCGTCCACGCAGCCCGGGCTCCGCTGGCACTTCGGCAGGGGGCCCGAGGGGGCAGAGACAAGAAGAAAGTGGCGCGCGGAGCAGCCGGCGCGACCACACTGGCAGGTTCAGCCTCACCGGCCGTTTATTTGGGCCTAACCAAAGAACCGTGCGCTGGGGGCCAGGCGGGGACCCTGCGGGCCGCACACCCCAGGACCCCGGGACCCCGAGGCCAGCTCCCCGTGGGGACGTCTTGCCCGGGGCTCGAGCGAGGTCCGTCCCTCCTCCAGGCCGGCCCAGCCACACCTGTCGTCGAGCCCCAGCCACTGCACCTCCGGAGAGCGCGCGTCGCGAACACCCCGGCCCGGACGGACCCCTCCGCCCGCCAACTACGGCCGCTCGCTCGGCTCACCCACGGAGCGTGCAAAGGTCTTCCGAGCTCCTCCGCTGTCGGTGCGTCGGCGCTAGTGCGGGCGGCCGGTGCAGCTTAGTGTCCCCGGAGGGGCGGGGTCCTGGGGCCGCGCCCCTAACCGCCCCGCCCGCCCGACCTGCGAGGTGCGCCCGCGCGCAAGATGGCTGCGGCCACTGCCCACGCCCCCGGCGCTCTCCGCCCCCCCCCCCCGCCGCGCCCCTCCCCGCCCCGCCCCGCCCGGCTCCCCCCGGGCAGCGGAGACCCGGGTGGAGGCGCATTCCAGCTCCCACCCGCCCCGCAGCTTCTCTTCAAAGTAAAGACCTTTCCTTCTTCGCTGACTGTCCCTTTGCCCTTGGAGAACTTTGCCGATTTTGACTGCAGGTGTAAAGTGTGAGACTGCCTGCCCGACCGCGGACCGAGGGAAATCAAGAAAATGTAAATAAACCTGGAGGACCGGTGGCCACAGTGGAAGTGCTGGGCCGTTCTGGGGTGGGGCTGTCCCCGTGGTCAGGTCATTTTGTCCTTGCGCCGGGACCGAGGCCGGGTTCTGAGAACCTGGAACCTGGGGTGGACTTTATCTGGCAGCTGTGTCCCAGCGCACGTGGCCGGCCAGCCTGGTCGGATTCGGCCCAGAAGGACAAGTGCGTGAGGACGCGGATCTCTGAACACTCTCATTTAAGGGCACATGGTGGTCTCGTTTCACTTGAGTAGCACAGAGCTATAACAAAATCTCCGGAGGGAGAAATGCAAGGACTTATTTTTAAGACTTTTGCAAGTAGCTCTCAGGGATTTAAAAAAACACATGCACTTTGGTGGCCAATAGGGTTTGTTGCGCCATGATTTGAGAGAGCTGTTTGGAGCCGTGCTTCCCAAACATGCTGCCCAGACTTGGAGTGCCACACATCCCCTGGGAATTTGCAGAAACGGACATTTCCAGGAATTCCCCCAAACCTAGGAATCAGAAACTCTGGGGCTGAGGGGCCCAGCAGCCTATGTCTTCAAACCCTTAAGGTGGTTGCGATGTAGACTAAGGGTTGAGGCCAGAGCATCTCTGGAACTCCTTTCCTGGGCTCACCACTAACTGCCTGTGGGGTAATTATGGCACCTATTTCATGGGGTGGCTATGAGGATTAAAGGAGGTGATAACATGTAAGATGCCTAGAAAAGTGCCTGGCACATAGAAGCACTCAAATCTACCCCTGTACAGAGTGACTGCTGACTTGGGGCAAAGCACCACACTCTCCCAGTTTGTGGACTGGAGACATGAGTAGCACCCTCCTATGGAGCCTTGTGGGGATTCAGTGGAATCAGGTGTGCAAAGTGCTTAGCACAGTGTGGGGCTCCTGGTGGTGCCTAACCTGCCACAGGAGCTGGATGCTTCTGAGGCACCCTTGTTAGTGGGCACCTGTGACCCTCTCCCCCTGCAGGTGCAGGGCATTTCAGCGTTCCAGGTGAAGAAGGTGGCCTTTCCTGATATTTTGTCCTCTATGTGGGCAAGTCTGTTCCCTCTGAACCGGACTGCTTCCTCCAGGACACTACCTCCACCTCTCCTCACCACCTGGAGCCTTGCTAGCCACTTTCAGTCTAACTCTGCTGAGAGTTTATGCCCCCAGTCTTTCATCTCAGCATATTGTCTTCTAAACCAGAGATTTGGAATAGCAGTGGCCCACAACCTTTATTTCTGAACTTTACCCTTCAGGGAAATGCCGAAAAACGAGAAGATCACAGGTTTCGGGAGCAAAGAGATGTGTCTGAATTCTAGACCCAGCACTTACAGCGGTCACGTTGGGCGAGTGTCTCCGCCTGCCTGAGCTCCCACCTCTTCATCCGTAGAATGGAGGCGATCTTGTTCTCATCACGGAGTGAAGCGTTTAACTTACTCAAATTCGACTTGTAGGTCTACTTTTCTTGCTTAAGTTAAAATAGTATAGAGTCCTATTTTGCATATGCATTTCCCATAAATTATACATTAAGGGAAGTATTACACATTGTATTTATTTGCTACTATACAGCCCTCTCCCAAGAAAAAACATTTTTACTGTATCTTATGAGTGGTTTCAGGTGATTTTCCAATGGTAATTTATTGTCACATAATTATAGAACCTAATACCCCACCACACAGCCACCTCTGCCCCACCCCCACCCCCACCCCCCGCAACACACACGGAAGACAACTTCAATGAATCTGTAAGAATTGTTTAGGACAGTGGTACGGAAGCTTTGGTGTGCATAAAAATCACTCATGCTCCACCTTAGGAATTGGGGGTCAATAAGACTCAGGTAGCCCTGGCTGGTGTGGTTCAGTGGATTGAGCACCAGCTTGCGAACCGGAAGATCGCCGGTTCAATTCCCGGTCAGGGCACATGCCTGGGTTGCAGGCCAAGTCCCCTGTTGGGAGTGTGCAAGAGGCAACCTTGATGTTTCTCTCCCACATCGATGTTTCTCTCCCTGTCTCCCTCCCTTCCCCTCTCTCTCAAAATAAATAAATACAATCTTTAAAAAAAAAATAAGTCCCAGGTAAACCCTGGATCTACATCTGTAACAAGTCTACATCAAAACTTGAGAACCCTTGGTTTAGGGTCCAAGGTGGTAGGGTCCCAACACATAGTAGTTGCTTGGTCTCTCCATTCCTCCTCCTTTTGTGAAGTTATTCCCCTGTCTTTGTAAGTCACAGTTTTGTCCACATTTGACAATCAGCGCCAAGGAAGGAAGCGAGGAAACCTAGAGCCGGGAGTCTTGGACACGCTCCCCTGCTCTGCTGTAGACTATTGGCCCTGGATGGCGGGCTCCTTGGGGCAGGTTCGGGCTTTTCGGCTGGAGGAGGGAAATCATGTGGATACGTGAGCCTGGTGGTGAAGTGCTGGGAGCTCTCCGGGCAGGTGACACTACAGTGAGGCAGGGCAGCCCTCGAGGCAGCAGCCACAAGGACAGGAACTGTCACCTGGAACATCCACCTCCCCTGCCTGCAGGCCTCCTATCAGATCGCCCTGGAGCCTGTCTCCACACTGGTGCCAGGCTAATCCCAACCCAGAAAGAGAGGTTCACAAATAGTGTGACATCTCTAGACTCAGTCACTTCAAGAGGACAGTCCATAGGCAACAGTATAAAGTGCCTTTGGCAAAAGAAGGATTTGGGGTATTTTTCAGGGCTCCATAACCGTGGATGAAAATTCGAGACGGCGACTGGATGATGGAGAGGACGAAGGCAACGGGGAAGCCACAGGAAGGCCTCTGCTGGAGTAGTGACATTTTATCAAGTGGAGGGGGGTCCACAGTGCCCCTGCTGGTGCCCTTTGTGCCTTTTTGTGGTCTGAAATATTTTACCAAAAGTCTTTCCCATGTGACATCAGGTAAGCTTTTCACTGGCAGAGATCAGTGGAAGGAAAGTAAGCGTTTCTTGTGATCTTATGAAGCTCTGTGATCTCAATATGCAAATCCCTGGCACAATTTCACATTCCTTCCCGACCTTGGAGGGGTGACAGGGTCCTTGCACGAAGGTGGGAGAGCGTGGGAATGAATAAGGACTCACACAGCCCGGCAGGAGGCCACTCTGCCCCGTGTCCAGAATTAACTAAGGGTCTTCACAGGACAACAAGTTAGAAGGAGCCTCTAGGTACTATTTTGATGATACACCTTGTATAATTTGGGTCTTCTAGGAAAAATTCTGGCCACTAGTTGTTCTATTTTAATTGTTTCCTTGGTTTCTAAATAATTTGCATAAAAAGCCAGAGCAGTTTTTAGGTCAGGGGGCACTGATGACCACAGAACTTGTTTAACGAATAAATTCCCAAATAGCCCAGCTTCTTTTACGACGTTTTGTCTTATTCGTGATCATTTTATGAGTTTTTGTCTCAGCTTGAAAGCATGTGGGGTGGGGAAATAGTGAATAGTGCATAGGACCTTATGTACCATCTATTTTAGTACCCTCCTCCATGTAGACAGGAGAGAGCCCCGTAGAGATTAAATGCATTGTCCACCTTCCTGCACCCACACGTCTCTTACCAAGGTCGCCGGTGACGTCCATCTTGCTAAGTCCAGACACCACACTTCTCTGCCTCATCTTACAGTCCTCCTCAGCCGCCTCTGACTTGTGGGATGCTCCCCCGGGAGGTTCTGCTTCTAGGGTTTCTGTTTTCTCCCCTCCCCCCTCTCCTGGTCCCTCCCGCAAGGCCGGCTCTCCCATATGGTTCCCACTGCAGGGCGCTCATCTGTGCTCTCCCTTCCGAGCTCATCTGATCTGATCCCAAGGGTTAGATCACATGCGCAGCCCTGGCCTCTCTCTCCAGCAACTGTGGACGTGGCGTGTCTTCCGTATTCCTGATTTTTCTAAAAGCTCTACCCTCCCCGTCTCTCAGTTTACAAACAGCACCATCATAGGCCCCGGCGCTTGGCCCCACACCCGGAAGTCAGCCTGAATTGCTCTCTTTCCCTTGACCTCCAACACCCACTCCAACAGCCTAACAGCCCATTTCGGAATAGATCAGGTTGGGTCTCCCCCACCCCCGCCGTGGGTTTTAGAGTAGGATTGGAGCCCCTTCCTTGGCCCTGCGGGATCCGGCCCCCCCTGCTTCCCCAGCTGCACCCTCCTCCTGCCTCCCCCTCTGCTCGCTGCCTCTGCTCCAGCCGCTTGAGTTTTTGTTCTGGGCCTCAGGGGTCTCGTACTCCATGTTCCCTCTGCCTGGAAAGCACTTTCCCATCTGCCAGCCTGCCCTTTTTTCCTACTCTCCCAGGTCTTTGCCTGAATGCCACCTTCTCTGAGAGCACTTCCCACCTCGCCATGGGAAGTGCCACCATCCTGCCAGTTCACCTGCGCCGCTATGGTCTTGCTTGTTCGAGTCTTTATTTTGCCCCCCACCCCACAGGCATGGCAGCTAAAGGGCCTCAGCAGCTAAAGGGCCTGGTGCCTAGTAGGTGTCCAGTAAGTAGGTGTCGAGTAAACGAAAGCAGTACTAGTCAGCACCAAGCCACTTTCTCAGGTTAGCTTTCTCTCCCGCACACCACCGTCTGCCTGCCTGCTGTCTGCTGCAAGGCCCACCAGGGAACCGCTTCACTCACCTGTATCCCAGCTGTGCGAACCACCGTCGAAAACCAGAGACGGAAAACAGTACTTTTAAGAAAAAGGAACCCATCTATTTAGAATCTTTCTAGGTTTCTGAAAGTTTATTGATTCCATTATCGGGTGGGGTTCCCGCAGGTCCGATTAGCCCTTTTCAGGCACAGCAGGCTAGGAGAGAGTGGGAGGTACAGGCACAAGCCCAGACAGCAGTCTGTTTGACAGCGAAGAGCAGAGCTAAGCTCAAAGGCCAGGTGACCAGGGGTCCACAGCCCAGAGAGGCCTGGTCTGCGTGGCCCCGGAGCCTGGAACGAAGGCGAGCCCAGGGCAGTGCTGTGATCACATGGTAGTTTTCGCAGGAAACAAGGGAGGTGTGTCTGCCCTGTACTCTCAGCGCATAGGTTATGGTGCAATTTTTAAAAAAATTATAAAATGTTTTTGGAAAATAATTCAAAATACAACTACACACCCACGATCCAGATCTAACAAGGAGTGTTAGGTCAGCACGTTATCTTTAGAGTTTTTTGATAAGAAAAGAAAGAAAAAAAGAAAGCCCTCCAGCCTGCCTCATCCCCGCAAGGCGAGCCCTTCCTTTAAAATCCTCAAGTTGCTGCATCTTCTCTAAGCAGGGCTTAAGTTTCACATGAAAAAAATCCACTTTTGTGGGACAAACTCTCTCTCAAATACATTAGATGTATTAATTGGCTGTTTGGCTGCAAAATACAAACAGGAAACATTTTTAAATCATCATCTTTCTTCTCTTTCTTTGGACCGTGAAAGCTAACTTGATAAAGCAGCCCACACCCAGCGCTGTGCAGGCCGGTTTGGCCTCCGTTCGGACGGCCATCTGTGCAAGCCGTGGGCTCCCTGACGGCAAGGCCGGTGCCCCTGTCTGGTGGCCGAGAGCAACGCCTTCGCGTGGTGGGAGCTCAGTGGGTCTTTGTCGAACTGAACGAAGTTGTAGCCCTGCATATTTTCTGTGGCGACAGTATCTTACTAGGTATCAGTCTTCTGGATCCCAGAGGTTTGACATGTGAACTGGAGAATTGGCAATTAAAAAACTTTTTTAAAGGCGTTTGATAACAGCGCAAACACATTTCTGTAACTGGTGATAAATGTTATCTGACCCACGTGGACCTTACCGAACAGTGAAAGGAGCCATTCCCGAACGAAAGCATCTTGGCTGCATCTCAAGCAATGCTGTAGGCTGAAACATGGGCCACATACTTCATTGGACAAATATTTATTGAGCTCCTACCCCTTGTCAGGCACTGAGCTGTGGGGGGGAGCCAGGCAGATGAAACCCCTGAAATTACACTTCATTAAAGGTTGGCCTTTGGCTGTTTGGGGTCTACCATATTCTCCATGAATTTCCATAAAATCGGCCATGTCACTGGGCCAACCTCCTCTGACTGGGTCCTCAAGTGACCCCTGGCAACTTGATTAGGGAATGTGTAGACTGCAGTAGAGACCCCTGGCAACTTGATTAGGGAGTGTGTAGACTGCTGTAGAGACCCCTGGCAACTTGATTAGGGAGTGTGTAGGCTGCGGTAGAGACCCCTGGCAACTTGATTAGGGAGTGTGTAGGCTGCGGTAGAGACCCCTGGCAACTTGATTAGGGAGTGTGTAGACTGCTGTAGAGACCCCTGGCAACTTGATTAGGGAGTGTGTAGACTGCTGTAGAGTCTGGAGCTGGCCCTGACTCCGCCACTAATGGGGAATGCGGGTGTGTCGCCCCACACAAAGCTGGCGGCAGCAGGCTGTTGGAGGAAGGACGCTGCCCACTGTGGGCAGGCGGTCCCTGGGGAGGCAGGACGGCCTGCCACCCTCAGCCTCTGCTGATGGCTGTTGCCACATTTGGCATGTGGGCCCTGTCCTACCACACTCTAACTTTCAAGACGAGCTTGAAATCCTGATTTTAACATGCAATTCCCCAATTCCTAAATGTTGCCAATGATTTAGAATTGTTTTCAAAACACTCTGCAGGCCAGACTCAACGGGGCACCCTGGCGGCCTTGTGTTCCACAGACCGGACGCACTGTGTTATCCGTCTGACAGGCCGGCTTATCCCCGTGCCACGTGACACCCGCTTCGCTGCCCAGCGCTGTCATAGTGGGCCAGCTCTTGCCCTGATGGTGACATTGCTCTCCACGTTTCTGTAAGTAGTAGAAAATGCACCGGCTGCCCCCAGCCCAGTTTCCCATTCTGCACACACATGAAGTCAGTCGTGAGGGTCGTGCTTTCTGTTCTGAGAATTGTCACTCTTGCACTTAAGGGATGTTCAAGGGAAAGGTCCCCTCGTTCGTGGTGGACCCTGCATGCTGAAGGATTGGCCTTGGCCCACCTTCCCCGGCAGGCCTCCACCAGCCCCTGCTGCCCACCCTGCCCCTGCTCTGCACTCACTCAACAAGGAAGAGAGGCTTCCAGTTTCCCGCACAACTCCTCGCCAGCACAGTTGCATCTAGGCTAGCAATGTCCCACGGCCTCGTCACCGGCCTGTGACACTCATCACTGCCGCTGCAACCCGCTCCGAGAGCCCACGGAGGCGACTGTGAATGCTGTGCAGGTGTTGGACGCAGAGTCACCCAGGCAGCTTTCCCTTCTGAGGCCACCTGGCCACCTTAGAACACGGGACTAATGTTAGACGAGCTTTCCTAAGACTTGCTTTCACTTTGAGATTATTTTTATGAAAGAAAAGTGAAACTCTCCACCCACAATCCAAAAGCTATTTTAAGGCCCAGAGCAGGGTTGTCACCCTCTGTCTCCTAGACGTTAGGGTGTGTGCTAGCTGGCCGACCAGGTGCAACAGAAACACAGAGAAACGGTTTTGTGAATTTCCGGAGGCTCAGAATTCTGGTGTCCCCTGTTCTCTTCCCTTTACCCCAATGCCTGGCCCTGGCCTTCTAGAAGGCACCACTCAGAAGATCTGGTCACTGAGAAAGACCCAGCCTCCACGCGGATGACTGGCTGTTTCCCGGCCGCGGAGGGTGGAGGGGACACGTCACCCTCTGTGTCCCCTCAGTGCAAAGGGTCTCGTGTGATCTACCTGCTGCATTTGGAAGGATAACCTGGCCTCAGGCAGCCCAGCCCCTTCTCTCTTTCTTCCTTTCTCTCTCTCTGGGGAGCAAGCCTGCCTGCAGGGTGTGGTGCTGGCCCTTCAGGCCACACGTGTTACAGGGCCTGGCCTGCTAGGGAGCCTGTGAAGGGCAGGCAGCCTCCCACGAAGCGGCACATTTGTCTGGTGCTGCGGTTCCGTTGCACGGGGTCCGCTCACGCACAGGTCGGGGCTGTGTATGGCTCTCAGTGCTGTGGCAGAGGAGGGGAATGTTATTTATTAGGTGCCTTCCAACCGCCATAGGGGCTTCTGATCTCTCTCCCAGGCCGCTCCAGGCCAGGTAACAAGAATGGCCATCCCCGAGGGTCATTTCGATGCCATGAATGCCCTGCTCACCTTCTTCAACTCGGAACTGAAACAAAGGAAGACTTCTTTTTACCCGAGACTTGGAGGAGCTCTCAACCAGCAAGGCATCCTGTCTCGGTGGTTTTGATCCCTGCAGAGTCCGAGCGCCTGCTGTCTGCTCTGCCCCAGCGTGCCCCTCACCCCCAGCCCCTCGGAGCGCCACCAGCCGGCCCACCTGGCCACTCTCCCTTTCCCCATTGGGACCTCGATCACAGCAACTGTGCCTCGTCCCTCTTTGCAGACACTACTTGGGAAGCAACTTCCCCTAAATAACAAACTGGGCTCCATTCTCCCGAGGCCTGTACCAACCGACTCTCAAACCTTTACACCTGGACATACTTGGTCCGGGTACTTACGTTTGATTCGTTACGTCACAGAGAATGTTTCATTAGCGAACGTGTGCTAATGGGAGGCAGAGCCTTGGTTATGTCCTTCCTCTCTGGTCTGTTCAGTGTCTGACCCGGGGCAGCGCTCGGTCAGCGTTGTCCCATGGGTGTGCCTGCCGGGACCTGGCACCTTCCCCACCACTCCCCACGGCACCAGGGGTCCTCGGGAAGTGGTAACAGCCCAGGGGCGGCTCACTGACCCTTCATCCTCAGAGAACTTTCAGGATGTTCTCCTGTTAAAATGAATCCAGCTCTTTTTCTTGTAATTGCTCCTTTTTCTTTCCGTTTTCTATTTCCTCCTCATCCTGTGTTGAATAAATATGTCTTTGTTTACATGTTATTTTCTGCAAAATGCGGTGGCTTTGTTTACACCCACTTTCCATTTGTATGAGTGAGGTAAGGCGTGTACCTCCTTCTGATTCTCCGCCAGCTCAGCAGGTCTGCTTTATTATCCACCGCGCTGCTGCGGGGTCACCTGACACCTGCTCCTTGCCCCTGCGTAGTCCCACTTGTCTGGTCCACCACGTCCCACCTGTCCTCCCTCCTACGCTGGACACTCAAGTACCTCCACAGATGCCACAAGTATTGCACACATGTCCCCATGGACCTAAGAATTTCACTGGGACAAATAACCACGAGGGAAAGAGTTGGGTCCTCGGAAGGTTGCCATATAACGTCATCCAAGCAAGGACAAGTCAGAGCATAAAGGGGACACTACTAATAATGACACCAGGACAAGAGGGATAAACCATGACTCTCCCAGGCCGACCAAGATACAGGGTCAGCCTTGTTGAAAGTTTGACTGTGTAGAAATGGACTGAGATGTAGCAGCGTGGGGGTCCCCATCCCCCCATCCCACCACGCTTACTTGGCGCTGCAACCGGGACGACAAAATCCCACATCACTGCTGCCATCTGCTTTTCTCCCTCCACTCACACGTCTGCGTGTCTCCATGCTGCTGCTGGCCTCTCAGATTTCCTTATTTGGAAATTATCCCTTTGCTTTGCCTTGTTTTGTTGGGGCTTTATTGTTGTTTGCAAGAGTTCCCTCTGTTTCCTAGCTATTAATCCCGCCAGTTTTAGACATTGCAAACATGTTCTCTGCCAGCTGAATGGATTTTGTCCATGCTGTTGGATTTGATCCTTCTACTCAAAGTTATCCATTTTTTTTCTGCCTTATTGTTTTGTGTTCTGGACATTCAATGTCAGAAGCATTTTCTTTCCCCTACTTCAGAAACACGTTCTCCTTCCTTTTCTCCCATTGACTGTTTAGCGTCCCCTTCCAGAAATGGCTTCTTAACCCCCTGGAGAGCGGCCTCCCCAAACGTGGATTGCAGGAGGGAGGCTGTTTTCCATCTCTCTGCACAGAGAGGCTGTTTCCACACTCACTTTGTGGCCTGTCCTTTCCCACGGATTTGCGGCGTCCTCTTTATCAAGTGTGACATTCCCACGTGGATCTGCGTCTGCCGGCCCGTTCTCTGCTCTGCCCCAGTCTCTGCCTTCCTGCATCTCACTGCCCTGTGGCTTTGTCGTTTGCGTGTGTTGATACCCAGGACGGCCACTTCCCCTCATTGCTCCTGTTTTCCACTCAGATCTTCAGATCTTCTTCGCGAAGTCTCATAACAAACAGTGGCTCCCATGCAGCTCTCTGCTGGGAGCCACCCAGGGTAGGCTGAGCTGCTCCATTTCTACGCAGCTATAACTACGGTGAATATTTTTGGCATAAACCTGTGAAGAGTGAACACAGCGTGCTGTGTCGTCTGAGAAGGGCCCCTTTGCTGCCCAGGGCCCCCGCATGCATGGCCAGGACTAGGGGGAGGGATGAAAAGAAGAAGGCATCACCCAGACTCCCCTTTACCTCCATCAGGAGCTCAAGCAGGGCTGCAGTCCCCAGGCCCGGTGCAGCATGCATGGCTAGGTGCGCTCAGGGTGGAGATGACTTGGAAAGCAGCCTCACCCTCTCTGTACCCAGGCACTCGGGAGTCGTCCAAGAATCCCCGCTTCTGTGCGGAGGCCTCTGCCCCACAGGCCGCGGGTCCGATCACCCTGAAGGCCCTCAGTGCGCACTCTCAGGCAGACTGGACATACGTCTGCGTCACACTCAGCTCCGTTCCTCCTTCCGCCCACGTCCTCTAGTCTAATTCCTGATGCCTCCACGTGGGTCCATCTCTTCTTTCTCAGCCTGTTTCCAGCCTCCACAGCCCTTCCCTCCCCCAGCTAGAGCCACTCGGTCCACCCCAGACATCTGCCGGCCCCAGGGCCAGTGTGGACGCAACGCCATGGGATCTGGCACCACGATGGGTCAAGCAGCCCAGCCGGCTCCAGGTTTCTACCTCTTGATTGCATGTTGCACCCCGATCTGTCACTGCTGTCACTGTGCTCTTTGTTTTCTCAGCCACCCGCACTGAGGGAGCGTCAGTCCCACTCAGGATGCTGCACCGGGCCTGGGGACTGCAGCCCTGCTTGAGCTCCTGATGGAGGTAAAGGGGAGTCTGGGTGATGCCTTCTTCTTTTCATCCCTCCCCCTAGGAATTAGGGTCTGGGATGAAGGCACTACCGCCCATTGACCACTTCCGGAAAATCACCCGTTCCACAGTCACCCTTCTCTCTGACTCTGACAGGGGTGTGTTTGCATCTCCACGCTGTGGCGGAGGACGCCCAGGCTTGGGGTGCAGTCATTCCCCGAAGCACAAGGCTAGAATGTGGGGTGGCAAAGCCCTTGCTCTCTCCTGCACACCACAGAACCCATGATCCCCTGACCCCACCTCGCTCCCCTGTCCTGCACCGTCTGTTTGTGAAACGGGACAAGGCCACACTGACACGCTCGTGCCTCTGTCCTGGACAATCACAATAATCTGCATGTTGCTGCCCCTTCATCTGTTCATCTGACCAGCAGACATTCCTTACGCATCCGTTCCTGGCAGATGCAGCTTCCATATGATCAATTTTTCAGTTCAGCACTGACGCAGCAGCTGGAGCTATAGCCCGGACCACATGATGCTCCTGCTGGAGTGGCGGGGGAGACCTGGGACCTGCCACCAGGCCATCCTCAGAGCCAGAGAGGCTGGGCCAGCAGGACAGAGGCCACAGCCGGGGGGACTGGGCAGCAGGCTTGGCAGGGGGAGCCCCAGGTGGCAGGGCGCAGGACCAGGGAAGGTCCAGGCCCAGACTCCAGGTTGGAGGAAGGACTTGAGTCCCTGTGAGGGGCCTGGCAGATCAGTGCAGGGTCCTGCCTCTCAGAAGAGCCCACCACTAGACCTGGCAACATGAAAGGCCGGGAGCAGGGCTGTGACGGTACACAAATCAGCAGGAATGGGGAGGAGAGTAGCTTGGTGTTGCGTCCAGCAGAGGAACGCCTGCTTCAGGGAAAGATGGCTCCTAGGCCTAGACACAGCCTGACTCTGGCTCCCCCATGGGCTACCCACCCCCAGGGTTGCCCGCTGTCTCTCTCCACTCCCTGTGCCCCTCCCCCAGGCCCAGGTAGACCCTCTGGCCCCTGGGCCTGGGCCTGGGCATGCCCACCACCCAGCTGGGCTCCAGCTCTCTGCCCCCATCCCAGCCTCCTCCCTTCTGCAGCCGACTTGTCCTACAGGACTGTGTGCAAAGGCTGCAAGCTTTTCTTTTTCCTTTCCCAGGTTTCCCAGCCTGTTTCCTATGATACTGACTCTGTACCTCTGTTAAAATACTCGTCATTCTGCCTGGCATATTAGTTTCCAGGGCTGCAGTCACAAAGTGTCATAAACTTGGTGGCTTAAAACAACAGAAATGTATTGTCTCGCAGTCCTGGAGGCCAGAGGCAGAAACCAAGGTGTCCGCCAGGCCGTGCTTCCTCGGAGACCCGTAGGAAAACTGTGGGGTTGGATCCCTCCCTGTCTCTTCCCACTTCTGGTAGCTCCAGGCGCTCCTGGGCCTGTGTGGGCATTTCTTCTGTATGGGCCTCGGGGTCACATGGCCGCTTCTCTCTCTGTCTCTTTTCTTCTAAGAATACCAGTCCTGTTGGACTAAGGTTTCACCTTGCTGCAGTTTGATCTCATTTTACCTTAAGGAATCACATCTGCAATAACCTCATTTCCAAATAAGGCCATCGTCTGAGCTACCGGGGACCAGAACTTCAACTTGTCTTTGGGGGTGGACACAATTCAACCCCTCACACCTGGCATGAGTGTTGTGTGAACACAGGTCCCGTGCCTACGGCTGGGTGGTTTTGCAGTGAAATAGGCCTGGGTTTGTCACTCGCCCTCCTGCACAAAGCTGAGCAAGGCCCCTCAGCCATCTGCCTTTCCTCATCGGGAAAATAACCGCGACACCTGGGCTTATTATGGCGTTTATTAGAGTCGCTGCACTTACAGAGCGGGCACCCAGGAAATTGTGATTATGATTATTAACGTTGTGTGTTGAACAGGGCAGCTGCTCAATAAACAAGTGTAGTCACCACTTCCTCTAATAAATATTTACTAATTGGCAGGCCTCAGAACACCTGAACTGATGAGCTTCCCAGAGGGAGGAAGAAGTGGCAGCCAACAAGCCCTGGAGAATCTATCCGTCCCTTGGCATCGTGGGAACTGCTGAGGTGACGACGTGGCAGCTGCCCGGCCCTGCTCGGGTGGCAGGGAGATCCCGGCTCCCCACTTCCCACAGTGCGGAGTCCTGGCCGGCTCTGTGGGAATGTGGAGGTGGCACAGACTGGCACTCCACACCCTGTCCTTTGTTCTCCAGGCTCCGTGTGTCTGTGTACACATGCACAGGGGCAGGCCTCGGAGACCAGAGCCAAGGGAGGCACGCACCTTTGTGATGGAATAGACTCAGGCTGGAGGGAAAGACAATAGCCAGAACAGGACTTCCAGTTTGGGGACCCTCCCAATTTCTGGGAAGCCCAGATTCTCCTCCAGAGAGAGGGCGGGGAAGGGGCCCAGTGAAGGAGACAGAACCAGAGGCCTGAGTCCAGAAGAGACCTCTGTCTGGGAGGAGCAGGGCTGACCTCAGTGACTGAAGTTTTCCCCTCTATCAAGCGGAGCTGATAGAACCTGCCTTATCCACTGAGAACATGATTCAAATGCCAGCTGTTCTTGCTCATCCTTGAAGATGCATCTCCAAACCCCATGAAATTTTGCAGAGCACGCTCACAGCTGTGCTTTCCTGTGATTTTCATTTTTACAAGGAATGAAAAATTACTCTTAGGAACGAGGGAAGATGTCTAAGGCCCAGTGTTCGTCTACCACAGGATCGAACTTGGCATCGCTATCCTCTCCACATTTCATTCACAACAAACGTGTGTGCTTCTGTTTCCTTAGGAACAAACGGACTGGCATATGGCCTCCTTAGACTGTAAACGGGGCAAATACGTCCCCGGGAGAAACTCACCACGAACTCCTTGGAGCCTACAGGGGAACTGTTTCAGAGAGATACACCAAAGTACATGCAGACTTTTAGGAAAGAAGATCGTGATGGCATTTCATTCAGGACCCACACGGTTAAGAGTCAGATGCCACTGCATCAGGGAACATACGTGGTGTTCGGCACCGAGGCTTGCTGCAGACCACGAGAGCTTTCACTGTTAAATGTATCTCCTCCAGGAGAGGCGAGGAGAAGATGCGCATAGAGCGCCAGACCACAGCACCATGGAGGGCCCGCCGCACACAGTGTGGTGAGGCCAGTCAATAAGAGCCCGTGTCCTTTCGGGGCAATAAGAAGAGCACCTGACGTACTCTTTCTCATGGAAGAGATCAGGGCCAGAGAGAGAGAAAGGAAGAAACCATAGGAAGCAGATGCCGGGTCAGGAAAGCAAGCCCTAACTTGTGCAGCCCAGGTCTGAACTCTGTGCAGACAGCTGCCTGGTTTCCACTTTGGCTCGATGATCACAGCTGCACGCACCCAGGTAGGTGGAACTCTGCAACTCAGGGCATGCAGTTTCCTTGGCCAGGGTTTCTGCCATCTGAGCAGAATGTTGTAAAAGTGCTGAATTCAAGTTCAGAAGCCACCATAATTGTTAGCAAGAGCTGCCCGATAATTTCACCAATAAGCCATATGGTAAATGCAGAGACTATTGGAGAGCATTTAATTTGCAATAAAAAGACCCTGAAACTTCCTCTGGAGCTGCGTGGCAGCCAGGAAATGGACAGTAGTGATGGCAGGTCCCCACAACTATCGCATTCATAAAACCTGTTACATTTGTAACACCACAGTGCCTCTTAGAACACCACATCGATACCTTTTCAGCAAATCAAAATGACCAGGAGATAATCGCCTCACTTCCATATCATAAAACAAAGCCAACCAAAAATCAGAAAGTCGCCAGTGTGGCGAGGATGCAGAGAAACGGGAACCCTTGCTGGGGATGTGAAGGGCGCAGCACAATGGAAGACAGTATGGTGGATCCTCGAAAAATTGAACCCGTGATGTAGCAATCCCCCTTCAGGGTATACATTGACAGAACAAAAGCCGGGGTCTTGAAGAGATATTTGCACACTGATGTTTAATGCAGTATTATTCACAATAGAAAAACGAGGAAAGCAACATCAGTGTCCATCAGTGGATAAGCGGGTGAAGAAACTGTGGCGTACACAGACAGTGGAATGCTATTCAGCCTTGAGAAGAAGGAAAGAAAGAAAATTCTCTCACATGTGAACATGGATTGGGGGCGTCCAGCCCGCAGCCCACTGGCCACATGCGGCCCAGCACAAAATAGTAAATTTACTGAAAACCTTTTTTTTTGCTCATCAGTTTTCATTAGTGTTTGTGTATTTAATGTGTGGCCCAAGCCCACACTTCTTCTTCCAGTGAGGCCCAGAGAGCCAAGCGGTTGGACACCCCTGCAGGGATGAAGTATGAGGTCATCGAGTGAACCCTAAGTGAGGTAAACCAGTCATAAAAAGAAATGCATACAAGTGATTCCTCTTATATGAGGTCCCTGAAGTCATCACACTCTCAGAAACAGAAAGGAGGAAGGTGGCAGCCCAGGGCTGGCGGGAGGGGCGGGAAGGGACCTGTGACTCAGTGAGTGCAGAGGGTCAGTTTCTAAGGAGGAAAAGTTCTGGAGACCTGTCCACGGTGACGTGCGTGCAGTTAACACGACTGTACTGTCTCTTAACGTGGTGAAGAATGTCATTTGTACCTTATTTTTTAACCGCAATCTTTAAAACCTCAAAAGGTAAAATGAAAATGTCATAAAAAACATAGTTCATATACAAAGGTATTCTCTAATATTAATGGTTGTCGAAGTTCTTGGGGACCGTTTTCTAGACCCACCGGCCACCCCTCCCCCAGCCCCCAGCCCCTCCCCTCTCCCTGGTTGCTAGGCACCTGTTTACCATAGAGACAGAACACTCCGCAGGGTTCCGAGTGCTTTATCTGTGCCCACAGGGCACTGGCAGCTGGTGGCAGAGCTGTGAGCTGGGCCAGCCATGGAGGGCCTGGTGCCGGCCACTGCCACCGCATCCACGTTCCAGCTGATCCTGGAGCATCTGTGTGCGGTTCTGCTGCTCATTTCTGAGGACTTGAGACATGTCCCAGCTCTCTCTGCGTTCCTCTGGGGGATCCTGGTGGGCGTCCTGGTGGTGATGTCTTTGAAGGTGAAGAGACGACACACTTCCAGAAGTGCGAAGGCACTGGGCACTAAGTGTCCTGCCCACGATGAAGCCTCTGCAGGATGCAGTGAGGATACTGGACCGATGATGGAGGCCGATGATGCCCCCAAGCCCCCTGAGGTGGAGGCCAGTCCTCTCAGGTTACAGACCTTGTGCTTGAAGGCACTGAATAGGCACCTGAGCAGGATGTTGTCACTTCAGGACCTGGCTGATTTAGTGAAAGCCCTACGCAAGAGCCAGCCTCCTAAACGTTCCCACGTGACCGATGAGAAGCCCACCTCCAAAGCATGGGGAACTGATGGAGAACAACTTCAGAAGAACATGACAGACAATTTGAACAAGGACACTTGTTACCCGGAAAGTCCAGAACGGTGCCGAGGCGACAGTATGGGACAGAAGCAGAAGATCCAAGAGAAGGAGGAGGAGAAACAAAGGCTGGAGCAGTTGAAGGCACCAATGGAGCCGGTCCTGCAAGGCAGAGTCAGCCAGTCCGTGTCCATGGCTGGAAACCCAGGGCAGACCAGCCCCGGGCCCGAGGTCCTTAGAGGTCACTTGGCTCATGTCACAATGCAGGCCGAACCACAGAGGGGAGCAGAGAACGGGGATCAGTTCGTCCATAGGTCGGAAGATGGTCTCAAGGGTGTCCCTCGTGATGTTGACCTCAATGTGTCCCTTCCACATGCTGACGAGGAAGATCAGGGAAGAGCCGGAGAACTCTGGGAGCAAAAACAAATCAACAAAGCGCTTGCAGCAGACCTAACAAATCTGCGAACCGAGAAAGCATCTCTGCAGCGTGAAAATTCAAACCTGAATGCTGAGGTTCAGCAGCTGAAGCTGAAGCTTCAAATTGTGCCTGACACATATGAAGATCGTTTAACCCAAGTCCAGAAACAGCTGTTCGAGGCAGAAAGGCGCTGCTTAGGAATGGAGAAGAGACTGCTCGATGACTGGAGAAGCATGAACTCCACCTACCGGATGCTGAACAACTACAAGAAGATGGCCCGAGACATGAACCAGGATCTACAAAGAAGCACTTTCTACTACGAGAGGGAGATTCGATACCATCGGGAAAGAGCCGAAGCAGCCCGGAGGGCAGCCGGGCACATGGAGAGAAAGCTGCAGGAGCTACAGAGAGAAAATGATCACCACAGGCAGATGCTGGCCAAGGCCAAGTCCACCTTCCAGCCTTTCCCAGGTGGGCCTTTTGCTCCCACTGCTCCACCTGCAGCCCACAGAGTCCCAGAAGTGCCAGTCCGTCCCCTGGGTCACTGGGTCCCCAGGAAGGATCAGGGTCACGCAGTAAGAGCTCAAGAATCCAGGGTCACCTTCCAGGTTTGACTCGGCTCCCACAGCGGCTGGGCCTTGAGTCCCCACACCCAGGACACAACATCTGCCGGTGTTTCTATTCCAGTAATTCTGATTGACCCCTCGTTAGCGAGGCCACTCTCACTAAGGCAAGGCCACCATTGCTCTTAGTAGCGCGCAGCTTTATAACTTCATGCTGACATTACTTAAATATCAATTCGTTGATGTAATTCTCATGAGTGCGGAATCCCCCACAAGACCCTTTAGAATCTCCTGCTGAAAGCACAGTATTTTGATTTAAACGGCCATTCTTACTCAAACCATCGTCTCAGTTCGATGTGGAGATTTCAGCAAAGACGTGACTGTAGGCTGGGGCTGTTATCACATAGCGATAGAAGTAACTTAATAAGTATCTGAAAAGTTTGGGGTTGGTTTTCAAAACATACACAAAGAAAGAACAAAACTTGAACAGGGCAGACAACACCCCATTCAAACTACATAACATTTCTATTACTTTAGTCTTGAATTCATAGTTTAGCCGTCAAATCATAAGGTAGTTTAGCCCTAAATTTATAGATTAGAAATCTTTAGATGTCTTTCCTGCTTTATAGTTTTACCTTATTCCTTTATGTTTAAGACACCACTTATTGTTTAGCATTTCTAAATTTTATGCAAAGTACAGAAGGTTTCTCTTGGCGGCAGAGACACATCCACCACTCGCTCTCCCTCTGACACACATGCCCTCGTGCTCGCTCTGCATTTCTCTCTCGCACACGCACACAATGAAAGTACAGGGTCCTCTTAGCTGTTCTGAACCCGAAGGAAATGAGAAAACATTGTAGCAACCTTAAACAAATAGTTTCAATAAATGAGTCCCCGGAAAGAACCTGTGGCCTGCCTGTCGTCTGTGAATAGGGACCGTCCCTGTGTCACTCACCCAGAGCAGAGCTGCTGGGCGTGTCTGACAGGACCCCACTGGAAACAGCTCCCGAATGCAGCCGGAAAGGACGCTGAGACGGAGAGGACGCTGAGACGAAGGCCCCCTCCGAGCATGACAGGACTCAGGATGGGGGGCGGGGCGCCAGCAAGAGGGGAGCTGCGCCTGCCCCTGGGGCTGGGGGTGGGAGGGCCTGTGGCGTCATGGAGCCCAGTGGGGTCTGTCTGGGGAACAGGGGGCCCTGTCCCCACCCCCTGTGCTCCTGTCCTCCAGGCCCTGCTGAGCAGCAGGCAGCCACCCAGAGGCCTGCAGAGTACAGGCCCGGGGGTGGGGGCCCGAAAGCCCTCGGAGGAGGACCACCACACCCAGCTTGATCCAAGTGCGTGTGGGCTCTGTCACCTTGCTCAGACCCTCCTCACACTCTGTAACTGCCCCTGGAGCTTCTGTGCTGACCCCAGGGCTCTGGAGGGATCAGGACATGGGGATGGGGAGACTGCCCAGGGTCCCCAGAAGCCCCAAGCTGACATGCAAGGAGGGGCAAGGCCCGGGTGTGAAGGCAAAGAAACAGAGGAGGACACCACCTGCTCTGCAGACCATTCCAACGGGGTGATGGGTAATGGGGGTGACGGGGTGACACCCCACAGGTGACATTTATGGTGAGATGAGAGGCCACATGTTCCAGGCAGAAAGGACAGGAAGGATGCAGGCCTGAGCCCTGGCTTCTGGGGCAGGGAAATGGGACTGAGCTGACGGCGCCGGGAGGGACAGGAAGCAGGCCCCTGCACAGGTGAGTCCTTGGTGCAGTGTCCCAACCCCGACACCAGGGTGGGTGTAGACTGGGGGGGCCAGGTGGCAGCTGGGACGTGGTGGGTGTGTATTCTGCATAGATCTCTGTGGCTGTGGAAAGAGCGGAGGGGAGGGCCGGGCAGGGACACATGGGGGCAGTTTGGGTGAGGGTGGTCGTCACGGAGACGGAGAAGGACATTGGAGCTGTGCCTGGGTGGCTGAGGGTCAGAGAAAGGAGTGAAGGGTGATCTTAGGCCTTTTCGATGACCCTGCGTGTCATTTGGCACTAAGAGTGAACCTGAACAAAAGCTCTGCAGGGGGCCTTTTCGGTGCAGGACCCGGATGGATCACCTGCACTGAAGCCCTGGGTTTCCTAGGAAGAGGGTGTGGAGTCAGGCACGTCCAGTAGGACCGCCACGTTGTTGCTCCAGCACCTGGAGGCCCTCTGAGTCGGGTGACCCCACGTTCCAGGGACTCCCACCCCAGGGCCTCCAAGGGCAGGCTCAGGAGGGGTTCATGTGCCGGGAGAAGACTTCCAAGTGTGCTCATTTACTACCCGAGTGGAGCTTACATGATGCCGTTGGTGGGGATGCCAGCAGGAATGGTTTGTTCACTCCAGCACAGTGTAGAGCCAGGGGAAAAGCAAGACTCATGCACCAGAGATGACCACGAATGGAGCGGGTGCCCTCATTGCTCTCCCTGCTGCGGCCTGGGGTGGGGTGGGAGGTCTGGGGGGGCTCTCTGGAGGAGGTGGCCCCTGAGCTGAATACTGAAGGATGAGTCGAAATTGTCTACATTGCTGTTCACACTGGGAGGGGCATGTGAATCACTTGGAGATTTTGTTACAAAGCATTCCCGAATCATTGGGTCTTCGGAGGGTCCGAGACCCTGCACTTCTTCCAAGTAATGGCCACGCTGGGCCCAGAAATTTAATAGGCAAGGTCTTTAGGCGATTATGGGGAAGGAGTGGGACAGTGGAAGAGTGGAGAGGCATTTCTGCCCGAAGGCATGGCACAGGCAAAAGTTCAAGGGCACCAACAGCCTGGTCTGGGTGAGCAGGCAGGTGTGTAGAATTACCTTCCTGGAGCCCAGAAACTCAAAGCCAGATGGGGATGGCCAGAAAGCAGAGCAGTGTATGACGTGTGCCCACGCCCCGTTCCCACTTATCCAGTTTCATGCTCCGGCGACCAGGGGTGACCCTCGTCCCTAGACAAACCCACCTCAGAGGAGCACGGGGACCTGCAGCACAAAGCTGCCCTGGGTGGTCAGTGCTGGAGGGCCATTGCCGTCCGATGCAGGGACTCTGGTCAAGGAGCAAAGCTCTGTGGCCTGAAGGCAAAGTCAACAGCATCAAACCACAAGCACAAGGTCCTTTGTCCCGTGACGGGGTGTCTGACAGCTCACGTGTCATCAATCTTCACAGACATTTCAAACGCAGACTCATCCTATGCCTAAGTATTTAAGTGACAAATATATATTTTTACCCTCTTTGGGTCTAAAGAATATGTATTTCACTGTGTCCACCTCAACCGAAGGTTTAGATATGTATGTGTATGTTTAACATGTGGCTTTTTAAACATTACAAAATCTATATGCTTTCTCATTCCAACCTACCCAATTCTCATCCAACCATCGCCCAGGTAGCTGTTTTGAGGTCAGCTGCCAACAAGACCATATGTCCTTTTTCAAGGGTCATATGCTGGTCAGACTTTAATTTTTTTGTTCATTCACTACTGAACAAAAATTACCAGGCACCAGGCACCAGGCAGATTTGGGGATACCACTGTGAACGAGACAAGTTTGAACTTGGAAGAGCTGAACCTGACCAAGAGGCAGGCAGTGACCTCTTCCTGACCTTTCATGGTTCTTGCTTCCTTCAGGTCTCCCATTCCATGTCACTTCCTCGGAGCCCTCCTTGTTCACTATTGAAAACCTTACGGCTCCTCAGCTCCGACCCCTTCCTCTGCTTCATTTCTTGAGAGCACTCAATGCCAGCAGACAGTAGAGCGAATGGTTGTTTGTATGTGTAGGGTCTGTTTTCCTTGCCAGAATGTAAATCCCAGGCAGGCATGCACTTTGCCTGCTGTGCTCTCTGGTGTTTGCCCAGGGCCCAGGAGAGTGGTGCCTGGCACACCGAGGGCCCTCGATAAATATTAGTTGAACGAGTGAGTGAATGAACAATCACATCTGGCTCATCACACAACTCTCGATCTGCCACTGGCTAGGGAGTTACTGCTGCCCGCCCCCTACCTCCGCCCCTGCCCTGCCCAGGAAGGGGCATCCTTTGTTAAGTAATCAGGTAACAAGAAACTCTTCTCTCTATAAGTTATGAATGCAGATGCTTTATAATAGCTTTGGTCATACTCTCAGAACTTAATTGGACCTGACAGATTAAAAAATATATCAGATTATGACAAAACATTCTGACTCACCTGAGCAATTGTACCCACTAGGGTCGGAATAGAAGCAGCTAGTAAAAAATTATGTCTGTAAGCTAAAAGAACACCGGTGTTGAATGGGTCAACATTTGTATTCCTATCCCAATTTCCACGTTGCTTAGATAGACGCGTGATATATTTTCCAAACCTAACTGAAAGACTGGATCTGTATCTTAGGATTCTGGCTTCCCCGTTCACTCTAAATTCTTAAATATCTAAACAGGAAATTTGTTATTTTTGTATTTTCAAGAAAGCCAGAAATCAAGGAGGATTGCTGAAAAGCCAGGTGATTTAGGGACTATTAATTTGCCTCCCTTAGGGAGCTCAGTGCCAAAAGGCCAACCGCGAAGCGAAGCTGTAAGGACGCTCTGGGGAAAGGCGCTGGCCCTGGGGAGGAAGGGGAAGGAGTGCACAGACAGGACAAGAAGAAAGCAAGGGATTTCCTCAAGAAAGCGGACGAAACAAGGAAGCATATTAGTGTCCTTTAACTGAAAGCTCAGTGGGGATGACCATCAGATTGTCTGTTTTGTTAACGGGCAGTCTTGGCCTCCTCAGTGTGGGGTTCCCTCCCCAGCCCTGACCCTCCTCGCTGAAATGGGGTGAGGAGGGGTCACTGTGTAAGTCTCTGGGCTTCTACGTGCGGTGTGAGGTCCACAGCATTTTTCACATTCCTCTGGTAGCCCTTATCTTGCTGCATGATATTCGTTTACATTTCCGCGTCCCATGGGAGGTCACGGGCCCCTCCGGGGCTGGGCTCACAATGCTCTTTACAGCACACAAGCCAGGGAAGGTTCATTTGGTAGATCGATTATGGAGCAGACACATCTTCGCCCTTCAATTAGTTTATTCAATTTAAACTTATTCAATTAGTTTAAATTACGTTCGAAAAGCCTGGAAAAACCTTAGTCTAGCAATGAAATCTAGTAACTTGTCATAGTCAGCAGGTGTCTGATTATTTAAAAAAAGGGAAGGTTAGACTGATTAAAAGTTCTCTACATGTGCATGAGAGACTACCTAGTGAATAGTCTATTAGGTAAATATTCAGGAAATACATTCAAAGTGTGAGAGGAGGAAATTAATTTTCACAGGTAAGATGAGTTTCTGAACAATAAACAACTTTGCAAAGTTTGTTTCTACAATAATCCTCAAACTTGTACTGACTTTGCCCATATTCACTAATACATTCCTATTTTTCAAGACGTAGCTTGCCCCCCAGACTGGAAATGCTAACGGTCAGTACTGACCCACTCACTCTTTTAATTCAACCAGTGGTTATTGAGCCTCTACTAAGTGCCCAAGCACTGAGGGTGCAGCAGCGAACGGGTACAGACAGCCTTCAGACACCTTACAGTTATCACAGAAGGGCACAAAATAAAATTTTGGTTCTCAGAAAATAGACGTATGTGGTGTTAGGGTTGTACATTTAGGGAGATTGGCCCTAATCTGGGGGTTCAAGGACAAGTCTCCAGTGGAAATGGTGAGTATACAAGATCTGAAAGGAGATAGACTGACCAGGTGGCGTGGAGGGAAGGGAGATTCGGGCACAAGGACCAGCAAGCCAGGGTCCTTGTCAGGGAGCGAGGCCAACGGGTGGAAGCAGGAGACCACACCGGGATGTGCGCCATTCTAGGGAGCTGGGCCTGTCTTTGGAGAAGGGGAAGTCACCGGAATCTGTTCAGCCAGACACAGGCAGTGGGGTGGGGGTTGAGCTGTGGCAAGAGGTGCTTTGCCTTTCTGAAGACCCCGTGGAGGCCCCGAGGGCAGCAGGCAGGAGATGTGAGGGAAGCCTGACCTTCCCCCTGCCCCGCACAGAATGACGCCTCCTTAGTGCAAGTCAGTGTTCTAGCACAAGTTAAAATGAAAGCTGAACATGTGTTTCCAGAAAATCAAGGACACGGAAGGCTGGCCACACTGTACCCAAATGAGTTTTTAAAGCAATTGTTCCCCCTAAAGCCTAAAAACGCCTCCAGGATGGAAACGAGCCGTATGTGTCGCTGCATGTCCAGCACACGGAAACTGTGAAATGCTTGTCCAGTGACTGAGGGAAGCCCGGTGCGTTCTCTTTGTGCTGCCATGGCAAAGAACGCCATCTGTGTGGCCCGAACGGCAGACTTTTATTGTCTCACAGGGTCAGTTCCTTCTGAGACTGAGGGAAGGGTCTGTCCCAAGGCTCCCTCTGGGCTTGTACATGCACCTCCACCGCCTTCCTTCGTGTGTGTCTTCGGGGCCAAGCTTCCCCTCTGTCAACAGTCATATTGGACTTGAGCCCCCCTAACGACCTCATTTTACCCTTGGTCACCTCTGTGGGGACCTTATCTCCACATATGGTCACATTCTGGGTACCGGGGGTTAGGACTCTCACAGTGGATTTTGGGGGACACAATCCAACCCACAATCCAGGGGACTGTGCACATGGGTTCCATTTAACAAGGCAGCTTCTACTTGCTCCATCTAGCAGGCCAGCCCTCCAGGGCCAGGCCAGGCAGCAGGTCCTGAGTGTGGGACACAGGGCAGAGAGCATTATCTCTCCTGGCCTCTGCAAAGCTCACCTGTCTCCCTGAAAAAGCCTAACAGAAATAGACAAGTTTTCCAGACTGTTACCATTCGACCTATGCCCTCCCCCCCAGTCCCCCTCAAATTCATATGATATGTTGAGTCCTAACCCCCAGAATGTGACTATATTTGGAATCAAGGCCTTTTTTAAAGGGGTAATAAATTACCACTAGGTCATTACGGTGGGCCCTAATTCAACATGGCTGGGGTCCTTATAAGAACTCTATGTATGTGTGTGTGTGTGTGTGTGTGTGTATAATTTGTGTATATACATGAAATCTCGAAGGGAGACACACAGAGAGAAGGTGGCCCTCTGCAAGCCAAGGAGAGAGGCCTCGGAATAAACCAGGCCCGCTGCCGCGGTGACCGCAGGCTGCTACTCTCCATAGCGGTGAGAAAACAAATCGGTTATCTGAGGCCCAGTCCGTGCTGTTTTGTCACGGCATTCCTAGCAAACTGATACACAAACCAGACTGGCCAACAGCCCTTCTTAAAACCCAGCACCGTTTGGCAGTCCCACACCGCAGCTCACTCCTGAGTGAAGGGCCCTGGGTCCTGAGTGCCCCGTGTGTCGGGCCCTGTGCCGAGAGCGTCACGAACGCTACTTTATTCCATCGACGCGACTTAGTCCAGACAGAAAGGCTGCTGTGCTCTTAATTTTCTGGAAAAGAACCCTGAGCAGAAGAGATGGGAAGTGACTTGCCTGAGGTCACCCAACGGGACAGGTGCAGAGGCAGGGTGTCCCACACTGACCCCTGAGCCCTTGAGCCGCTGTGCTGGCCCGAGCACAAATATGGGAGGCGGAGCTTCAATGCACCGTGGGGTTCACAGGCACGGCTGACATATCTGGGTTTTTAGGTGAAGAGATTAACTTACCCCTTACAACCATTTCCCCTCAATAATATGAAAACGAACAACCTGATTAAAAAGTGAGCCAAACCTTAAGACCCGTAGCAAGTAAGACTGTGAAAAGATGCTGTCAGGGAAAGGCAAATTCAAATGAATGCCTATTAAAACTGCCAACATCCAGAACACCGACCACACCAAATGCTGGCGAGGATGTGGAATGGGAAGTCTCACTCATCGGTGGTGGGGGTGCAAAATGGTGCAGCCCCTTTGGAAGACAGTTTGGTGCTTTCTTACAAAACTAAACATTCTGACCACACAATCCAGTGACTGCGATCCTTGGCATGTACCTAAAGGAGCTGAAAACTTATTTCCCCACAGAATCCTGCGCATGGATATTTATAGCAGCTTTATTCACTGTTGCCAAGACTTGGCAGCCACCAAGACGTCCTTCAGTGGGTGAAGGAATGAACGGCGGGGTGTCCAGGCCAGCGGTTGTCAGCCTTTCCCATCTCACGGCACACATAAACCAACTGCTAAAATTCTGAGGCACACCCCAAAAATATGGTTTTTGCTGATCTGACAAAAAAATATAGTGTGACTTTGATTCATTCACATGGACAGCTATTGTTGTGTTGGCTGTTGTGATTTTTTTCCTTGACAATCTAAGGGAAAAGAGGTCAGTGCCCCTGACTAAATGGTTAGGTGTTACATGTTTTAAAAGTTCTCGCAGCATACTGGCTGAAAGTTGCTGACCTAGACAATGGAATAGCCTTCACTGCTAAAACAGAAATGAGCTACCTAGCCATGGAAAGACGCAGAGGAAACTTAAATGCATATTAGGAAGTGAAAGAAGCCAGTCTGAAAAGGCTACATGCTATGTGATTCCAACTGAACGACATTCTAGAAAAGGCAAAACTACAGAGACAGTAAAAGGATCAGTGATTCCCAGGGGTTTGTTTGGTGGGGCGGAGGGGCACGCAAACAGGCAGAGCCCAGAGGACATTTAGGGCAGCGAAACCACTCCGTGTGACACTGTACTGATGGACACATGTCATTATATGTGTGTCCCAAACCCACAGAATGTACAACAGCAACAGTGAACCCTGATGCGGACTCTGGACCTTGGTGACGTGATGTGTCAGCGTGGGTTCAAATACTGTAACAAACGCGCCCTGGCAGTTGGGGGTGGGGGTTGGTACCAAGGGAGGCTGTGCATGTGTGGGAACAGAGGTCCATGGGAAATCTCTGTGCTGTCTCTTCCATTTTTCTGAGAACCCAAGAATACTCTAATAATAATAATGTCTTTTAAAAACTACTACTTTCTCTTTACCTTGGGTCAGCTCATGTGTCCAGATTCTCCCTAATTCTTGCAGAAATCATCAGCCCTCCATTAGCAAGATTGAAATCATACTCACGTTTCAGAGCCCAAATCAAATATTTTTGCCTTTGCTATTCCCACAAGTCATTGGACTCTTGTCGAAATGGATTTTAAGCAGAGAAAAGATAGGGACTGAATGGTAATGGGGAAAAATACAATGAAGATTAAATAAAAACAAAATTAAAAAACAAAGATTGGAAGGAAATGACAAATCATCCTATCGTGACGCAATTGGGGGAGTGTGTCCTCCAAGGCTGAAGCCGAATGCATCCGTGTGGGTGCCCCCGTGGCCCCCGTCGTGGGCCAAGAGAATGTTTACAAGCCTTTACACGGACTGTCCACAGAGGGGAGCATACAGAGCTCTCCCCTCTCTCCAGGCCACCAACCAGCACTAGGGGCTGAAAACCCCAGAATGCTGAGAAGAAAAAGACCCGTTAAAGGCCGGTTTCAAAAGGGTAACGAACGAGATGGAAAGACATATTTAATCTTGTGGAATACCGAGCTTTTTCTTGAATCTAAAACTGTCCACGTTGCTAGAGATTTGTTACTCATGTTTTTACCTCGAATTGCTGAAATTTGCATTTCCCCATAATCAACCTGCCCGTTGGTGGCAGAAACGTGTATGGAGAAACAGCAGGTCCAGCTCTGAGACGAGCCAAGCCGGTGTCCCACCATCTTCCCTAACCAGCAGGTCCCCTCCTGCGCACAGCCTTGCCACCTCAGAAGCGTGGGACACTTTGAGGACAAAGAAGGTGAGAGGAATTTTCCCAGACGTGGAAGGGTTAAGCACTGAGTCACCTGCACCAAACGGCGCGCCCGGTTTGAGGTCCACCTGGGTGGGGTCACTCATCGGTGAGTCACATCATTGAACACACTCTGTTCTCCAGCTTGTTGGTTAGCAACTGGCTCCCAAACATCGTGTCCAGTGGCGGTTGCACACAGCACCTGAACGTGAGAGGGGCTGCTCGCTCTGACGTAGCATCAGGCAGTGCGACGAGTGTGTCATCGAAATGGACCGTGGTTTTCGCCACGGGTTTGGACTCTGAAAAGAAGCGCTGGGCCACGTGATTCCCTTTTACCTGAAGCATGGCAGCCAGAGGAACAGGACCACCCTGGGGCCCCTGGCTAAGGGGCAAAAGAGCAACACTCCTGAGAAACTTTCAGTATAGCTAAAAAAAAAAAAAAAAGGAACCAGCCCAGCGGTGCTCTTGTTTCTCTTGTGTTACTATGTTGTGGCTTTTTCCCAGGCTCTGACCATGTGATTAAATTCTCAGCAACGGACGGGACTTCATAGTGACGGGTGTTTTAAACTAGAACCATAAGTGCAGTTATTCCGACCACAGAGTCTATTAAAAGAAGCCTGCATTTCAAGTCGGGGGAGGCAGGAGCAGGAGGGTGAGGCTGTGCGGCTCCCAGACTGGGAGGAAGGTGTGAGGCCTTGCTGTTTTGTTGCTAGGCAACAGGTTGCTTGTGACAACAATCCCTTTTCTCTGAAGGACTAGGGTGCCCTTTTTATTTTATGAGAGCAGTGCATTTTCTTGGTACAAAACGTACACATGGAGTTTACACTAATTCGTGATATAATAGTAAACAGTGTTTATGGAAGGGAATGCTAGTCCATTTTTAGATTCTCGTGTTTGCTCTCTGATGCCACCTGAGAGATCATTGGCCCAAGCAGACAGGGTTCTTTCCCTCGCGCAGCTGATGACCACTGGCTGGCTTGTGAGTGAATTTCTCCGAGCCTCTCAGCTCCCCCACATGAGGACTGAAGGTGCCCCTGAGCTCCTCAGCAGAGAACAACGTGTCTACGTGTCTACGTTCAGAAATGTTACAGGGTTGATTTTACGATTGCACACTAGGTAGCTAATCCTGACGTGTGTGTGGCATGATATCTTCTGTACTTGTTTTCCTTTCACTGAGTCTCTCCTAGTGTGCCGCGTGTGCGTGCCGCGTGTGCGTGCCCTGTGCTGGTGAGAGCCCCCCGAGACAGAGCCCTGATCTGCATCCCGACAGCCTCGGCAGCATGTAACATAGAACCTGGCTGGTAGTCGATGCTGAATAAATGCTTGTTGATTGATGAGGGGATGGGTGCGCGAGGCTTAATACGGCGTTGCACCTTCCAATTACGTGAATTTTGAGTAGAGTCAAGTCAGGCTCCGAAAACAGTGCGGTGGTGATTGGTGTCGCAGCCGTTGTACAAAGAGACAGGCCTGCACATATGCTTGGTTTAGAACCCTGCCCTTGCTGCATAAAATCATGTTGTACGTGGAAATATCAGTGGAAAACTCTTGGGTGTAGTTTCAGAATGCTAGTATTCATTTAACTTTAAGAAACCATAGAGTTAAGTCTAAAAGTGGAAAAGTCCAGAGACTTGAGAGCCAGCCCCTAGGTTTAATTTTTTGTAGGCTGAGTTATTCTCCTGAAGCCGAGTTAGGGCTCTGCTCCCACAACACAGTCTAAAGATCCTGTCTGACAATAGAAAGTGACGTGTGCGCTGGGCTTTGTTTTCTGCAGATGGCGCGGCAGAGTCTTTGGACAAATCTTGTCTCTTGGGTGTCAGAAGCAAGGTGCTTCCCCACCCCACCCCACCACCCCTGACACCCTTTAGGACACCGATTCTTGTTCCCAAAGCGGAGCGGTCATTACTGAGAGCCTGCTACATGCCGGCTACTGTTCTGAACCCTTTGCCTGCACCATCCCGTTCGCCCTCACAGGAACCCTATGAGCTGGATGCCATTATTGTCCGTGTCACAGGGGAAGAAACTGAGGCCCAGGGAGGTTAAGTAACATGCCTCAGGACTCTGCCTCTCGTCTGTGGCAGAACTGCGTTGGAAACTAGACAGGCTGGTTCCAGACCCACTTCCCAATCCTTCCGTGACACCACTCTGAGACAGAGCAGGGGAAGGAAGTCCTACCCGTGAGTAGTCACCACGCCAGGTGGGGACTCTCCCCCCAGCAGTCCCCTCCTATATCTGTCTCTCCTTGGCCTTGTTCTGGGCTGGTCTGGGGTGCACGGCTCACTCGCATCAAAGCTTGAGTGTGGCTCAGCCCCAGAGCTCCCTCATCCTTGAGCTGGGCTTGTGCTGGCGGGCCCTGTCTCCCTGGGCTTGATTCAAGCACCCCTCCACAGACCTGTACCCTGAAAGCCTGGGACTGGCCCTTGCGGGGAGCCAGGCAAGGCACTGCCCGCCAACCGCACTGCCTGGGGGAGGTGTGCTCCCTCAAGGACAAGCCTGGGGCCACACCCTAGGAGATGCTGATTCTCCTCACAGAGAGAACTTTCTGCACAGCGGGCCTGCCAGAGGCTGCTGGGACAGACTGTCCTCTCTTCGGGACGGGTGGCGGGGGAGGGCAGGGGCACACACATACAACCACACAACATACATACACACCACACACACTAGACACATAGCCCACACCACACACGCTCCATGTGCTTTATGTAAGAGGCTTGCCTCCCTCCAGCTCTCCCTGGACTGAAGGAACAGCTCACACCTGCATTCCAGGACCACACGTGTCCCTCCCCTCCTCACGGAGAAGCCCTGGCTCCCAGAGTGAATCAGACAGCTGCACTCAGCGGCCCTCGCTGTGCCCCGCCCTGCCCACAGGAAGCGAGAGAGAGAGAGAGAGAGAGAGAGAGAGAGAGAGAGAGAGAGAGAGAGAGAGAGAGAGAGTAAATATACCGCCTTTCTCCCAGGGCTGGGGCACATGTGAGAAAGGTGACGAAAATGAGCGGGTGCTGTTAGAGAGCAGTGACAGCCCCGCAGAAGAGCAGTGACTCAGGGAGGTGGCCGCCGGAACTGATAGTGACGTTCAGACGCGGGGCTCTGGAATGGCAGGGCTGGGAGCAGGTGGGGGCCCCTCTTTGATTCCTGGGGCTGTGCTGCCAGGAATGCGTGTGCTTGGGACACCTGAGAGGTGGGGCCAGAGGGGACAGCCCTGGGGGAGAATGCCAGAGTGGGGCTGGATTCTTTCTGCTTTACAAAAATCAGAGTCATTTCTTTCAGGAACCTCCCTGCAGGGCCCTAAACATCCTCCAGGACCCGAGCAAGGGCCAAGGGAGGTGGTGCCTTTGAGGCCACTGAGTCCTTGGGCTACTACTGAGGGTCAGGTGGCCATTCAACAGGGCGTACCACGTGATCCCTCTGGGGCAAGGACCCCAAATTATCACATCTATTCCCAGGTGCACTTTGGACCGTCTTCAGTGATCGAGGCAAATGCACATTTCACTCATAACCTCTCCAGAAAGACGAAGGGCCACATAACAAACAGCCTAGAACTGTATGAAGCTGGCTAAGCGGTGAAGTGTAGCTGACAGAGTGTCCAGGTGCCTCGGAGTCCCCCAGGGTCTTGTGAAAGTGTGGGTGTGGGTAGGGTCTGAGATTCTGGACTTCTCCAGTCAGTGCCACGGCTGTGGGTCCGTGGATCAGACTTCAGGTACCTAGTACCAGGAGCACCACAGAGCACGCGGGAGGGGTGGGTCCGTGTGCCTGCTGGAGTATGCAGGGCTGCGATGGCTCCTGGAGGTGAGATGGATGAGGGGGGAAGACAGACATCCCAGACCCACCCTGTGAGGCAGGGTGGGGGGTGACTGGATGAATGTCCATGGTGACGGCAGCTGCCCCCCCACTCAAGGACCAGGATGGGCCGACCAGGTGCCCCTGGGGGAGCGGCAGGGATGGAGAGGTTGGGGACTTGGGAGCTGGAGCCTGCCAGTTAGTGGCTGGGAGACGAGGCAGGCCTGGAAAATGGGGATAGTGATGCGCATCCTGGAGGCCTGGGGTGAGGACTACAGGAGACGACACGTAAGGGCTGAGTGTAGGGCCTGGCGCAGCACAAGCAGGCGGTGAACAGAATACTTGTCCATATTTTTATTATTGTCGTTGTAAACAGCTGAAGCAAAGGAGAGGTGTGCTTCCTGTTTACTTCTGAGTCCTGCGCCAACACCTCTCAAAACAGGAGGCTCCTGGTTGAGGCAGAAGCTCCCAGGGGGGTGGACAGCGAAACTGATGACCTTGACAAGAGGACAGAAGGTCTCATCCCCAGGGCTGACAAGAGCCTGTCCCTGTTCCTGGGCATAATTTACTGTCCCTGCTCAGGACGAAATTGTGGGTGGAAAAGTTGCTCCCACATATTCTAAACGCCCCGTCGTGACGGTGCAGGGCCACCGTATGGCAAACTCTCTATTTCGGTCACAGGACACAGGACGCGTTCTAAGGCGAGGTGCTGCTGGATTCCGGGTGGGGTTCCTGGTGCCAGGTTTTCTGACACCGGGTGTCTCAGTGAGGCCTGCTGAGCCACGCACCCCAACATCCTCCACAGCGGCCAGGAGCTGTGCCAAGTGTGGTCACTGACGCGCCTGCAGCAGAGGGGGGCACTCACGTGCCCCAAACAGCTCCCTTGCAGAGACCACCCCAGAGATAAAGGGCAGGTACCAGGCACTGCCAGCTCCAGCGCAGCCAGACCTCTGCAAGAGCGCCTGTGCACGTCGGTGGAACGGGCAGAATCTAAACAGCAGCGATTTGGTTTCCAAAGCCTCTGGCATGCTTAATCCTGTTTTCTCCTCCTCCCCTTTTCTGAGAGGGCAGGGCAAACAGTCCTGAGGCCAGCTGGCCGTGCTCTCTGTTCTCCTCACGTGGATTTTGTGTGAAATGCTAACGTTTCTCACGGCCATTTTTAGTGCATCGTACTGCTCTTTCAAGGAGGTGGCCAACACACAAAGATGTTCCCTGGTTTTAGAGGTGAAGAGATACAAGGCCACCCATCCTCACTAAGCTGTGTGGTCCCCTCTGCTCTGTGGCGCACCTGGATTAACCCACCTTCCCGGGGAGAGGGGCCCCGCCCAACCCTCCCCAGCTGGCGCCTGCCTGGGGAGGCTGCCTCTGTGACCTCTGGCTGACCAAGTGCACCAGCCTGGATTTCCTCATCCCAAATCTCAGTCCAAGGTGGCGACTGAGTCATCACACTCTCTCCTACTGGAGGGAGGAGTCCCCCAGAGGCCCCACCCTCTCCTTGGGTTATAGGTGCATTTTAGCAGCTGGGCTCATTGGCTCCTTCAGCAAAGAACCTGGCAGAGGACAAGCAGTGGGCAAATAGAGTGCTTGTGGATGTTATTATTAATAACTGAAGTTGAAACAATTGAGTGCCAGCCACACGGCAGGCACGGTGCGCGGGTGCTGGGTCTGCCGAGATGAGCAAGCTGTGGCCCTGCCTCCGGCTGCTCGCAGGCCACTGAGGACGACTGACAGGGAAGGTGTCATTAAACTGAAGGTGACGGAGGCAGAGCGGGAACGGCAGGCTCCGTGCCCTAGAAGCACCTGAGCCCCGCTGAGTCTGCCTCTGAGAGGTGAGGAAGACCTCACAGGGGAGGGGCATTTGGGCTGTGCTACGTCTGAACGTGTCCCCCCTCCCAAATTCATGTTGAAATAAACCCCCCAAAGATGATGGTCCCTGCCCCCAGCCACAGTGAGGGCACAGTGAGAAGGCGCCAGCCCTGCGCCTGGAGGACAGCTCTCACCCGGCGCAGCCACGCTGGCGCCTTGACCTCAGATTCCAGCCCCAAGAACTGGGAGAGGTAAATGCTGTTGACAGTCACCGGGTCTGTGGACCTTTGTTAGTGAGCCTGAAGGGACTAAGACCAGACGGAGAAGAGGGGAAAGGACGTTGGGCAGCGAGGGAAGGCGATGAAGGCAGAGAGGTGAGCGTGAAAGGACGCCCCACCCCCCCCAGGGGAGAGTAGTCTGGGCTGGCTAGAATGCAGGAGGGCCCAGGGCTGGGGGTGGGGAGACACGCCCCTGTGAGTCACCCGAGGAGCCAGAACCTGGTCCTGTGGGCGATGAGGAGCTAAGCGGGAGGGCGATCTTCTGAGGCCTATGGGGCTCCAACGACGGGGCCCTGAGACTTGGCAGGAGGCAGTGGGAGTGGAGGCACCGGGGTCCCTGTCGGGGAAGGCCTGTCGGATCTAGCGCAGTACCACGTGTGTCCAGGCACTGACTGGGTGGACTTTCGTGTCGGTGGTGCTCCCTACGTGGTGTGGGTGTGGAAAAGACTGCAGGTAGTGGTGAGTGGGCTTAACACCCTGTGACATTCTCCATCCAGACTGGCCACGCAAATCACACTGGAAGTCCACAGTGGTTCTCTGTGGCCTCATTGTGATATCTGCATTAGAAACACAACCCCAAATAAATGGGGTGCCTGCTTAACAAGCCACTAGAACTCTGGGTGTCCACTGAACACGTTATCCTTCAAAAGTGCGTACCGTCCTTCTGCTGATACCAAGAGGCTGCCTACACGGGTATCCCCAAATAAAGGCTTAGGTTTATCTTGAGACAAATGTCCTAGAAGAATCTTGATTCACACAGCTTTAAAAGACACCACCACCCAGGAAGTGACTGGACTTCCTGATTCTCAAGAGCAAGGTAGGTCAGTCTGCTTTATGCAGAGTCAGACATGGATTTACCCACAAGAAACGGGGCTCGAATTTCAGGGTCCCTCACTTGCACAGCCCCTTTCCGAGGTCTTGTGCCAATTTTTAAATTAATAATTTTATATTATTTTGGGGGGGGCATCAATAAAACCCAGATCTGCCCCTGGGTATATTTGAAAATGACATTAATCTTGAGCAGTAAGCAAGGAGGCCTTTGACAACAGGCATTTTATGAGCCAGCATGGTTTCTCCCAGTAAAGATGCTTCCATGGAAAGAAGGAGAGGTTCGTGTTCATTGTGCCACAGATCCTGACTCCAACAGACACTTGATTTCAAAAGTGAGTTTCTGCTGCCAGGCCAAAGGTCCCAGAGCCCGTTTCCCCAGGAGGGTCACGAGGGGCTCAGTAAGGGCGCCAGACACGCTGCACCCAGCAGGTGCCTGCTACGTGCTTAATGAATATTCGTAGCAATGGGGTAAAAACCTATTAGCCCCAGCATGCTTGAAGGCCTTGGGTTTTTGAATTTTTTAAATAATTTCAAACACACAAAATGTTGCAAGAATAATCCAAAGAACTTTTGAACAATTTGAGAGGAAGTTGCAGGTGTGACTCCCCCTTTCCCCTAAAACTTCAGTGCATATGAATGGACTTCAAGCAGGGACAGTCTCCTCCGTAACTGCAGTTTAACCACCCAGACCAGGACGCCCACAGCGCCACATTTCAGCTACCACCAGCCGCCCTCCAGGCTCGCAAGCTGGCCAAATGATGTTCTTTATAGCCAAATGATCCAGTCTAGGATTGGGCACTTCTTTCACTGTTAAACTTCTTTAATCTCCTTCAATCTTTCTGTGTCTTCCAAAACACTGACATTTTAAAGGTTACGGAGTCAGCTAATCTGTAGAATATTTTCAGCTTGGGTGTGCCTGATGTTTTCTCATAATTAGATTCAGGTTAGGCAATTCTGGTAGGAATTTCATTTTGTTACTACATCCTATCAGGTGGCACCTGATTTATTTGTCCCGTTATCAATAACGTTAATTTTTTGGCCGCTGCTGGCCTCAGGTTTATATGTACGAATTGTGCAGGGGCACACCAGCCTCGTGAAGACGGCAGCCCAGGAAGACACCAGTCGTCCTGGCCTCACACTGGCCCTTGGAGGTCTCTCCACCCCAGGGCTTTTGTGGAGCCTAAGCACCTGTAGGGAACTTGACTTAGAAGCAGACTGGAGCTGGAGCCAGAGCCTGGTTTGAGCCTTGACCTTTGGCCAGCAGAGCCTGAGACCATTGGCACTGTAGGCACCAGCAAGCCTCTTGAGCTTGGGATGGGCCATGCAGGCCAGTCAATTAAACTTGCAGCTGATGCCCTTGGGGATCTTGGGCTTGACCTCCTTGGGCTTTGCCAGGGCCTTGAAAGCCTCAGCGTGCACACTCCCGGCCTTGGCATTGTCTGCCCACATCTCCTTCAAGCCCTTCTTGTGCTTGTTGGCAAAGCACAGGTTCTTCATGAATTTGGGGTCCTTGTCATTGAAAGACTCATGTCTTCATTGATTTTTGATGCCACTATCAGGCCATTTTGGGAAATGGTTGTGCACAGAGCAGTTCTTGGACTTGGCATATGTGCACTGTAGCTCACCAAGGATGTGAACTTTGACACTTGATTCCCATGTATTTGTCAGGTTTTCCCACCGACAAACTTACTTATTTGCTCTTTGTTTTAAATAAGGAGTTATTTGAGACTATGCAAATACCTCATTCCTCTCCAAACTTCCATTCACTTGGTGTAGCATCCATTGAAGTTTCTTCCTTAAGTTATTACTTTGATGGCTACCAAAAGGTGATTTTCTAATTCTATCATTCCATCTACATTTATTGGTTGGCATGCTACTAGAAATTAAGCTGACTCTTCTATATGTCTATCTATTTCAGTAGGGACTCATCGCTATTTTATTCAGTGGTTTAATAACCTTTTACTATCATTATATACTTTTGATGCTTGAATTGTCCCAGATTGGGCAAGTGGGAACCCATTCAAGTTAGCTTCTGAGTCCTTTTGATTTATCTCCATTGTACTTTGAGGGCTTCCTTACTTTCCAGGCCAACAAGATGTTCATCTTCTAGCCCCTGACTCAGCTCTGGAATCAGGGAACCCTGGGTGATTTTAGTGTGTCTCTTATTTTGGGGGGACCACTGTTTTAGTCTCTCTCAATAGTCAGAAGTAGAAAATGTATGTGCACACACACACACACGTTGTAAACCATCAGCACATCTTACTAACTCCGATTCCAATGCAATACTACCTGGCCCATTCTGGCTTCTTCCCTTCCCATATTTGTAACTCCTCTTTCAAAAACTGGATTGCTATCATCCTCGGTATATTTGTTCAATCCTCAATATTTGTTCAATCTGTTTTCATGAAATCCCGCTCCTGACTCCGCCAGGCCACTGCCCTGCTCAGCACACCTTTATGTGGGTCACTGATCCCAAGGGGTTTGGAACTGAATTATTACGGAAGGAATGCCTTGCTTTGTTGTGAGAATAGGAATATGATGGATTGTATATACCTTATATTTGTGGTTCAGCAACATGGATCAGCTAAAGAAGCCGACTCCAGAAATTCTGATTTATCTGTTTCATTTTTCACTGACATATTTTGTGACAAACTTTATCTATAGGAGTAAAGTGGGACTTCCTACACATCCCCAAACCCCAATAATCAGTATTCCCTAATGCAAGGTTACTGAGACTATCAGGTCTTGCTAGTTTATGTACACATTTAAAGATAAGTTTGTTATGTTCTAATCAGTATTTTTAGGTGTTTTGTAGTGAAAGTGTTTTCAATTTAGATTGTCCACCTTCTTACCAGAAACTCCAGTACTGGGCACCTAGTTTGAAATACCTTAGTAGAGTAATTACTGTGAAAGGTACACTTCTACCGGGAGGTAAGTGGTCATGTGCCAGGTCTAGGATGAATGCCACTGGCTCCCCCTTGGAAACTTCCAGTCCTTGGAGAATGCCTGGGAAACCTCTAGACGAGAGCCAGACACCAGGCTTTTAAGGTCTGCCCAGCTGGACAACCTATTCCTAGTTGTGTGAGCCAGCTCCTCCTAACAGGCTTTTCATGCTCTTGGGGAAGCTGACTTATCTATCACGTATGTATGTATGTACATATGTATGCATGCGCGTATCTACCTACCTATCTCCCTTCAGCCAAGAGTCCCATAACAATCACCACGATATTTCAGCCACTGATCTCTGTCATTTGAAGTGAGTTTGGAGAGGGCCCTGGGACCGAAAACTATGTGAATGTCACTAATAACTGCTGACTTTATCTTGCATTCCTGGCATTTCTAGGATTCCTGCTGTAAATTTCTACTGTCAGGGATCATCCTGTCCAGGTCCACCCAATGTGGTATAATTCCTTAGTTTTAGCATGGAGGGAATAATTAAGATTCCACAGTGCAAGGCACAGCGAATGGCTTCTGTATTTCATTCTGAAGGATTCTGAGTTACATAGTCTTTAGACACAGCCATTCTTGAAAAATCAGTATTCAGCGCCGCTCCTAGCTCACGTGTGCCTCTGAACTGACTGTCAGGTATTGGCTGCACGGGGTGCATTTCTTGTGCTCTGCTGATTCTTTGGCTGCAACCGTCAGCCTGCGTCTTGCCAAGAGTATTTATGGTAGAGTGTGCCCCTGTAGTGACTACGGCGTTCTGGAATGCAGACTCACTGTCCAGGGCCTTGAACGAGCCATTATAAACTCCCTAGTTGTTGCCAGCAGAGAGCCTCATCGTGTATTTCACAGTACAGTGAGCAATGTCAGTAAGAAATCCTCCAAGAAAAGGCCAAGTCTAAATATATTATAACACTGGACTCCCGGTCGAGATGGCAGCATTGGCAGACACGCTCACCTCTTTGCACAGCCACATCAAAATTACAACTAAAATATAGCACAACCATCTCTCAGAACTGTCAGAAATCAAGTTGAATGGAAGTTTGACAACGATGGAATTAAAGAAACCACATCCATCCAGACTGGTAGGAGGGGTGCAGACGCGGAATAGGCTGGTCCCTCACCCACATGTGGTGGATAAAAATTTGGGAGCAAGGAGTCCCAGCCCCACACCAGGCCCGCCAGCACAGGGTTGCAGTGTCAGGAAGATAATTCCCCACAACTTCTGGCTGTAAAAACCAGCCATGATTGAGTCAGTGGAGAAAACTGCTAAAGCCCCAAGCAGTTCCTCTTAAAGAACCTATACAGGGACTCACCTACTCAGATTCACTCCCTGTGAGCTCCAGCACTGGGGTGGCAGCTTGAAAGGCACCAATGGTATGGAAGGAGGAAAGGAAAGTGTCTGTCATCAAGACAAGCAGAGGCCATTGTCCCTTTTTTAAACCCTCTCCCCACAGAGCCAGCAAGCTGGTGAAATATCTGAGACTCCATCAACCTGGCTAACACTGTCTGACCTGCCTTGGAGGTCCCCAGAGACTCCGCCCCACCCAACTTAGGGGCCTACCCAAGCCATTTTTCTATATGAATGGCTGGTCTTTACTCATGCTTCACAGCTTCCTAAATCCTATCAAACAAGCAACAGCTGGCCTCAGGGAGCCCCAGGACAGCACTGGCAGCAGCCAGATTAGAATCACAGTTTGGCTTTCCATGGTAATCTCCAAGCCCAGCACAAGCAGTAGCCATCTCAGATTGCTTTATAGCTCAGGCAGGGTGACCCCAGGCAAAACACAGGTGGAGGCTGACCTTGGCCTGTATCATCTGGGAATCTCCAAGGCCAGCATACCCAGTGGACAGCTACAGACCATGTTGGAGCATCCCCACCCTGCCCCTACACAGCTGATCCTCCATGAAGGGCGGAAGTTGGTGGTCGGTGGTCATAGCCAGTCCTTATAGCTGACTGGTCTGGGTAAATCCCTCTCATTGATCTGCCAACAGCAATGAAGGCTCCACTACAAGAGGAGGGTTTACTCACACAAAGGGTGCACCTTGAATATCCAGCTTGGGTGATAGGGGAGGCTGTGCCACTGGACCCTACAGGACACCTACTATATAAGGCCATACAACCAAGACATGGAGTCACAGCAGCTCCACCTAATACATAGAAACAAACACAGGGAGGCTGCCAAAACGAGGAGACAAAGAAACATGGCCCAAATGAAAGAACAGATCAAAACTCCAGAAAAAGGGCTAAATGAAATGGAGATAAGCAATGTATCAGATAAAGAGTTCAAAACACTGGTTATAAGGATGCCCAAGGAGCATAGTGACGACCTCAGCAGCATAAAAAGACCGAGTCAGAAATGAAGGATACACTACTTGAAATAGAGAACAATTTACAGGGAAATAACAGTAGAATGGATGAAGCTGAGATCATATCAATGATTTGGAACATAGGGAAGCAAAAAACAACCACGCACAACAAGAAGAAGAAAAAAGAATCCAAAAAAACAAGGATAGTGCAAGCAGCCTCTGGGACAACTTCAAGAGGCCCAATATTGCATTCACATCATCGGGGTGCTAGGAGAAGAGAAAGAGCAAGAAATTAGAAAAATTTTTGAAAAATTAATGAAAGATAACTTCCCTAATGTGGTGAAGGAAATAGACATACCAGACCAGGAAGCACAGAAGGTCCCAAACAAGATAGATGCAAAGAGGCCCATTCAAGACGCATCGTAATTAAAATGCCAAAGGTTTAAGATAAAGAGAGAATCTTAACAGAAGCAAGAGAAAAGAAGTTAGTTACCTACAGGGGAGTTCCCATAAGACTGGGAGCTGATTTCTCAAAAGAAACTTTGCAGGCTAGAAGGGATTGTCAAAAAATATTCAAAGTCATGAAAAGCAGGGACCTACAGCCAAGATTGCTCTACCCAGCAAAGTTATCATTTGGAGTTAAAGGGCAAATAAAGAGCTTCCCAGACAAGAAAAAACTAAAGGAGTTCATCATCACCAAACCGTTATTATATGAAATGTTAAAGGGATCTTTTTAAGAAAACAGAAGATCAAAACTGTGAACAATAAAATGGCAAAAAATACATATCTACAAACAATTGAATATAAAAAACAAACTAAGCAAACAAGAACAACAGAGACAGAATCATGGATAGAGAGAGCATTTTGATTGTTGTGATTGTTGTGAGGGGTGTGTGGGAGAATGGGGGAAGAGGTGAGGGGATTAAGAAGTACAAATCAGTAGTTACACAATAGCCACGGGGATGTAAAGTACAGTATAGGAAATGGAATATCCAAAGAACTTATTCGCATGACCCATGGACATGAACTATGGTGGGAGGAATGCCTGAGAGGGTAGGGGGTGCTGGGTGGAGGGGGGCAAAGAGAGAAAAAAATCAGGACAATTGTAATAGCATAATCAATAAAATATAACATAAATATAATACCATAATACTACATAAGTTAAATGTGGTAATTATCTTCCAGGTTGCTGCAACCATTTGCTTACTATCAGAGAACAATGACTGATGATGTTAGGCAAAGCAATTTCCCTAAAAACCTATAGGTTCACCTGAAGTTGTAATCCGGATAAAGCAGAGACAATAAAATACCGTACCGTGTCAAGTACGGCGGCAGGAACGCCAGTCAGAAGAACCATGCAGCTGATCCGAGGCTTCCATTTCTCTCCCTTTGGTGCAGCATGGGAAGCAGGTGTGCAGACTCCTGGAAGCAGCTTTTCTGATATCCCCTTAACTTCTCTTCCGCTCCACCCTACTTGCAGAATGGTGGTCAAATACGTTAGTGTGGCTCCCTGTGCTCTGACTGCCTTCCTCTCCCAGCACGCCCACCTCCTGAGCCGTTGTTCTTGGCGTTGCCTACAATCTCCAGATTTTCTTTGTGCCCTTCACACATAGTTAAATTCCTCCATTGTAGTGATGAGCTCTCAGCTGCATTATTTGCTAATTCATCTCTCACCCTCTCTAGACTATAAGCCAGTCATAGCAGGTACCATGACCTATTCCTATTACCTGTCTGCTTGGGTTGTAGACAGAGATAAAGAATTATTCGTTGAGTGAATGAATGCCTCCAAGGGGCCATTTAAAACGCAGGCTCTCATTGGTTGAGGTTCCAGGGAGGAGGCTGTGATCGCTTGCTTAGCACTAGTAGAGGCATTTTCATTCCTGCTACTGTTTGGTTCCTCAGTTTTGTGGACAGCAGATGTACTGGGAAAGAGTAGAGAGTTAGGGTGCAGGACGGTTTCAAAAGCGGCCCTTCATTGGAGGACCAAAAAAATCTGAATCAATCGCACCCTAAATCACTCTTCCTGGCAAGGAAAGGAGTTAAATTAATCAAATCCATTAAAATGAACCACATTGGCAGCCAGCATCTATTACATTACATGCTTAATTCATGTCACTATCTTTGTAGCTAATAACATGTTATTTGGAATAACTGAACTTACATATTATAGGTTATATACTAATTTTCCACACCATATTATATGATATATAATTATATGATAATTTCCCATCCCTAAGATATAAGTTCTATTAAAGATTGCTAAATCTAAAAATACAGGTTAACATGGTCTGAAAAAGCGGGTTTGTCTACCTTCTCACTGTTGAATTGGCTGTTCACTTGACTGACTCGAATAATCCAAACAAGTTTTGCGGCGTCAAGTACCTGTTGCCCAAGTCTCACACTTTTGAATTAGGAAAAAATAGCTCCACTTAAATTCAAACTATTTAGTTCAACTTAATGCTTTGCAAGTTTCTGGAAACTCATTTCACTTAAAATGTATTTCGATGCATAACGATTTGCGAAGTTCATTTTTGTAGTAATATTCACTGTTAACACACACAGCACATTTTTTAACTTTATGCTGGTAAAGAGGACTTGAAAGTCTCCCTTTGACTAGCAGTGATGAAAACAATCTGTTAATTGATTATGCCAGACCAATGAACAAATGAGTGACTTTTAAAGTGAACAACATCCCCTAAATTATATTTTAAAGAAGCACGTTTAGTTTTTATTAATGCCTACTTCCATTTTTAGTATTTTGTGTTTGTTTTCCTTTTGTGTGCATGTGTGTGTGTTGACGCACTAAATCACTTTCATTAAGAATTAAAGCCCTGGCTGGTGTGGCTCAGTGAATTGAGTGCCAGCCTGGGAACCAAAGGGTTGTGGGTTTAATTCCCAGTCAGGGCACATGCCTGGGTTGCAGGCCAGGTCCCCAGTGGGGGATACACGAGAGGCAACCACATATTGATGTTTTTCTCCCTCTCATTCTCTGTCCCTTCCCCTCTCTCTAAAAATAAATAAATAACATCTTTAAAAAAGAAAGAATTATGGCCAAAGTTGAGCTTGGGACCTGTGAGAAAGAACAGCTTATTATTACCATAGAAGTACAGTCTACTTCTCTAATGCCTGTTTGTGAGCCAGACTACTTTGCTGAAAGGTCTTCAGGAAGCTCTGTGAAAGAATAACCTATGTCTTACACCTAATAGGTTTTCAGTAACTATTTGTTAAATGATTGACAAACACAACTAAAATGGAAGCTGATATTTGAAAATGACGCTGCTGAAGCTGCAGTAAGGACACTTAAAGTTAGGACGAACGGTCTTAACGTAAATTACTGCCTGACTGAAATTCAGCGCCGTCACGTGGCTCCATGAAGGAAACAATAAAGATGTGGGCATCACAGTGACATGCTGCTTCTTAAACATTCCGGGGAAGGGGCAAGAAAAAGAACTACTATTTGTGAATGTGTATATACACCACAAACTCACCCAGGAACTTCATATACAGCACTCAATCCTTGTAGCGAAGTAGGTTACATATCAAGAAAATGGGGTTCAGAAAAGTGTGGAATCCCACACAGCACTAAACACAGTGAGGGCTGCACCCAGGCCTGCCTGGCCGGGAGGCAATCCCCACTGCAGTGTCTGTCGTACATGTATCTGGAACAATCACCAGATGGTTCTGGTAGCGCATGGCAGAAAGGGTGGCAAAAAGTTTGAAAGTTATTCTTATGACAAGTTTGCTTCCTGGCTCCTAACCAACCAAGCGGGTCTACGTGTGGCCACTTTGTAAACGGTCCAGTCTCCATATCAACGAACACAGCAGAATAAAAAGTCTTTCCAAAAACTTTGTACTGCAGGTTTAATATGGTCTGTTGTCCGGGGGAAGTAGAGATTGTTAAGACCCCTGGCACCATTATTTTCCCTTAGTAGCAATCTTTTTTTTTTTTTTTTAATACAGCAGCAGGACAGACATCTTCCTGAGGATTTGTAACACTGACTGACTGACCTCATCTCCTTCGGTGCCAGTCTGAGGCTGAATTTCCAATTAGGTAAGACAGGACAGGAGAAATCAAACTATCCAAAGCTTAGCGGTTAAGGGCACAAATGTCAGAATCAGACAACCTTGGGTTATGAATCTTGGCACCACCATCATACCAATGTATAGTCAAGCTATTCCATCTCTCTGGGCTTTAGTTTCCTTTTCTGTAAAATGGGTATAATAATGGTATCCAAATCGTGGAGATTTTGTAAGGATTAAATGAACCATCTGTTAAGCATTTACAAAAAGGCTTGGCACATTGAAAAGAAAATAAATGACAATTTTTATTGATGTTGTTCATGTTCAATAGCTACTAAGTTCTGTTTTTTCCGCACCCACCTACAAATGACCTTCAAGGCTGTGAGCTCAGAAGATCTAGAAGGCTTTTGTGGGCTTTGCAACCAGAGGTGATACTTGTGATTCTAAGGAGGAAATAGAACTCATTAACAGAACTTTCAAGCTAAATTTGCATCCGGTAGGGGGTGATGGCTTTGAATGGTCCTTTTTTGCTTATCTGTTTAGGTATGATCAGAATTTTAGGTATTTCGGAATCACCTTGGATATTAATTCAGTAACTTTTACCAAAGCAGCTCAAAACCAGTTTGTCACCAAAAGAAACTGAAGAACCCTGAGATTCAGAAGTAACGCCACCTGACTGACCGACAGCCAGAATCCAGGGAAAGCCAAACCTGGCTCGGATCACCGTAAGGGAATGCGGTGGAAATGAGATCCTTCTGTGTTTTGTCTCTCAGGCTTCTGAGATGGGTGGAGAACAGCACTGTTGGCAGAGGGGGAGGGAGGCCTGGCGACAATCTGGACGAGAAATACGTAGGCCACAGAGGTCTCATTTAGCTAAGGGCGAGGTACGCGAATGGCAGAAAGACAAGTCTGCAGAGGTAGCTGACAGCGCTTCTGGCTAGGAAATGCCGCTTGGGGCTGGCATCTGGTCCCGCGAGGCCGCGCGTTTCCGCCCTGTGGCTGCTTAGAAGTGTAACACCATCCAGCATCTCAATCCCAGATTTCTGTGTTCGGTTCCTAGCAACGCTTCTCGGTCACACAGGGTCTTTCATGAAAAGCCCAACCGACAGACTGAAAAATGGGAATGGAGACCCCCACCGCTCCCCTAACGTCTGCGGGGGCCTCGGGCCAGCAGAGCAACGCCCCCTGGGCAGCTGTCATTCAGCCCGCGGCGCCGCGGCCGCCTCAGTGGCACTCCTGCCCGGGATGTCGCCCCGCCCCGCGGCGCGCGAGCGTTTCGTCACTCGCAGTAGACCAATCAGGGCACGCGACCAAAATAGCTCCATATAAATTCGTACGGGCCTCTCGGCGGGCTCAGAGCCGCGAGCTGGGGTGGGTTTGCGCGCGCAGGTGAGGGGGGCGGTGCTGGCACTTCGAACAGGGCCGGGCGGGTCTTGCGCACCTGTTTTCGCCTGACGTAGGCGGGGGAGTTTGTGAGAGGCTCCTTCGAAACGCTCGCGGAAACTGGAGTTTCCGTGTGAATAACACTGACGTGGCTGGGCTCTGGCTCAGCCGAAGTCCTCGCCCCGCTCCTCGCTGGCTTCCCCCTCGGGAGGAAGCGCCGCCCGCAGCCTGTTCGAAGAGCAGACGAACCGCGTCCCCAGTCCCGCGAGGGCGAACGTTAACGCAGCCGGCGCTATGCCCTGGAGGAGAGTCTGAGATGAACCGACCGGGGTCTAGCCTCTCCGCCCGGCCACAGCCCCGTGTGGGAGACAGAGAGGGCCACGCCCAGCCGAGGCGCTGGTGATGAGACAGACTCCCTGCCCGGCAGGCAGAATCCGTTCCGGGCGGAAGGCGTTTCTCGGGCCACCTTTCTAGGAGGAGGTGACTTTTGAGCTAGCAGGTGGAACAATAAAGGTTTTGGCATCGTACACACGTGGGTGCTGGCCTCTGCTCGGGTCACGCGCCCGCTCTGTGACGCTGAACACATCAGCAAGCCTTGGAGTGTCCCCGTCTTTAAGATGCAGATAACAGTTCATGCCCAATAACGAATTTTTGAGCTCCCCCCCCCGCCCCGCCTACCGTGATCAGGTTCATTTTTCTTCTGTTTGCCTCCCTCCCTTCCTTCCTTTACTGCCTCTCTTCTTCACGTCCTCTCCATTTTCTGTTCTCCGTCACTCCTACCTCTTTCTTAATACTCTCTAATTGAGGTGTAACTTACGCATAATTAAACGGCACAGATCTTAAGAGGACAGCTGGGTGAACGTTTGTGGGTGTACACATGTCATCAGCTCCCAGACCAAGATACATAAGACATTTCTCTACCCCCAGGCTTCCACCTGCCCCTCCCCAGCCAACGCTTACCACCCCGCAGGTAACCACTGGTCCGACTTCTATTAATAAATACCAGCTTGCCGGTTCGCCATCAAGCAGTTGCTTTGCTCTGTGGTTTCTTTCACCCAAATAATACCTGTAAGGTTCATCCACGGCATTGCATCTCTCGGTGTGTGTATTGCTGGGTAGTATTCTATGGTATGGATATACTGCACGTTAGTCTATCCATCCTACCATTGATGGGCGTGTTGGCTGTTCTTAGTCTTTGGCTAGTGTGAGTGAAGCTGCTGTGAACATCCACATGGTCTTTGGGTGAAGAAATGGACTCAGTTCTGTTGGATGTATACCTATGAGCAGAATTTTTGTGCCAAATGTGTGTTTTGTTTTAAAAGACACTGTCTGGCAGTTCCCACAAAAGGTTGAATCAATTTGTGAAAGTTAAGTTTCTTCCCGTCCTTGCCAACAGTTGGCATTAGCAGTCTTTAATTCTTGGTAAGTATGTAGCAGTATTTCCATGTGTTTTTGTTTGTATTTCCCCAATGAATGATGATGTTGAACCTCTTTAATAACCGATTAGCCATTTGCTTAACTTTTTGTGAAATGGTTGTTCAAGTCTTCTGGGTTTTGTTGGGCTCATCCATCTTTCCCCTGTGATTTCTAGGAATGCTCCGTATTTTCCGGATAGGAGTCTTTGGTAGGCATCGTGACAGTATTCTCCCAGTCTGTGCCTTGCCGATTCAGTTTCTTGTAATATCTTTACTTCACTTTGTTTTAAAAATCAAGACACAGCCTGACCGCTGTGGCTCAGTGGGTTAGGTGTCGTCCCACAAAGCGAAAGGTCACCAGTTTGATTCCCCGTCAAGGCATTTGCTTGGGGTGCCGGTTCTGTCCCGGTCAGGTGGGTGCGAGAGGCAACGGATCCATGTTTCTCTCTCACATCAACATTTCTCTCCTTTTCTTCCTCCCTTCCTTCCCCTCTCTCTAAAAATAAATAAATGAATAAATAAATAAAATATTTAAAAGTAAATACAAATCCGCATATATTAACACTGAGGGTATTTAAATTACAGTTCTGTGAAATTTGGCACATGTATAAACAGTGTAACCGCCACTGTGATGGGGACCCAGAACTGCTCTGTCACTTCCCCAAATCCCCTGTGTGCCCCTTTGTAGCCCTTTCCTCCCTCATCTGTGACCTCGGGGAAGCACTGACTATTCTTCGTTGCTCCGGTTTCGCCTTTTCCAGAATGTTATATACATGGAATCACGTAGTGGATAGTGTTTTGAGTGGGGCTTCTTTCCCTCAGCATCTTTCCCCTGTGAGACTCACCCATGGTGTTGCACATACCAGTAGCCATTCCCTTTTCCCTCGCAGTGGTAGTCTCCCGCCTGGATGTACCATTGTGCATTCACTCGTTGAAGGGAACCTGGGTTGTCTCCACTTTTTGACAATCTGCACTGCTATGAACATCTGTGTACAGGTTTTTGTGTAAACGGGCGCTTTCACGTTTCCAGACTGAGCGCCCAGGAGAGGGCAACTGGGGCGTTTGTGCGTGTGTAACTGTACACGTGTGCCACACGGTTCCCCAGACAGGACCGTCGTGTTCCCCCAGCAGTGAGTGAGAGCTCCAGCAGCGCTGCACCCTCGCCAGCGCGGTTATCAGCACTGTTTCTGCGTCAGGGTTCTAATAGGTGATGGAGGAATCTCATCACGCTTCTGCGCTGCATTCCCAGAAGGCTAAGTTGTTGAGCATCATTCTGTGGGCTTATCCGCAATACCTTTACTCTCCTTGGTAAGGTCCGTTCCAGCATTTTGCCTCCCCCACCCCTTTTAAATCAGGTCGTTTTCTTAACTGGTGAATTTTGTGAGTTCACGTATTCTGGATATAAGTCCTTTGTTAAGATGACTATCTTTTCTTCCATTAAATTGACTTTTGTGAAGAATCACTTGGCCATATTGTGTACTTATTACCTATCTTGCATGTCTACTTTTTCATTGTAACTTTTAATGTATCATAGTTATTTTAAATTCCGTCTCTGGTAACTCCAAACTCTGCATCATACCCGAGTCAGGTCCTGATGCTTGCCTTGTGTCTCCGGGCTGTATTTTTTTCTTGCCGTCAAACATTCATTGTAATTTTTTGTTGCACGCCAAACTTGATGGATCGGGCAGTAGGAGCTGGGGTGATTGGGCTTTGAGGGGAAGTTTTATGTTAGTCTGACCAGGAGTTGGCCTGTGGTTATTATTTGCTATAGCTAGAGGTTTCTTCTGGTTTCCTTGTTTACTGGTGCTTCCCTGTTGTCTTCGGATTTTCCTAAGAGTTCTTTCAATAGAGTCTGTTCTGCAGCCAGCTGTCAGTTGGGGTCCCCTGTTGTCCTGTACTGGAGGTGGCTGATGTGGCAGTGAAGCGTGGGGAAGAGGCAGGGAATCTCTGATTGTACAATCAAATCGCAGTTTTTCAGTGGGCCTGAGTGCTTGTACTGTGACCTTCAGAAGCAGTTCTTAGCCTTTTTTTTTTTTTGATCCCCTAACATGAGACAAGAAGTCGCAAGGGGGCTGGAGTTGGCTAAATTCCATTCCTCCAAACCAGATAAGCCTTAGTAGTTTCCCATACAGGGAAGGCCTTTGTTACGGCAACCTCACTGGGTATTTTTCAAAATGGTTACTCTTCCCTTCCCTGCCTGCAACCACGGTGGGTCTCCTGGAGGTAAAACCCATGAAAATGTGGGGTCCTTCTAAGACTGCCCCCCTGCCACCGGGAGGGCTGAAGCCAGAAGTTCTGTTAATTTTTAAGTTTGAAGATTTTCCAGTTCTCTTTCTCTTTTTGGAAATCTCTGATTTCCATTGTGGTCCTAAAACATATTTTGAATTATTTCAAATTTTTAAAAGTTGATCCAAGTTTGTTTTATGACCCTGGATATGGTCTGTTTTGGTGAATGTTCCTCAAGAAGAATGTAGCAGGTGAAATATTCTATGAACACCAATCCGGTTAGTCGGTTGATGGTGTTTTTAAGTTCTGCATCCTTGCTGGTTTTCTTCTTGTTGTTGATTGCCCAGAGAGGAGTGTTGAACTCTCCACCAGTCATTACGGATTTGTGCGTTCCTCCTTTCAGGTTTATCACTTTGTGCTGCAGGGACTTTGAAGCCACGTTGTCAGGTGCACACTCACTTAGAATGTCTGCGTTACCTTGTTGATGACACGGCCGGGCCAGTGAAAGGTCTGAGGTGTGACCCTCCTCTCAAGCCAGCAGGTTAGTCTGTCCCAGTTTCACGGATGCTGAGAGAAGACACCGGCCCCTGGGTCTGCGACACAGGACTTTATTAGCCGTAAGAGCCACAGCCACACTATCACCCGTTCCTTGAGCCCCATTTCCTACTAGATGATGTGATAGGGACCAGATGGTACCTGCGCAGGAAGAGGGTGGCATCCCAGTAGAGGACCCCTGAGACCGGGGGGACCCAAATCTTCAATAATGGGCAGCAAGCCTTCCTGACCTTCACTCCAAAGGGAGATAATAACGATAATAAGTATCGTTATTACACTGGACTTAAAACAAACCAAGCCCTTGCTTGGCTGGGAAGCCCTGTTTCTATTTTCAGTACTGCTGACTAATTAATTTAAGAATAAATGCTATTGTAACTGGCATTTAAATTCTTTTCAATTTCAAATTTTTGTTGTCAATATGTGGAAATCTGATTGATTCTTATGTTGACCTTAAAAGGCAGTGCCTTTGATGAAATAATTTAATAAGTCTAATACTTTTTTATTTTTATGTTTATAGTTATGTCATCTACAAATATAGTTTTACTTCTCCCTATGCAATCTTTATGCCTTTTATTTCTTTTTCTTGCCTTACTGCATTATGCAAGACCTGCAGCACAGTGTCGAATGGAAGAGGTTATAGTGGACACTCTTTTAGGGATTTGGAAGGATTCCTTTCCATTCTGTTCCTTTTAATTCAGTACTGTGTCTTCTTTGGCGTGGTGTGACATGGGCCCTTGAAGGGACTGGCGGTACCTTACTTATTTCCAAAAGCATCGGTTTCGTCTTGTGTAGCCTCTAGAGAGGAAAGAGGCAGATAGATGTCCCCACCCTATACATGCCCTCGTTCAAATTAGAAACAGACACTTCTTAGGTCGGACCACTAAAAACACGGTGCTCTTTTCTCGACTGGTACAGACCTGGCTATGACTCTGGACTTCGGGAAAGGGGCGTGGCCTAGATCTCAGCATCTCTGTCTCCTTGGGTGGGCCTCTCTACACAGTGTGGAGAAGTCAGGTTGGGGGGCTGGGGAACACAGCCTCCCTGTTCTGAGGAGGTGGGTCCCAGCTCGTCAGTGTCAGTACTGGGAACAGAGGGTCCATCTTCTGATGTCCCCCAGGGTTTCTGACCCCAAATCACTGATTTACATCTCTGATATGCAGCTGATATTACATACCTTACGTCGCTTATGACATCACTTCAAATCCCAATGTTAGGAAAAAGAAGTGGAGGGTTGTGTCACTCCAGTCTCGTGCTTCTTTGGTGTCCTCTCGCCTTCATCACTGTTATCTCCCACCTGCTCCTTTCTTCTGATTGGATCATACATACATCAGTTTGGCCCACGTGAGAAGAATGTGGATGTACAGGGTCAGCTGCATTCATTAAAGGCCAAGGAGGCAGCAAGCTGGGTGTGGGAGTGAAACTGGAGAAGCTCTCACTCCCCTCTGAAGATAGTCCTCAGCATCCCACAGAGACCCCTGGGGTGGGGGGCACGCATTCCTCACAGGTTTTTGTTGTTGTTAAGAGTGTTTAAGAACTTTCTGTTATAGAATGTAAATGACCCTAGAAGCAGTATTAAGTGGTTACCAGCTCTTAACACCATTCTGTGACTTCATTAACATGTTATTGTGTTTTCATCACTTCCCTTTCTAAGACCCAGCATACTTAAGTCTTGTTAGCAGAGCAAGTGGTGCAGTATGAAGAACGAGGAACACTGCCAGGGGAATTTCTTCAGCTACAAAATAAGGTTGGGTGCACTAAATTTCCTTTCCCAATGCCAACATCCAGGACTCTCAGTGTTCTCTGCAGAACAGCTGGGAGGCGTGCAGGTGAGAAGCTCAGGGGCATCTAACCAAATGCATGACCACCTGGGGCTGTTGGGTCCCCCCACCTCTCATGCTCAGGAAAGGGGCACAGCTTTCGTGGGGTCCCCATCTACAGTGCGGTCCTTCCCACGGATTCTGGAGACTCAACGCCCAGCCCTTTGCGGCATGTTGGTTTTTGCATCCATGTAAAGCCATGGCAGAGTGAGCCAGTGTCGGGAACAGCCGTTAATGTTGGTGGCAGTACCTGTCATAACCCTCCTCCATGCTCTGCAATACCCTGAGCCAACTGCCAGTCCTGCGTCTCCAGGTCATTTTTATAACTATCGATTCTGTTTTCCCTTGCAATGCGCTGCTGGAGCAGATGCTGCCTCTCTTACTTGTCTGTTCATCTCTATCTCTGCATGTAGTAAGTGCCCAATTGATGGGCAGTGAATGAGTGGATGGGAAGGGGACAGGAGAGTGAATCAAATTTCCTCAGGTCTGTAAGTCAGCGATGACTTTGATTCTTTCCCCATTTGAAAGTTCACATCCAATTAGGAACTAAAATCCAGTGATTCTCATTTCACAATGTCTGTTTGTGTGTGGCTGCCTTGCCAAGTCCTTTCTCTCCTGGGGAGTAGCCTACAGTCTAGTGTCCTAATCCCCAGCTCTCCCTTCCTTATCCTTCCTACACAAATCCGTCTTTCTAGAGTACATGCTCAGTTTATCACTGGGCTGCTCAGAGCACGTAGTTGATTCATCACCCCCTACAAGGTAAACTCCAAATTAATTGGCTCGCCCTTCCACATTCTACGATCCTATCGATAAATGTGTCTTGAGTTTTATCGAGCCTCTGGGGAGAAGGAGCTCCACCCACATTCTCTGCTCCAGCCAGATGGGTTTCTCATTGCTTCTGAGCCCTCACAAACTATCTCCCTGCCTGTCCCAACACCTTGCATCTTTCCAGGACTTAGTAAGCCCACCCTAGAGCATCGCAGACCACCTCCAACTTACTCTTCAGTAGAACTTTGTCACCAAACTAAGTGTAGAATGGGGTTGAATCAATGCTGACATGATTTTAAATTGTGGCAACAACACATGCCGTCCCGAGCAAGAGCAGGGAAGTAAGAGCAGTGACTGGGGTGGGAAACAGGGTGGGCAAGGGTCTTCGAGACTGCTTGTGTGGGCTAACGTTGAAGGTATCCCACAGGCCTCCCATGCTGTTGTTCAAACACCTGGGCAGCAGGCACTTCTTTCTGCAGAAATCACAACCAGAGAGCTCCTCCTCGGATTCTGAGCCACCTGAAAGCTCTGAGCTCTCTCTAAGGGCCTTAAACTCGATGTAAAAGAGTCTGCAGGGCCTTTTCTGGGCCCCTGTTGAAAGGCAGGAGGGGCAGGGCAAGCCGAGGTAACCCACTCCCTGCACGGCTCTGGGCCCAGGCCCCACCCGTGCGTAGGGCTGGAGAGGACCCAGCCCACTGCTCCTGTGCGTGCCAGGGCTCTAGTAATTCATTTTCAAGAGAAGAAACTCCCAACAAAATCATGTTGCTTGCTTAATCCTGAAGGTGATAAATTACCCAAGATGATTATAGACCAGGGCGGATCGACCTAAGATCACCTAAAAGACATGGGCGGGTTGACTTATGATCAGAACTGAACAGGACCTGTCGGGACTGCTGATACCGTGCCATTCCCACTATGGCGTGTTGGTGAAATACTGTAAAGCTGAAACAAAACACCTCTCTGTGTGGCAAAAACTAATACACATTTGTTGTAAAAAAATTTAGAAAATACAGACAAGCAAAAAATAAAAATCACCCATAAGCCTATCATACTTCAGTGTACACCTTTTAAGTCTCTTATCCTCCCTCCTGCACTCGCCTCCTTTATACCTGTCCACCGGGAGGTCTTTAACCACTGTCTCTGCTTGGGAAGTCCTTGAACTAGATCTCTCAGTATCCGTGTTCCTGCCTCTCACTTCCTCCCCACCCCTCTCCAGGGCACATGCTTCTCCTCACTGCCTTTTTCACGCCCCAGGATGATTTCAGACTGGGCCTCCCCGTGGGCAGGGACAGAGACCAAGCCTAGCCTCCTTGTGAAGACAGATGCAGCCAGGAGCCTGAGGAAGTCCCCACTGGACTCCAATGGCAGGCTGGCGGGCCCAGCCCTGCGCTCAGCTCAGGGAGGCGCGAGGACCGAGTGCAGCGGGAGCCCCGTCTGCAGACAACTGCATGTGCCTGCTCCAGCGTGACGGTGGCAGTATTGGGGGCAGGGAGTGGGACACCTTGGCAGAAAGTTGTTACGTTTTTTACTGAGGTTTAACATATGCGTCATAAAGCGCATAAAGAAAACTCATCTTAAGTGCACAACTCAATCAAGCTTTACATGTGTAGGCCCACGTGTGCTTCCCAGATGGAGAGAGAAAACGTTCCGGGCCCCAGGGCTTCCCTCCAGCCCCTCCCCGGGCTGTAGCCATGCTCCCCGCATTCTCCTGGAGAATCCCGAGAGCACCCTGGAAAAGATCAAAGAATGTGGCTCTCTCCTTCTAAAGAGGGCGACGTTGAACTCACTAGACCTGTTAAATTCCATGGGAAGCACTGTCAATCAAGAAGTAGCAAGACGGCCCCTCAGTGCCAGGCTGTGGAATGCACTGTAACAGGTGGGGCAGCAGGCTGTTCTTCAGCCAGAGCCACCGAGACGGGTACCCAGTGGCTGTAATAGGAACGAACAACAGGCGTTATAGGAAACCCCAGGTGGCCGCCCCTGGTCTTCAACGCTCCCTGGCAAAATCCATTGTTTTGGTTTCTGTATTCCTTGACCCACTCTAGTGCAGTGAAGCTGGCCTGCATTCAGCGGGCACTTAGTGTGTGTTATGAGCATGTCCTTGTAGTATGGATGCTTCCCAGGTGGGCTGGAGCCATCAGGCTCATATGCTCGCAGAGGCAAAGAAGCTGTTGGGAAATGTGTCTGCACACCACACAGGATCACGACACCGTCCCTGGTGGACCAGCGTCTGTTGGCATGTAACTGTGTGATTTCCCCCGACGTCTCATACCAGTACGGCCAGCTGCCGTCAACCTTCCGTGTCTTATGCTCAAGCTGATTATTCACAGGTTAAGGAAGATTTCCAGGCTCTAGTTCAAGTGATCCTGCCTGCTATAGTCTGCAGCCTGGTGGCGGGCATTCTGGAAGCTTCCTGAGAGGGTGACAGCCCTCGAGCCCCATTGAAAAGGACCTTACCAAGGACCTGTGACCACAGACATTGTTGCAGAACCAAAAGGCGTCGAGCCTTGGGTACACATGTCACATCAAGAAGGTTCACCTTCTACTCTTCACACCAGCCGGAGGCCTCCACAGCAGATCTCCAGGGCAGAGAAGTGCCGACGCCCACGTGGACTGTCTCTGCCCGAGATGCTGGGCAAGACTTCCCTCCCTTAGCTAAGCAGGAAGCCCTTTCTTCTCGTTCTTCCCCTCACTCTGGTGTTACCCTGGAAAGATAGCGCCATCGTCCACATCTCCCAGGCCGTGGCTAAGTGGTGACCTCTGGAATTTAAAATTTTTTATTTCAGGTCGGAGAAAACCTAACTTACCCCTGGCTTGAGCTGGCAGTTGTGCCCTGTCTGCTGCGGTCATCCTTTGCCTCGGACTTCTTGACGCCTCCGCGCACAGCTGGGCAATGCCTCTTGGAGGATTTAACTGTGCCCCTGACTGTTCCAGAAAAGACCTACTAGGCTTTCTGTGACCCAGGCTTTGCTAACCTTGGCAGAGCCATATTTTCCTGGGTAGGAATAGATATGAGTGGGAATATGATCTGAAATCCCTCCTTCAGTTTTGGAGACACTGTAGGTTCCATTGCTAAAGCATCAGCTACCCAGGAAAGATCCTTAGACTTTCTGACCAAAGCGGTTCTTGCTAACAGAATGGCTCTTGATTCTTTAGCTGAGCGAGGAGGGGTCTGCTGTGGCCAGACGGCCTGCCTGCTGTGACTGGGGCAAGGCTTCTGGGCAGGTTGAGCCTCAGTTACACTACAGTTCACAAGTAACAGATGACAACCACAAGCAGGGGCCCTGTAGCCTCCTGCTCAGGTAAGGGATTGTGCCCCAGGGGTCTGGAAAAAGGAAATTACCCTGACATTCCAAAGGTGTATTATCATAGATGCAAAAAGACACTAGACAGGCTTAGTTAAGGCAAAGATTGACCTTTGTCAGGGAAGATACCGGTCTAGGACATGACTACTCGCCATGACTCACTTTTAGTGAAGAACTTTTATGTTCAGTCCATCCCATGTGGGTAATTTCTGTCTCTGAGTGTGCAGGGCCCACCCTGCAGGCCTCCCCGGAGCTTGTCCGGCTTTGTGCGGGGTGGCCGCTTTCTGTTCACAGAAGGCCGACGCCTTCCATGGGGTCTTTCTGTGACTGGTTTGGGTCTTGGGGTCTGTGGCCCTGGGCACACAGTGAACACTGGGAGTGGTCCTGCTTACAGGCCTCATGAACATCTCCCTGGTGCTGGGTTCTATCCAAAACCCTGATGTGCAGGTTCTGGGCTGCTAACTGCCTAGTAAGCCAACCACCTCCCTTAGGCTGGGATGCCACAGAGGGAGTGAGGAGAATGACTGAGTTAAGGGCTATGAACCTGGAACGGTGACCTGCAAATGTCGCAGATTAAGCAAAGCTGTCGTGCCGCACGAAGGATTGACAGAGCCACAGAGCAGGTGCTGAGAGTGACCCTAATGCCTTAACTTAAAAAATGCTTTAAAAAATATGTTTATTGATTGAAGAGGGAGAGAGAGAGAGAGAAACATCAATTGGTTGCCTCCCATAAGCGCCCCTACTGGGGATCGAACCTGCAACCCTCACTGAGAGTCGAACCCCCAACCTTTTGGCGTATAGGATGATGCTCCTCCAGCCAAGTGAGCCACACTGACCAGGGCTAATGCCTTAATTTTTTTTTTTTAAATCATATCTCTCAGTTAAACTGAGAATATGATCAAAAGGTAGGACTCATTAAAGAAAAATAACCACAGGCCCCAAATGGCGTCACTCATACTAAAAGCGCACGATAACAAACCTAGATTTAATACTTTGGTCTGATTGCAGTTTCAGCCTCTCCCAGAAAGATAATCAACCGGTCTAGAATTCTCTGGTCCCCCTCCCCCTCCCCCATGGAAACAAGAGGCAACGGCAGGATCAAAGCCCTCCCCCTCCTCTTCCCCCAAAGAAAAGGAGCCTGGGCCCAGAAATAATCCCTTCTTTTCTTTTGCTAATAGCTCCCTTGCCCCGCCCTCCTTCCCATAAAGTCCTCCCGTTTTGTACAAACTCCCCCCTCCTTCTAGTTGTAGGTGGCATGCTGCCTGATTCATGAGTTCCTTAGTACAGCCAATTAGATCTTCACATTCACCCAGCTGAATTTTGTTTTTTTAACATTCACACGAACTTTAAAATGTACAAAACAATTGCCTAAATGGTGTTTAGAAATATACACACAGTACAAGAAGTCTATAGAAATGAGGGGGAGGGAAGGAGGGGGTTAGGTTAGGGGTAGGGCTGTGCTGGGAGCTATTTCTGTGATGTTTTCGTTCCTAACCTGGGAGGTGGGGAATGAAAGGTGTTGATCGGATTACTTTTTATTTCTTTGTATATGCTTGAAATACTTCATTAAAATTAAAAAAGAAGAAACAAAGAAGCCATTCTCAGCCTTTGGGGGGGTGTGGGGTTTCAGGGGAGCTGGGGGGGAGGGGGGAGTGGGGGACATTGTTGCCGAGAGCTATCTCGCACCCTAACCTTTACCCCTCGCCCTGGGACCCCCTCCTCCTCTGCACTTGCCCTCCATCTTGGCAGTTGGGTGATTCTTGTGGAGTTCAGTGACTCATCTGGGCTTGTTAGTCTCTTCAACAGCAAATACTTGTTACACACTTCAACCTTGCAAGTGAAAAGAAAATTCCACAGTAACGTTACGTATAGGTCATCCAAGACTCCGAGTCTTGGACAAGACTGGTTAAAAATAGGTCTGCGCTGAAACTTAATCTTTTAAATTGCCTCTGTTTCTATTGCGTTGATGTGAATCTCAAATGTTTAAATGTAGGAGTTTTCATGGGGTGATTCTTTCCAGCCGCTGGCGACACCGATCTTCGCACGGGGAAGAGATCTCTCGAGCTAAATAAATCAGCCGCACCGGGAAACCGGCCCCTCGCTGAGCCCCCTCTGGAAGGGACGCCTCCCTGTATTGCAAACAGTTTCTCCTCCCGGCGGTTTCAGTTCCCAGCCAAACCAGTTCTGCAGCATGCTTTTGTGCCTTTCCAGAGGCTGATCCGAATCAGCTCGCCAGGGCTTTAAAACCCATTTGATTCTTTCGTTACTTAAAAGCCTCTTTCTTTTGAAAGCCTGTGGGTGAATCATAAAATTAACATCTAAAAAGACTTAGCGGCCAGTGAACCCAGGAATGCTGGGGGAGTTTGACACCCCTCCACCCCACCCCCGCACCTTAACTGACCTTCCCGAGAGCACTTGGACTTGGCAATGGGCTCTGCAGGTGGGAACACAGTGACTGCTGAGACCTGGAGGTCCCCGTCGGGGGGCAGGCAGGTCCGTCCCCTGTCCCAGGCAGCCCTCCCTCCTCCTTTGGGTTTAATGCTTTCCCCAGCTCCTTTTCAGGGAGACGTCAGCACAGGTTTTAAAAAAGAATGAGGGGAACCTATCTCAGTTCCTTTCACGTCTCTGAGTTTCTGACTCCTTCCATTAGGCACACTGGTTTTGAATTTACATGTTCAAGTCTCTCTCACCCTCGTTCTCCAACATGTTAGACTGTCGGCATTTTCATTAAAAAGAAGATGTTGACTTTTGGATTCGAAGTGTCCCGTGACGGGCTCGGAGGAGCATCAGCGAGCGCAGCGGTGAGGCTCTCTCCCCGCTTCTCTGTCGTCCTGGGTCTCTCTCCCTTGGTTGTCTCTGTCTTTTCGGCTCTGGGCTTCTTTGAGAAGGGGGCTGTGACGCTTGAAGAAAGACAGCCTGCTCTCCAGTCACGTATCTTTATTGTGACTTCTGGTCACTGAGTTTCTTGGCCTTTAACCCCTCAGGAAAACTCCGAGTCTGCCTCTGCCCCCAGCGACTCGGGTAGGTTACGGGGGTCACGGCACCTTAGGGAACCTGAGCAATGATGGTCGAGCTTACGGAGTTGCCACACACGGCCGAGCAGATCGCACGTGGGGCGTGACTTCAGCACACCAGCAGGGAGGAGGGCAAACGTGAGGCCAGGCAGGTGTTTGTTCTACAGCCCCGGGGGGTGGGGTGGGGGCTGCTCAGGAGAGTGGGACAGAGGTGGGATGGGGTGGTCCTGGCCCAGGAAGCTGCAACACCTGGTGGGCAGGTGACCTTTGGAGTGGGCTCCCGGTGGCTGGGACTCGCTCTGTCTCCACCTGGCCCTCCATGCATCACCTGCAGTTGGGCCTCTGCCCAGCACTCCATTGCAGTGTCTCCCCTCCGCTGGTCCCTGGGGCGAATCCAAGGCCTCCCCAGCTGGGGCTCTGGGCAGCTCTGCTGAGGTGCTTGGCTCACTCCCTTCTTCAAACTCCAGTCCTCATCTGGGTTTTCCCTTTGACATCTTTGGCTTCTAGTTTTTCTGGCTCTTTGTCCTTTTTCCCTGGGTTGGCAGGCCCAGACTCTTGGCTTTGGAGTCACGTGACCTGGGCTCAGGTCCCAGCACTCTGTTCAGTGCCATCGGACCTGACAGGTCACAGAACTCGCTCATACCGCAGGTCCCTTCCTGTGGAATGGGGCAGTCTAGCACCTCCTTCATTTGGGATTAGATTAAATAAGACAACCCTTGGAAGTGCCTTATGCAGTCTTTTACAGAGTGAGCTCTTCCTAAATGCTAGCTAATGTCATTGTGATTTTTCCTCACTTTATCTGCTCCTCCACCCACTACAAGCACTGCCTTAGCCCCGCCTGGACCCTGAAGGTTCTCCCCCCACTCTGCCCTTCCTCCTGACTCTCACCCCAGTGCCCGCACCACGCATGGTACGGAGCAATGCTGGTTCTCATCACACACTTTGCTCACTGTGCAAAGGCACTGGGGTGAGCTCTCTTGCTGGGCACGCATCTGGTGCCCAGGAAAGGGGCCTTTCCTTGGGATTCATATACATCCGATAATTTAGCCCTTACTGCCTTCGGGGACAGCGCCATTCTGGTTAAGGGAAGGTGATGGGTACTAGGAGGGCTCCCAGAAAACTTTAAACTTCACGCCTTCGATATTCTTCTGGAACGTGTGATGTGACCCTGCCCTCAGTTGCTGTACTGTGATCTAACTCCTGTGTGGACCGGCCCTTGGTGGACAGTCGTGGTGGGATCTCCTGCCTCCTGTCGGGATAGATCGTCAAAGTCCTGGGTCACTTCTGGTGCCGCCTTTTACTGACCCCACTCCCGCTGTCCCTGGGACTGACCCCGCTTTCTGGGCTGTCCCCGCCGGCGGTCACAGCTCCTGAACTGCAGGAGCACAGGCAGCCTTCTGTCCTTCCAGAGAGGGGGTGTCTGTGAGGAGGGAGGTGTGCAACGGGGGTCTCCCTGCTCCCCGACTCTCACCAGGATCCTTTGAGACTTTTTCTCTGAGGCCCACCCTTGCGACTGACCTCACATCAGTGTAGCCAGAATCCTGCCCACCCTCCATATCCCCGTCCCCTCCTATCTGACCCAATCCCTCCCCCTAGCCCCCAGGGGACTGACAGCTGACCACACGGACCTGCCTTCAGTCAGAATCCCTCAGACCCCTGATGTTTCCTGAGTCACTTCCTAGCCGCTGACCCGGGCTCTACAACTTGGCCTCGAAGTCCCACTTTTCCTTGTAGTTTCTGGAGGGAACGGAACCCCTCTCCCCTGCTGCAAACCCCCAGTGCACTGGTCCTGCCGTCGTGGCAGTTGCCTCTCCAGTTTCACAAGCACCAGAACAACTGTTTGCTCCCACGCAGGTGCACCGGTCTGTCTGCCAAGCGTGGGTGGCAAGTCTGAGGTTGCGGGTGGTCAGCTTCTCCCGGGCATTGCCGTCAGAGCCATTATAAATGGAGGGAAAGGACAGGGAAAGTACTGAAACATTGTTTTCTCTTGTTCTTTGGGGAATCCGAAGGAATGAAAAGGTAATTGTTCCTTTTCTTATTCCCAGAAAGGCAGCCAAACCTCTGTGCCCTAAAGCCTAGATCAAGGATTGCAAAATCCAGTTCTCACAGCAGGTAATAATGTGGGTTTGAGAGGTGGCCCCAGCTGGGTAACAGGGAACGGCAGACCCTGTGGCCAAGCAGACAACATGCGTCCCCCTGCAGTCAGCCCCAGCTATTGGGGCCCGTGGGACCGGGGGCGTGGTATTGTCAGGGCACCTACTTTTAAATAGAAGACAGAAAGTAGGGTTTTTAATGTGAACATTCTAGAATTTTTAATGTGTTGGCAAGTACTAAAAGCAAACAAACCCAGTGGGGCCCAAAACAACTTAGAATTTTGCTTCCAGGCATCTAGTTTGTAATATCTGGGCTATAGTCTTATTACCCTTCTAGATGGGGGAGGGCATCATGAGGCTGGAATTGCCCCCACACACCATCCCCCCCACCCCAGCAGAGGAAGGAGGCTGCCACTGAGACAGGGACGGGGGAGTGGGTGGCTTGAGTTTAGCACTTTGGGGGTGTCCACTGCTGAGCAGTGGCAGCTGGGGCCAGGACTGTGCCCTGCGTACCCGCAATGTTTGGATGGGGCATCTGAGTTGCGTGCACTCACAGAATAGCCAGCCCAGCCTGGACACCTTGGCTCCAGTCTTCATGCTGAGGCTCACCCAGGAAGAAGTGTGCACCCCTGTCAGGAGGACCCACTGGGGCGTGGCCCACAGGCCCTTCTTCCCGTTCTCCCATTCTCAGAGTCCCTGCAGGAGCCCAGTGCTCCTAGACAGGGATAACCCCTCCGCCTGGCTCAGGCGGATCTTCCTCCAGGGCCACGCCTTATTTACTGACTTCAGAACAAAGAGATGCAGACAGGTCCTGGGCGTCTGTGTGTCTGTGTATCGGTTTGTGTGCTTCATATCTCCTACTAGGCCAAACGTTCCCTGCGTGTCCTTAAACTGCCCGTTGTCGTCATGAGTTCTAAGGGTCTGAGTCTGTGTCACTTTCTGCACTCAAGGTGGAACTCAGGAAATGGGGCAGATGCTTCAATTCCCCGAGCAGACGCGACTTACTCTGTACATCTGAGCCACGAAGTTTCACTGCTCTGCCATTTATTTTAATACTTCCTCTTCCCTTGCCGGAGCCTCTCCTTACAGGTTTCGGATGTTTAAAACGGGACTTAGGGATGTTTTCACACCTCCTTCTTCCCTACTTGAAATTTAGGACTTCGGAAGCGGAGGTGATTTTGCTCTAAGGTTTTCCACCCGTCTTAAGCAACTCTGCACACTTGGGATCTTTCATGGCGGAAATGAACTTGCTGTGTCGCTAGTAAATGCTAACACGTGGTTCTCAAAAAAGGCTGTTTCCATGGAGAATGAACAGCCCAGGACACTGCAGTCCGGGAAGAACTGCTTACCTTTCCCATCAGGAGGCAGAGCTTGCGTTTCCAAAGGCCGAGTGAGTGAGTGGATGGTTCCCGAAGGGTCCGTGCAGCTGTTTGAAGTTTGAAGTCAGGGCCGGAAGGTTCGTTGAAAGGGCGTTCGGGGCGGGGCCTCCTGGCCTTCGGGTTCCCTCAGGTGTAGTGGTTACACCAGGCCCGGAATGCCCCACTCGTCCTGAGTGGTGGGCGTCAAAGGCGTCCTCAGGGTGGCCCCGTGTTCGCAGGTGATCAGGCCAGGGGTGCGATGTTGTGTTAAACCCAGCCCTCCACCCTCGGTTGCTCCTCCCTTCTGGGTCGCCCCCTTGCAGTCTTTTCAGCTCAACTGGTAACGTGTTTGACATAAAATGTCAGCGAGTCTAAAGGAAAATGCCAAATACCACTAAAGAGGCGACACCATCTCAACCTGCGCCGTTAGCTCTTCATCGAGGCTGGCAGGTGCGCTGGAGCTCTGCTCCTCCATGGCGCGGGAACTCCAGGTGCGCCCCGGACACCCGCGGAGGCTGTTCCCAGGCATCCTCACTGCCTTTGGGGAACGGCCTGGCCTCTTCTCCTGGGTCAAGAGTCATCCAAGGGAGTCAGTCCCTTGTTTCTCCTTCGTGTTTATTTTTTATAGGGTGTCACCTCTGAGCAGTCCAAACGTTAGGCTGGCTGCTGGATACAGACGTGGTGGACCGATGTCCCAGCTCCCTGGCATGGACCACAAGGGGGACCCCAGACTCCAGGCTGGGACATGGCAGCCATGTGTCTCACCGAGATGCCACCTGGCTCTCTGACCTGGCTGTGTGCGTGGGGATGGGAGGGGGGTGTGACAGGAGGTGGCAGGAGACCGAGAGGACAGCTCCCCACCCCAGAAAAGAGATGCTGTTTTGAAATTTCTCTGTTGAAAACAGATTCCTTTGGTTGGGCTTTCTCTCTGGCTCTTTTATGTGTGTGCAATGTTTTTTTTCTTTAAAAGTGTTACATACTCATTGCAAAAAAATTTAAAAATTCATACAGGCAACAAAAAGTACTAAACAAGTACTAAAATAATAAAGTACCACATACCTAGAATTAATATTTAGATATTTATGCCTGAGTACATCTTCCGTTCCAACCGTGTGAGCTCTAACCAACCCCTGTGCTGCCATGGGAAGGGACCGGGAGGAACAAGAAACAATTCCATAAGGATGTGCTGTTTTCAAGGTGTCTCTCACCATTTCTTCTGGTGCTATCCCCTGAAGGCCCCGCGGCAGGCTCGCGAGGGCCACGGGCCATCTCGTTCACCCGTGCGTCTCTAGAACCCGGTGCAGCACCTGGCACCAGGCAGGGAGTCAATCCAGCGTTATCGAATGAGCAACGGAGGAAATTCACCGGATGGATGGATGGCGGCACAGTGTTCGGTGCTAGGACAGGAGATGAAGTAGCTCCAGAAGACGGCCTGGCCCATGGGGAGGCAGGAAAAGGAGACTGCCTGCCAGAATCAGTGAAAAATCACGGAGAGTTTGGCAGAGGGACTGAAATGCAGCGTCTCCATGGCAGTCACGCAGGGTCTGCCTGGGGTGGGTAGGGCCCCCTCTAAAGTGGTTTCCTCTACAGTGGCCGGTGTCTGCTAGTCCAAGTGCTTTCCTCTGTGCCTCCCTCTTTCAGCTCCTGGGGAAACTGTCCCGCAGGGGCAGGAATCTTTGTATTTATTAAGTAGCTACCATGTATCGTTCATCTCAGATGGGAGAGGTTAAAACAAGTGCAGGGAGTATCTCTTCCTGTTTCGCCTTTGCCATCGGGAGCGGTGGGTGTGTGACCACGGCGCCAAGGGCGAGGATCTGCCGGACTGCTGGGTAAGGACCAGCGCCAGCAATAGCCTCAGAGCTGCCTGGATGACTCTTTTATGGCGGTGGACCATTAAACGGCGGCATCAAATTACCCACTGGAGTTATGAACTCATCCCAGGCTCATTGTGTGGGGCCCACTGGCGGCTGCACGACAGGTCAGTGATAAGATCTCCTAAAGCAGGATCTTGCATTTTTGCGAGACAATATCTCTCTCTCACATACACACACACACACACACTTCCCTCCCCCCCTTCAGGATATAAAGATGTTCTAGAAGAAATAACAAATAGCTCAGCTTCACAGAGGACCAGAGAAAGTCACATCTGAGCTTGGGGATCATTAACAAACACAAAGATATTTCGGCTCTTCCCAGGAGATGTTCTTCTGCCCTCAGGAACCTCCCGGCTGCTTGGTCCTGATCTTGCAGAAGTGGAGAGTCTGTAGGAATACTACGCCACACTCGACATCAGCCCTAAGTATTGGCAGGTTCCCCATTCCACATGCGAGCATCCCCTCACACCTTAGAAAAAATAAACTATCATTCCTGTCTTGACGGACTCACCCAACAGGAATAAGAAGCTCAGGGAAGGATGGGACCGTGAGCCCGTGGCCCATCAGCGGAGAACAGATACACGAATGGACAGTAGCCAGGTAATGGGACAGCACCTGTAATGGGTCAAGAAAAGTATCACCTACTGCACGTGCAACAGCACGCTGTATCCTAAAATAATGAAGCGGAGTAAAATAAGCCAGACAAAAGGAGTACACAGTCGGCTCTCGGTGTCTGTGGCTTTTGTATCCATGGGTACAACCAACTGGGGATCGAAGATATTTAGGGAGAGAAAATCCCAGAAAGTTTCAAAAAGCAAAACTTGAACTTGCCAGTGCCCAGCACTGGGCTGAATCCACTCAGATGAAGGGATGTGTAGGCATACCTGGCTCTAGCCTGTAAGCTACTGTAGGTTATATGCAAAAATGATGCCCTTTTTTAGCAGGGACTCGAACATCTGCAGACTTTAGTATCCGCAGGGGATCCTGGACCCAAAACTCTGCAGGTACCAAGGGATGGCTGTGTACTCTATGATTCACGTTCTATAAAAAGTGAGACAATGCAAACGAATCCACGGTGGCAGGAAGCAGATCGGCGGCAGCCTGGGTGTGTAGATTACCACACATGGCATGTAGATGGCATGTAGATTACCAACGAACATGAAAGCACTTCCGAGGGTGACAGGCGTGTTCGTTCTCTTGACTGAGGTGATGATTGTACCAGCATCTGCATGTTCCAAACTCGTCAAATTGTACACCTTCATCGTGGGCTGTTGTTTTATGTCAATTATACGGCAATAAAGATACGTGAGCAAAAATAGCTAAACTAGGGTAATCTGCAATGATTTTAATGATAGGAAATGGCTATGAAAATCTTTTATACCACAGAAATGCTCCCTAGTTCTTGTAGAAAAGCCTTTAAAAAATTATTGAACTTGAAGATGAGTTACATTATTTTCTTATATAAAAAGACAGTGTTCCAAGTTGGCTTATGTTTTCTGCCATTCTGAAGATGCTCTCATTTTTGGACACTTCCTCACCCCCCTGGGTACTATCCTCCTCCCATCAAGAAGAGAATTTTTGGTGGCTTTTCTTGAAAACCAAATATATATACCTATATATATAAGTTTCAAACTGATGTAAAAATTATCTATTTTAAGTCACACTGCTCTCTACACAATATTATTATATATAATATTAATTCTTATATCTAATATTAAATCTTATTATTGTATACAATACATAGGTAAAATATGAATTCTAATGCATAATTCTGAATGAGGACAGAAGATCGTTGGTGCCATTACCAAATGAAAATAAAACATAACTTTAGGAAACCCAGCCACAGGGATGGAAGGTAACAAAGTGGTGACGCCGACTCGAGGGACGTTTCTGAAGACGCTCGCATCTCCAGGCACTTTCTCCCGCCTCCTCGGTGCCACCCTCCTCCCATGACAGGGCCGTGGGCTGAGGAATGGCCCGGCCTACTGCTTGAACAACTTTTGTCCTAAGACAGTTACGGGCCTTCTGGCCCACAAATCCAGTGCGCAGTCTCGGTTCTGCGGGAGCAGCCCCAGGTCTGAGAACCTCCAGAGTGCTGAGCGATCACCTCTGTGTTGTGATAGAACACGTGAGTATGGTATAGTTTAACAAATGACCTTGAAAACCAGCAACTCTCAGGATGACTGTAAATGATTAAACAAGCCAGTGAGGACTGGGAAGCACAGGTTCCAGAAGCAGCTGACTAAGCAAGTCTTATCACGGAGGACAGTACCCTCGCTGTCCTTGGCCATAAAAGAAGCTATCTGAACTTCTCATGGGCTGATTCAAGGACTTCCTCGCCCCACGTCGGAACAAGAAGCCTAAGGCTGACAGAAGCGAGAAGCCAGCGTAGAAACACTGTGACGTGCTTTAGGCGGCTCCTCAACCCTGGCTGCGCCTTCAGGTTACCTGGAGAGCTTGTAAAATGCACTCTGGGGCACTGGTCGCAAGAAGAAAGTCCTCCGGGCATGCACCAGTGTGAGGTCACCATTGAGAATCACTGTTCTAAAACCATCGTCATTGTCACTTCTGCTTGGTGTTTACTTCCAGACATTTAATAGAAACTGGCATTAGACTTGTCCTCCTGCTGAAAACAACTAGAACAATGGACAGAAGATGTGAGTCAACTATTTGGAGGCGTTGCATCACCAGGATCTTGAGGTTTGGGAAACACGCGACGTGAGTTCCACTCTGACCCTGGATTTCGGTGGGCTGTTGCACAGGGAGGTGGAACTCCAGCTGAGCAGGGACTGAGCTGGGATGAAGACGCAGACGGGGTTCTGGGCTGCTGAAGCAGCTGGAGTTTACAGGAGCGGGTACCAGAGGAGAGGGAGCTATGCAGGATCCCGAGATAGAAATTTGCGTGGGGCTTAATTGTGTGAGTCCTCAACCAAGGACTAGGCTGTGCTCGTCCAAGACGAGGCCCTGCAGGCCGAGGAGAGAGCGCCTGCTGTGGAGCTGAGAGAAGAACGGTCGTGGAGCAATTGTGCATCACAGAGGATGTGGGAGTTCCGGCCTGGCCTGAATAGAGACACCCCGCTGAACACGTGGGCTCTTCAGGTGGGACCGAGGAAGGCTGTGCACAAGGAGTGAGGACGATGCCATAGAGTAAGGGTGACCCCTCAGGCTCAGTTCCAAACCAAAATAGATCCCTGCCTAACAAAAAATAATACCAGCCTATTCTGATCAAAAGCACACAATAGCAATTTAAATGCCTGGCAGAACAAAACCCAATATCCTATAAAGGGAGATGACAAAATCCAAGCTCTATGATATATTATTTTCAGTGTTCACCATACAATAAAAAAATTGTAGACATGCAAAGAAACAGGAAAACATAATCCATGCTTTAAAAAAATCAATAAAAACAGACCCCAAACTGATGCAGACGTTGACATTGGACGTGGCCCTTTGACCTTTCGGACAAGGGCTTTGAGCAGCTAATATAAAAACACCCCAAGGCTTAAAGGAAAAGATGGTCCTAATGAGTAAACATAAAGGAATCCCAGCAGAGAAATGGGACTATAAAAAAGAACCAAGTGGAAATCTTAGAACGGAAAGGAACATTATAGAAAATAAAAATTGTACTACTTAATAGACACTGCAGAAGGGTTAGTGAAAATCTGAAAATAGATCAATAGAGATGATCAAATCTGAAGACCAAAGAGACTTAGTAATCTGTTGGTCAAATTCAAGCAGTCTAAAGTACAAGTAATTAGAATACCAAGTGGAAGAAGGTAAAGAAAATGGCATGAAAATCATTCAAAGAAATAATGGCCCCAATCCTTCAAATCTGATGATAAACATTTATCTCCAGATCCAAGAAACTCAGGGATACAAGATAAAGCAAAGAGAGAACCACACCTAGGCCTGGCGAGCTGTTGAAAACCACAAATAAAAAGAACAGTTTAAAGCAGCCAGAGAATAACTATGTATTTCACACAGGGAAATGACAATTCAGTGATGGCTGACTCTTCCTGAGAAACAATAGAGGCCAAAAAATAATGGATTACATGAAAGAAAAAAAACTGTTAACTCAGAATCCCATATCCAGTAAAAAACACTCTTCAAAAATGAATGTTGGGGGAAAAAAAGGCATTTTCAGATAAATGAAAGATGAGAGAATTTCTCACCAGCAGACCTGAACTGAGAAATTCTAGAGGCTGTGCGTTAGATTAAAGGGAAGGATATCAGATGAAAACTCAGATCTATAGGGAAAAAGTAAAAGCTCTGGAAATAGTAACCATGTAGGTCAGTATAAAATAGTACTTATTTATTTCTTTATTTCCCTTAATCACTGAGAAGCACCTGACTATATCAAGCAGCAGTTAGCAAACTTTTCCTTAAAGGGCAAGATAGTAAATGTTTTAAGCTTGCAGGTCATAGAGTCTCTGAAAAACAACTCAACTCTGCGGTCATAGCAACGAAGCAGCCATAGATAATATATAAACACGTGGGCACAGCAGTGTTCCAGGAAAACTTTATCTACAAAGTTGGATGCTGGGTTGTGGGCTTGACTTTTGGTTACAGGAGAAACAGTAACAAGGTACTGTGGGTTGTACATATATAGATGTAAAATATGACAATAATAGCACAAAATGGGGAAGGAAATGGAATTTTACTCTTTTTTTAAAAAAATATTTTATTTATTTAGAGAGGGAGGGAGGCAGAGGGACATCAATGTGTGGTTGCCTCTCTCGAGCCCCCTACTGGGGACCTGGACCAGAACCCAGGCATGTGGCCTGACTGGGAATCGAATCCTTGGGTTCACAGGCTGGCAATCAATCCACCGAGCCTCACCAGCAAGGGCTGGGATTTAACTCTTACAAAATTCTACGTGAAGGGACTACATTAACTACACGTGGACTGCGGTAAGTCATGATAATATTGTAATTTCAGAGTAACCGTCAAATAAGTAAGGAGGTATGGTTAAAAAGACAAAATGCAATACTAAAAAATATTTGATTTACCCCAAAGAAGTTTGGGAAGGAGGAACCGAGTAGCCAAAACAAAACAAATACAGGTGGCACAACTAAAAAACAAACAGGAAGGTGGCAGACTTAAATCCAGTCACATCGACAATTACACAGACTTATACCCAACTGTACAATAACCACATTAAATATAAATGGATTAAAAACCAGTTAAAATCTACAGATCGTCAGACTGGAAAAGAGGAAGATTCAACATATGCTGTCTATAAGAGACATTCTTTACATACAAGAGACAGGCTGAAAGTGACAGGATGAAGAAGTCACATTGTATAATCCGTACGTGTAAGAAAGGTGGCATGATTATATCGATAGCCCGCAAAGAAGACTACAAGACAAGGGTGTTAGTAAAGAAGAAAGAGGGAAATTTTACCATAGAGGATCAATTAATGATAGGACACCTAAGAATCCTAAGTGTGCATTTGCCTAATGAAAAGTTTCAAAATGCTTAAAGCGAAAAGTAACCAAACTAAAGAGAGAAATGGAAAAATCCACAGTTACAGCTGGAGGTCTCTAACAGCCCTCTCTCAGTAGTTGAGAGAGCCAGGGGTGTCCAGCCCTTCGGTGTCCCTGGGCCACACTGGAAGAAGAGTTGTCTTGGGCCACACCTTAAATACACAAACACTAACAAAAACTGATGAGCAAAAACAAGGTTTTAAGTAAATTTATGATTTTGTGTTGGGTCGCACTCATAGCCATCCTGGGCCACGGGCTGGACACCCCATCAGGATGTTGTAGAGATATGACTGACACCATCAATCAACTTGACATAACTGGTTTTTAGAGAAGATGACATCCGGCTGCTGCAGAATCGCAACTGCCCACACCAGCAGCTCCTGCAACAAGAAGAAAGAACACAGCTTTGGCTAAATCCAGCTGCTCTGATGGTAACAATTACCACGGGCAGAGTTGCGGCTCCACCCCAGATCACACATAGTTTATGAAGGTCCAATATGGGAAAACTAATACACTTTGGATGGGATGTTCTAATTCATGCTTCTTATCCAGTAAATGTAGCCAGAAATTTTAATAGTGTAGACTTCCTTTTGTCAGAAGTAGAGAGAGGCACGTAGCATTATGATTATGTGACCAGCTGAACAACCTAACAAGGACAATATCTTCCTGTTGTTTTTTATGTGGACAATAGAAGCCAGACCATCGTCACTAAGAAACAATTCCTATAAAAGTATAATCAGATTGTGTTAACACACAAACAAGGAAAGTAGGAGCAGTAAAGGGGAGTACATTTGATCTAGGTCTCGAGTGCTCTTTCAGCTCTCCAGAGGGATTAGTGGAGCATTTCTGTTTGAGGAGATAACGGCAGGAGGTGGAGAGATGGTCATTGAATGACTATTAAACTATTATTACAAACAGCCATGACATAGCTCCCACTGACCTCTGTGTTCATTGCATGCCATGGTTTTTACTCCTCTGGAGTAATCTGCTTGTTATTGCTATGTTTGGGTTTTAAGTGTCAGAAAACAACCCTGTAATTTTTTTTTAATGAAAATGAAATTTATTGGAAGGAGGCCAGGGTATTTCAGGGAATTTGAACAAGTCCTTTTCAAAAGGCACTGCCATTACTGTGACTAACATCTTTTTTTGTATCTTCAAAATTCCAGCTTTCTGTGAGAGAGAATGTGACTTGTTTATCTTGGGTCACTTGTCTTCTTACGGGCCAGTCAACAAGGGGGATAGGCATGCGATTACAAGAAGGATTACAACGTGCTTATTGACGACGCACTCTTTCTGCTTCCTGCCCAAGCCCCCAAAGAGGCCCACGGGGCAGCCAGAGGGGCACACTGACCAAAACTCTCAAATTCTACCAACCGTTCTTATTCTTATTTCTGGTTCCTTTAATTTTAACCTATATAAATTAAAATTTTTATTAAAGTACAGTGGACATACAATATTATGAGTTTCAGGTATACAACAGTTACTCAACATTTATATAGCTACAAGAGTATCATCACAGTAAGTCTAGTAACCATCTGTCCCCACACAAAGTTACTGCAATACTATCGGCTAAATTCTCTATGCTGTACATTATATCCCGGAGACTTACTTATTTTATAACTGGAAGTTTGTACCTCTTATTCCCCTTCGTTTTTTTCACCTGTACCCTCACCCCCATCAGTTTATTCTCTATGTCTTATGAGTCTGTTTCTGTTTTGTTTATTTTTACACATAAGTTTTCATTCTTCTCTGTGTTAACACCTGGTCAGAATTTTTCCTATGGACAATGCCCTTTTTAAGAAGTTGCCCTTTTTAAGAAGCTGAAATTCCACTGAAATGAACTAATATTAGGTCATTCCTTTTCTCAGAATCTTGCAATAACTCTGCATTTCACCCAGAGGAAAGCCAACCAAGTCCTTCAAATAACCCACAAGGCTACACATGACTTGGCCCTGTTACGGCTTTTACCTCTTCTCTCCCTACCCTTCTCGTTCACTCCATTTCAGCCACACTGGCCTTGCTGTTTCTTGAATGCCAGACTCTTTACTTGATATGGGTTTGTTCAGATCTTTAAATTTCTTCTTGGGTTTTATTGTGCCTTTTGAGGAATTTGTTCATTCCATGTCATTTGTGAAATTTCTTGATGTAAACTCTTCATAATATTTCTCTTAAACTGTTTAATGGTCTTTATTATGTTTTTAGTGATGTCTCCTCTTTTTTCTGCTGTTGTATCTTCTTTTTTCTTGATCAGTCTAGCTAAAGATCCAACAATTTTATTTATTTATTTTTTTCAAAGAACCAACTGTTGGTTTCATTGACTTTTCTCCTCTTGTCTTCTGTTTTCCACTAGTGTTGTTCTGCTCTTTATTATTTCTTTTCTTTTACTTTGAGTTTATGTTGCTCCTCTTTTTCTAGTTTCTTAGGATAGAAAAGTAGATAATTAATTTTCAAACTTTTTTCTATTGTAAGCATTTAAAGCTATAAATATTCCTAAGAACTTTAGGTAGAGAGTACAAATTTTGATGTTTTTATTTTAGTGCAGTTCAAGATATTTTCTAAGTTCCCTATTCTTTGATCCATGGGTTATTTAAAGTGTTACTTAATTTGCACAGATTCAGTTAGCTTATATACTTTTAAACTTTTACGTTAAAAAATTTCAAGTCTGCAGGAAAGTTGCAAGAATAATACAGAGAATAAGCCCTTCACCCACTTTTGCTCTTAGCATTTTACCATTTCTCTCTCTCCCTCACCATATTATTGCTAGTTTGCATTTATTACATCCATATTAGTAAATTTGAGAATGTGTTGCTGACATCATAACATTGTACCCCCAAGCAGTTCAGTATGGGCCCTCAAAGATACAATTTCATACAACTACAACACAATGATCAAATTCAAGAAACTGAACACAATTTAACATCCATTTACGATAAAGAGAACACTCTCAACAAAGTGGTATAGAGGGAGCACACCTCAACATAATAAAGGCTTACACGGCAAGCCCACAACCAACATCATACTCAACAGTAAAACGCTGAAATCTTTCCTCTAAGATCAGGAACACGACAAGGGTGCCCACTCTCGCCACTTTTACTCAACATAGTATTAGAGGGGAGGCCTAGCCAGAGCAATTAGGCAAGAAAAAGAAATCAAAGGCGCCCAACTTGGAAAGGAAGAAGTAAAACTGTCAATATTTGCAAATGACATATTATGTATAGAAAACCCCAGAGACTTTACCAAATAACTGTTTGTATTAATAAATAAATTCAGTGAGGTCTTAGGATACAAAGTCCATATACAGAAATCTGTTGCAGTTCTTTCTATATGCTGATGACAAACTATCAGAAAGAGAAATTAAGAAGACAATCCCATTTACAATTGCATTAAAAAGAATAAAATTCCTAGGAATAAACTTAACTGAGGAAGTAAAAAACATATACTCTAAAAGCTTTAAGACATTGATGAAAGAAAATGAAGAAAACATAAAAAAATATTCCATGCTTGTAGATTTGGAAGAATTAATATTGTTAAAATGTCCATACTATCCAAAGCAATCTATAGATTCAATGCAAATCAAAATTCCAATGGTATTTTTCATGGGAATAGAACAAAGAATCTTAAAACTTGTATGAAACCACAAAAGACCCTGAATAGCCAAAGCAATCTTGAGAAAGAAAAACAAAGCTGGGGGCATCACGCTCCCTGATCTCAAACTACATCACAAAGGCACAGTAATTAATTAAAATATTATGATACTGATGTGAAAACAGACACAGAGATCAATGGAACAGATTAGAGATCCCAGAAACAGAGACACTCATATATGGTCAATTTACGATAAAGAATCCAAGAACATACAACGGGGAAAGGACAGTCACTTCAATCAACGGTGTTGGGAAAATTGGACAGCCACATGCAAAAGAATAAAAGGAGACTGCTCTCTGACACCACACAGAAGAAACAACTCAAAATGGGCTAAAGAGTTGAATATAAGACCCGAACCCATAAAACTCCTAGAAGAAAGCATGAGTAGTAAGCTCCTTGACATAGGTCTCGGTGATGATTTTTTGGATTTGACACCGAAAGCAAAGGCAAAGGCAAAAAAAAAAAAAAAAAAGCAAAAATAAACAAGTGGGACTACATCAAACCAAATAGCTTCTGCACAGCAAAGGAAACTATCCGCAAATGAAAAGCTACTCTACTGGACAGGAGACAATATTTGCACATCATCTATCTGATACGCAATTAATATCCAATAAATATATAAAGAATTCATACAACTCAATAGCGGAGCAACAAACAATGCAACTGGATAACGGGTAGAGGATCTGAATGGTCATTTTTCCAAAGAAGACATACAGATGGCCAACAGGCACATGAAGAAATGCCCAATATCACTAATCGAGAAGTAAATGCAGATCAAAACCAGAGGGAGATGTCACTTCACACCTGTTAAAATGGCTGTTGTAAAAAGACTAGAAGTAACGAGCGCTGGCGAGGATGTGGAGAAAGGGAACCCGTGAGCACTGTTGGTGGGAATGCAAATTGGCGCAGCCACCGTGGAAAGCAGTATGAAGGGTCCTTTAAAAAGTAAAAACAGAACTACCCCGTGATCCTGCAGTTCCACCTCTGAATATTTATCTAAAGAAAACAAAACACTAACTCAAAAAGACCTGCGCACTCCGTGTTCACTGCAGCATTATTCAAAATAGCTAAGACGTGAAAACGACTCAGGTGTCCCTCAACAGATAAATGACAAAAATGCGGCAGCATATATAATGGAATATTATTCAGCAGAAAAAGAACAAAATCTTGCCATTTGTGGACAACACTGATGAACCTTGGGGGTATTATACTAAGGGAAGTAGGTCAGAGGAAGAAAGACAAATACCATATTTTCTAACTTATGTGTGAAATCTAAAAAACCAAACAAAACCCTCAAAAACACAGAAAACAGATTGGCGGTTGCCAGAGGCAGCCAGGGGGTGGGCAGGGGTGGTCAAATGGGTGAAGGGAGCCAAAAGGCGCAAACTTCTAGCTAATAATACTGTCTTGCATATTTGAAAGTTGCTAAGAGAATAAATCTTAGAAGTTCTTATAACTAACTTATTGTAGTAATCATTTTGTAACCTGTACAAATATTGAATCATTATATTTTATACCTGAAATCAACATAATGTTGTATATCAACTATCCCCCCATTTAGAAAATTTAATACTGCTATGATGCTTTTATCTAAAATACAATCTATATTCAAATTTTACCAATTTTCCCATTGATGTGCTTTGTCGCAGTCTTTCATATTTTTTCCTTATCCCAGACCGATCCGCAGTCACATCTTGTGTTGAGTGGTTGTGTCTCTTTGCTTTTATGTGAAACATTCCTTCAGCCTTTCTTTGTTTTCATAGTGTGGCCAGTTTTGATGAGTACAGGTCAGTTGTTTTATAGAAACGTTCTCCATTTGGGTTTGGTTGTTTGATTAGGAGCAAGTTATGCTTATTTATGCCCTGGTTATTTTTGAACGAGTGCCAGACATCATGTACAAAACATTTAGCCGTAATTTGAGGCTCTGCGTGATATGATCTTTCTCCAGCAGGAGCTGCCTTTGCTCTTGGCAGATATCTGGACAAAGGGCAGACCACTGATTTTTGTCCCAGATTGAGACAGATTTGTAACTGGACCCCGTCTTTTCATGGTTCACTCTTATTCTAAGGATTTAGCACTTAGGGGTCCCAACCAAACACCCAGGCTGTTTACAGGGGCTCCTCTTTCTGAATAGACCGGAAGTCCAAGCCCCCAGCTCCTGAAGTGCCCAAAAGCTCTGCTCACTTCTTAACCTGTCAGCCACTGCTCCTGCTTTCGGAATCGACGATTGCCACGGGGGCGAAGGGGCCCCTGATGTTGGCTTAACTTCTCTCGCTTCCCCTTCCTTCATATCTTAGCTCGGAAGATAGGCACTCCCTTGGGAGATCTCCGATACCTTTAAACCCATGTTTGTGACATTCTGTCCAGGTTTTCTAATTGTTCTTGGTAGGCGTATTGGTTCAAAAACTAACTCAGTTTTGCCAGAAGTGGAAACTTTACCACCATTTAAAAAACGGTTTTTTAATCCTCACCTAAGGATATGTTTATTTTTTTTCCTAGAGAGAGGAAGGGGAGGGGAGGGGGGAGAGAGTGAGAGAGAGAGAGAGAGAGAGAGAGAGAGAGAGAGAGAGAGAAGCATCAATTAGTTGCTTCCTGTACATGCCCCACCCAGGGATTGAACCAGCAACATTCTGGTGAGTGGGATGACGCTCCAACCAACTGAATCACCTGCTGACCAGGGCTTTACCACCACTTTTTAATGATTACTGATCTCGCGTAGATTGCTTAGGCAGCATGGAAAATCCAAGGTAAGTTCACCTAACATACAAAGCAGTTAGAAACATAACAGCGCGTACAAAACAATGAACACTGGCGCAGATATGTGAACGCTGAGATATACGGAAACTTAAAACTCCAGTGAAATCTTTTCAGGGGTCACAAGTTTGTTTTATTTGACTACTACCACCTAGTTGATCAGTATATATAAATCAGTGGTTTTGGCTCTGGCTGGTGGGCTCAGTGGACTGAGTGAGACTGGGAACCAAAAGGTCGTCGGTTTGATTCCCAGTCAGGGCACATGCCTGGGTTGTGGGCCAGGTCCCTGGTTGGGGGCTTGCGACAGCCGATTGGTGTTTCTCTCTCACATCAAGGTTTCTCTCCCTCTTTCTCCCTCCCCTCCTCTATCTCTAAAAATTAAAAATAAATAAAACCTTTAAAAAAATGAGTGGTTTTGTCTGCATACTGGAGTTGCGTTTCTCAAGTGTGGACTATTCTCCTTTTCTCAAAAGCAGAAAACCCACAAAGACTTTGTTGTCAGATGAGAGTATTTGCTTCTATTAGAACATTCAATTACTTGTAAGCCAGAAGGGAAAAAAACACTCACAGTTTTGTGTGCTCTTTTTAGAAGTACAATGTCTCCGATATAAAATGCACAAAAGTTTGATTGTGTGTATAAAGTAAAGCTGTTGGACTTTCCAGGAAACCCTCGTTTAAAATACTTTGTCACACTGTGTGATCATACAGCGGAGAATGTAATCTTGGAATGTACATAATCCTTGTTTAATTTTCTGCATCTGCGATAGCTGATTGTATCCATGACATCTTGCATTAACAATTCAGAACGACAAAGTGAGGTTTCCTACTGAGCATGCAGAGCACTCCAGCATGTTGACGTCAGTCCCCAAGAACGCACACTGCCACTAAGACAGGGAAGGACAGGACTTTGGACATGTTCAAACTGGAACGGACCGAAAACTTCATTTCTATGTTTGCAATTCACTTCTGGTTTCAGCTGAGAATTCTAGACCAACAACCTTCTTTACCAAAACCTATTGACTGTTTTTATTCAGTACCAGAAACACTACGAACTCACTTTTAAAAAAATGGTACATGTACAAAATTGCTATGAAACAAAACTACGGATCAGACTTCTCTTGTTGGTAAATTAATAAACATGATTCCATTATTTTAAAATCTGTAGCAACTCAAGTGTTCATCAGAGCATCACCCCATCCTTTCAGAGTCCTTGGCCCCGAGGACTGAAACGGCCGCTGTGGTCGGCTGCAGCGTGTGCTCTGTGTCAGGCCCCAGGCCCCGCTGGCGAGCACCCTCTGTGCTCCCTGCAGTGAAGCAGGTAACGTCCACTGGTTCTTTTCCTGACCTTGCTCCGTAGAGGAAATTGGGAATGACTGGGAAAACTGTCTGAGGCTTCGTTCCCAAGCCCTCAGAGGCTCAGCAAAAGGGTTCAGGGTTGAGTAGCTCCCCAGCATCAGCGGGTCCGCTCTGCTTCCAGGCCTGACGTGGCCCCTTAGGTCTGAAGGGCCCTGTCCCAGGGAGTGGGCAGTGAGACCGAGGCAACAGAATGTTCCAGCAGGTGGTTTACATTGTCCCTGAACACTGATTCTCTGCTCAGCGACCCACCACCGAAGACTGACTGAAACACCAGGCCCCCTTACTCGGGGCCCTGGGCAGGGACAGGCTTGTGGGTGATGCAATCAACATACAGCCAGCGAGCTTCCAGACCCCGTGACACGCGCTCCTAGACCTGCATGTGTCCCAAACGGCACCGTGCCGCAGACAACGCGTCCTCCTTCCTGGGGGTAGGCGTTTGTCAGTGCCGGTGTCAGGCACTCACACAGCACAGTGGGAAGTTTACAGAAAGTCTTTCCAGTGCTTGGCCTCCAGAGGGACATGGTGTAAGACCACTACCACATCACCCGTCTACCACTGTTCGCTCCGTTCACAAGGCTGGACACGGGCTGAGTCCCCACCCCGCCCGCCCCGTTAATGGAGCGCGTGCACACTGTGGATGTGGCTTGTCCTGCAGGGAAACGCACTGAAGTTTGAGGCACGACTTTCCATTCTGGTTGCAGGGACCCAGGCTGTCTAGTTTGTCCTTGTATCTTAAAAGCCTAGGAGCTGGATGAATGTTTGCTGAAGGAATGAATGAGTGGAGAAAAGGAATTTGTTAGTGGTTCTGATAGATTCCAAATGGTTTCTAGTAGGACTTCCATCCTCCCCCTTTGTTCTCCCAGACAGCAGTGAAAACATCCTCGGTCTCACTCGATCCAGAAGGATAGGAGTCCTGTCTTCAGAAGTGGTTCTACCGTATTCTGCACTCAGGCGTATCCGAGGACTCACAGGGAGGTTTAAAGAGCACGGTGTGAGGTTTAGTGTCAGGATTGGTCAGGCACACTACCTGTGCCATGAGACTCTCCACCCTGCCGGATTCCTCACAATTTACGGTGCGTTAGCAACCTAGGAGCTCAGAAACTACCTTTTATTAAAATTACATTTTCAACCAAAGCAAGCTATGGGACGTAAAGAGTATTTTAAAAATAATATATGTATATTTATCTCACTAATAAAAAACCAGATCAATTAAAACATAACTTTTTTTCCCTGGTGTGGTGCCTCACTTGGTTGGAGCATCATCCCTTACATGAGTAGATTGTGGGTTTGATCCCCAGTCAGGGCACATACATGAATCGATCAACGAATGCAGTAAATAAATGGAATAACAAATTGATATTTCTCCCTCTCAAATCAATCAATAAATAAAAAGAAAGAAGTGTTTTTTAAAAGTTCTTTCAGGTGTATCTCATCACGGTCACCATGAGCTGAAAGAGTTTGCAAACAGGGTGGGCAGGGTTTTATTTCCTCGTCCCCAGGAGATGCAGGGCAGTAACCTTATCTGTTTGTCTTCCACTGTGTCCCAGTCACAAACAGAGTCTGATACACAGTAGGCACTAAGTAAATATCTGTGGGATAAGTCAGTGACAAAGATAAAGAACAAACTGTTTCCTCCCCAAGGCACAGGCGTGCTCTCCAGCTTCCGCCTTCAAACCTGCAGCAGGCCTCTCCCCAACCATCTCACCCAGAAATTGCCACGTCTGACAGGAGAGACCTTACGCCTTTTCTCATTGAACGCTGTCTTTTTAGGTTGGCTTCTCTTCATTCTGGGAGGAGTAGGTAGTGGTTTGTGAGTTTTCTGATTCAAATGAAAAAGGGTGTTAGGAGTGATCTGTAAATTGAATCGAGAAGTGAACCCCAAAATAGAAATCTGCACATTTTCATTTACCCCTTCCTTCTCCATCCCCAAAATAAACAGGTAATTCAAAATGTTGTGGTCAAAATCTTCTGCAGGCAAAGGAGAGAGAATGATCTTGGGTCAGGTAGGTCCCCTGTGAAGATACATATACACAACATATAAAAACACCCTTGACTATAAGGCAGTTATCTCACTGTAAAAATCTAGAGCACAGACCAAGCAGTGTGACTTCCCAGGGGACCCACTTTTCAGGAACTGGAACAGTGGGCCGGCCCAGGGAGCCCACGGGAATATGGTGGCTGACGCGCCCCGAGGGGAAGAGGGCAAGCCCTTCTTCACCAGCTTACAGGGGCGCTACTAAGATCATGGCCAATACTGCATACGTGAATGATATTAAAGCAATTACAACATTGTGATCTCTAGATATCTTAAATTATTTTATAATTTTATAATAGGTGTGCCTTTGTAAACATATCTCCCTGATGTGTGCTTCTGTTAGGAACAGTTTTAGCACATACTACACAAGAAGGGGAAACTATTAGAAATGACAAATCTGTTTATTTATATATTCTTTGTATAGTTTGTTCTTAATGTGCTATCCATAGCCTTTAAAAAATTTTTTTAATTCAAATATTCTAATTTTCCCAAACGGAGGAAATAAGATTTAAAAAAAGTAACCAGAAATTGAGGAGTTGTTTCAGGGAGCTTCTGTTGCCTATTTTAATTAAAGAACAGGAACCCAAATCTTTTTTTTTTTTTTTTAAATATATTTATTGATTATGCTATTACAGTTGTCCCATTTCCCCCCCCACTCCACTCCATCCTGCCCACCCCCCTCCCTCCCACATTCCCCCCCCATAGTTCATGTCCATGGGTCATACTTATAAGTTCTTTGGCTTCTACATTTCCTACACTATTTTTACCCTCCCCCTGTCTATTTTCCACCTATCATCTATGCTACTTATTCTCTGTACCTTTCCCCCCTCTCCCCCTCCCACTCCCCTATTGACAACCCTCATGTTCTAGTTGTTTGCCTAGTTTGCTCTCGTTTTTGTTTTATGTGTGGTCGTTAATAACTGTGAGTTTGCTGTCATTTTTACTGTTCCTATTTTTGATCTTTTTCTTAGGTAACTCCCTTTAACATTTCATATAATAAGGGCTTGGTGATGATGAGCCTCTTCAACTTGACCTTATCTGAGAAGCACTTTATCCTCCCTTCCATTCTAAATGATAGCTTTGCTGGATACAGTAATCTTGGACGTAGGTCCTTGCGTTTAATCTTGGGTAATGTAATTATGATGTGTCTTGTTGTGTTCCTCCTTGGGTCCAGCTTCTTTGGGACTCTCTGAGCTTCCTGGACTTCCCGGAAGTCTATTTCCTTTGCCAGACTGGGGAAGTTCTCCATTATTTGTTCAAATAAGTTTTCAATTTTTTGTTCTTCCTCTTCTCCTTCTGGCACCCCTATAATTCGGATGTTGGAACGTTTCAAGGTGTCCTGGAGGTTCCTAAGCCTCTCCTCATTTTTCCAAGTTCTTGTTTCTTCATTCTTTTCTGGTTGAATGTTTGTTTCTTCCTTCTGGTCCATACCATTGATTTGAGTCCCAGTTTCCTTCTCATCACTATTGGTTCCCTGAACATTTTCCTTTGTTTCTCTTAGCATAGGCTTCATTTTTTCATCTGTTTTTCGAATAGATTCAACCAAGTCTGTGAGCATATTGATAACCAGTGCTTTGAACTGTGCATCCGATAGGTTGGCTATCTCTTCGTCGCTTAGTTGTATTTTTTCTGGAGCTTTGAAGTGTTCTGTCATTTGGGCCATTTTTTTTGTTTGTTTGTCTTGGCGCGTCTGTTACTTTAAGGGGCGGAGCCTTAGGTGTTCACCGGGGCGGGGTAATGCTGGTCGCTGCGCAGTGATGCTGTATGTGGGGGCGGGGCCGAGAGGGAGCAATGGCGCCCGCTTCACTCTCCTCCGGATTTCAGTCTTTCACTCCGCTACCCACAATCAAACTGGGCCCCTCTGGTGCTGGTTCCCGAGTAAGTGGGCCTGTGCACACTCTAGGCCCCTGTGGGTCTCTCCAACAACCTCTCCTGTGAGGCTGGGAGTCTCTCCTGCCGCCCCAACCCCCAGGGGCGCTTTCAATCAGAGGTTTGAGGCTTTATTTCCCCGAGCTGGAGCCCTGGGTTGTGCAGCGGTCTGCTTCTCTGCCCGCCATTCGTCCGGTTTATCTGTGGGCGAATGTGGTGCCGCAATGTGCTATCCGCCACTCTGCCTGCCCCACTCTCCGCCACTCTGAGTCCGGCCCTCTGAGTTTATCTGTGCAAATGTGGGACCACAGGGTCTGCTAGTGCTCGGACTGCCTGCGCCATTTGTCCCACACTCCGCCAGTCTCAGTCCCGCCACAGCCACGCGAGTCCTCTCCACCCCAGTGCCGTCTCCGCCCCTCCTACCAGTCTGGATGAATGATTATTTTCTGTTTCCTTGGTGTTGGTCCCCCTTGCTGTTCGATTCTCTGTCGGTTCTGGTTGTGCGAGGAGGCGCAGTGTGTCTACCTACGCCGCCATCTTGGTTCTCCCAGGAACCCAAATCTTCAACAAATTTTAAATGATGAAATTTCATTGGAATTAGGGACATCTTTGTTTATGAATACCTCTAGGGAAAATCCACACATAGCAACTTATCGGATACTACAAATAAAAAGGAACATGCATTATGCACATATAAACCAAACTGTTCTCTGTTAACTTCTGGGAAGGTTACGATATTCCATTGTCATGTCTCATCCATGTGGAACTAGCTCTACAGTTAACGAAGCCCGCTGTTTGAGCGACGCAGACTTTCTGTGCGGAGCGGAGAAGCAGCCCCCGTGCTGACCTGTGAAGCCGCCCGCTGACACATCTCTTGGTGCAGTGTCAGTCTCTAGCAACTGGCGCATAAGCCTCGTTTCTGGAGTGAAGCTCCTAATTTCCTAAGTAGATGGGAACTGGGGGGCTGATTGTCGTTGCTCAGCCCTGATGGGGAGGCAGTATGGGGAGGATAGCTACGTGACCTTGGGACAAATCACGTGGCCTCATGGTCCCGGCTCCCCATGCATCAAGAGGGGTGATGACGGCGAGCACCACTTGTGGGGCGTGGGGCCTCAGGGAGGTGGCCATGCCCCAGGGAGGGTGCTAGCAGTCACTCTTACCTGCTCAGCAGTCACTGCCCACGCCTGACAAAGCCTCCCACACTGGTGGCTGTTTTTCTGGCAGGTGGCACCTTTAAGGGTCGGTTGCAGACGTCTGGGACGGCAGGAGCCAGGACCCTGCCATGTTCAGTGCTGTGGCTCGAGCCCCGCTGTGCGGCCCATCCGAGCCCTGCAAGGGAGGTTCCTCAGGGGTCGTTCAGGAAGCTTCGAGGCAGGTGAGGTTTGTCGTGACTTAGGAAGTCGGCATTTGCGGGAGGGTCCTGGGTGAAAATAGTGGGGGTTTGTGACACTGTCTTTCACATCCACCACTGACTGTGAGCAGTGAGGAGTGAACACGACGCTGTCACTCACAGTCATCAGAAATGTGGGAGGCACTTGAAATAGATCATCAAATCCTGGCCCTCACGGGACAAATGAAGGAAGGAGAACAAGAGAACTGAAAGCTCTCCCCTCCCACAGCCACCGGCAGGGGCTGGGACAAGGGCCCAGAGCTCCTGGCTGGGCCTCACGCTGCTCATTTGTTCAAAAGACATTTATTGGGCACCCACTGTGTGCAGGCCTGTGCCGACAAGCTGGGGCAATGCCTGCCACGGTGCTCCCGTCGGTGTTTTCTCCGTGACAATGGTCAAGTTCCTGCACAGTACTTGAACTCAGAAAAGGCATCAAATGCGTGTGAACAGAGACGCAAAGGAAAACAAGTGCCGACACAGAGTCTCCAAGGCCGCAGGTGCACGGCGTCCTCGTGGCACCGACTGGACGGTGGCGATGGGCACGCCATCCATCGCAATGAGACATCAGGCGCGTGAGCAGCAGCGTGCTCCAGAGTGCACGTTTGTCTTTGTCCTCAGACAGTCTGTGCAGGTCATCCCGGACGTTTGAGAAGTTTTAACAATATACTCCTAAGTCACGGGCTTGCACACGCTCATCTCCACGCTCGCAGCTCCGCCGCTCATGAGTGTCCCGGACTTCCAACGGCCACCCTCTCGATGCCTTACTGTCTCTGGTCTGGACCACTGGAATTGTCCCTTCCTGTTTCCCAGCTCATCCAAATTCTACTTGCAAATTCTTTAAAGATAAGGAATTATCTTTAAAAGATTCAAATCGGATGCCATTCCTTTCTTAAAATCTCTATTGCTCCCTTGAATTCATCCTTGCCCTGATATGGTAATACAGAATGAAGGGTGTGAAGTCACTACTCTATACTTTCTACTGATGACACAGCTTCGCTGACAATTCAGGGACCTGCCGAGCCCCAGCTGGCTGCTAAGCGCTAACGTTTGCCACGGCAACACGGCAACACGGCGACCTGGTCGTAGGTCTGTTAGAAACTCCATGTCCTGTAAACACGCGCGTTTGCGTCCCTTTGTCTTGTGCTCAGAGATAGATAAACGACTGTGGGACAAAACAAGGAACCGTACAGGGTGGCGACGTCCGAAGTTCGCCTCCCTAACGCGTAAGGAGCTGTGGTACCCCGACAGTGTACGTGGGCTCCGGCCCGCTGGGCTGCTGAGGGGCGGGCAGAACTCAGCTCTGCTCAAGGCCTACTCTGTGGACTTGTTTCTCCTTGCTTCTTGGATGAAATCTTGAGCAGATTCTATAGCTTCTCTGGTCACTCGTAAGGTCCTCAAACCTCCAGTCTGGTAATTAAGTGGGTCTAATGCAGTGTAACAGTCAAAACCCAGACTCTCATCCGTCTCGAAGCCCCTCTTGGGTGACTCGGCCAGCTTCGGGTGCAGTGTCTGCCAGGGGTGGTAGAGGACTGGAGCTGGTGTGGTGGGTTCTTCCTCTCTTGTCCCCGTCTCCCCAGCTTGCTGTGTACACCTGTCTCTGGTCCCTGGGTGCCCGGGCCGGGAGAGGGAGGGTCGCCTGGCCTGGGGCTGTGGTGCGCCGTCAGGGCCCTCCTGTAGTGGCTGCAGCTCCATAACGTGGTGGTCAGTGACTCCCAGCCCTGACTGCCACTCAGCCCGCTGCCAGCGCTGCCAGCACTGACCGCACCAGCTCACGCACCCACTGCAGCAGTTCCCGTGCAGCAGAGTCTGGGCCCCGGGGGTGCTGATCCCCGGAGGCCAGCTCCACCTCTGGAAGGTGAATCTGCATGGAGGAGCCCTGGACGAGTTGCTCCTTATCCCTCAGGTCACCTCCCTAAATTCAGAGGGTGCCTCATTCCTTGTTCCACTAGCCTCTCACGCCATTTCAACCACATGGACTGAGAGGCCAGTCTTGACCACTCTAAAGAGACATTGCAAGAGACACAGGCCAGAGGAAGAATGGGGACAAAAGCAGGGAAGGCGCAAGAAGAAACGAAGACCAGGGAACAGTTAGTGATTGACTTGGTGTGATCAAAGGGTGTTGCGTGGGAGAGTGCTGGGAAACGAGCCTGGGCAGGCAGGAAGGGACCCCATCCTAGGGGCGTTAAGTTCTGTTCGGGAGTCTGGCCTGGCTGCTTTGCACACAGGGGTAAGGAAGTGTTTTCCAGGGGGTCCTGGGGGGGAAGTGACGCAGTCAGGTTTAAAGTGTAGGTGGGCTGCCGTGGCAGAAGTGAGGCAGACAGAGGTGCCCCAGAGAAAAATGATGAGTGGGGACCCTGTTGAATTGAGTGACTGCCCATGGGGTTGTGACAAGCAGACCTCGAAGCTGCGGGATGGTGGCACCACGAGACAGAAGCAGCCTGGGTGCTTGATCGCTTATTTGAAAGGAGCTGCTCAGGAGAGCGGCCCTCCCCTCCTGGGAGCACCTGAGCTGTGCTTGCGTAGGGGTGATACAAGTTTTATTGTCTTTAAACTGTTGAGGTTTCTGAATTTATTTTGCACGCATTTTTTCCAGCTTTTAGCCTGTACTTTGGTATAGACGTAGGGACAAAGAGCAGGCTTCTACGCACTATGAAACATTCATGTTCACCAAGCGAAGCTCAGGGCTCCTCTCCTGTAGGGCAGCCGCTGCACGTGCGAGCTTCTCCTGACCTCCTGCATCGCCCCTTGTGGGAACCAAGGTCCGGGAGCCAGCACCAAATGCCGACGTGCTGTGTGCTGCCGCCGCTGCTGTGAGTAATGCTCTGCCCTTTGCCTCTGACTCAGGAGGCTTGCGTCTTTCACCAGCACCCTTGAAACCCTGGCAGGCTAACTGGATAACTTGGAGGTAGATAAAAATCTCAGATTCTTTACAGCTTGGACAGAGCTGTCCAGAGATGGTTAAAGATATGGATCTGGGGCCCGGGACAGTGGTCTCCCTGGGGCAGAGGTGGGTTGCTGTCATGGGGGCTGGCGAGATTACCTAGGGTTGGTGGAGTGGTCCTGCAGAGAGAGGAATGAGAAAGAGAACCCTGAAGAACACTGACTATTGAGAGAGAGAGACAGAGAGAGACAGAGAGAGACAGAGAGAGAGAGAGAGAGGAAAGGAGAAGAGCACATAGAAGCAGGAGTGGTTAGGGATGTTAATGACTGTGGAAGGCAGTAAGATCAGCGCTGTGGATCTGAAACTTGAGAAATCACTGGAGACTTTAGTATGACTCCCTTGCTGGCAGTAGTGAAGACAAAGTCCACTTGCCAGGGACTGAAAGACCAGCACGAGGTGAGAGCGAGGCAAGTGCAGTCCGAGTTTCAGGAGGTGGATGGAAGGGATGGGGCTGTAGTCGGTGAGGTGTCTTGGGTGTTGGAAAGTGCTTCTAATGTGAGACACACACACACACACAGCTATATCTTATCCTCGTAGCCAGGGTTTTCCAGTCTGACTCCAATTTACTGTTTTAGACCAACTTCACACCAGTTTCTAGCATGAAATACTAGGATAAGTCTAATAGACTTACTAACTCCATACCTCCTCTCCAAAACGTTGAGTTTAATCCTGCCTTAATGCCAATACAAAACCAACCACCGTTTGAGACCCTATTACACCTCCCTTTCTCCATTTAGGGTTTCCACTTCGCTGCAGTCCACACTGATCTCTCCTTTCACTGGCGATGCAGGCTCTCCGTGCCTGCGTCTCTTCTCTGGCCCTTCCTAAGGTGTTTACAGGTCTGTGTCAAATTTTACAGTCCAAACAGATTGGTCCTTCCAGGAGCAGTACAGTGTAGGGAACTGAGAGCCTGGGCTTAGCATCAGGCAGGACAGGAATCAGGCGCGGCCTCCACTCTGAATGACCGCGGCAGACACGGGGCTGCCATTTTACTGCTGAGTCGTAAGGGTTCTTTGAATATTCTGGATGTAAATACTTTATTAGATACTTGGTTCGAAAACATTTTCTCCCATTCTGTGGTTTCTCTTTTCATTTTTTCCTTTTTTTAAAATTTTTATTGTTATTCAATTACAGTTGTATGCCTTTTCTCCCCATCCCTCCATCATTTTCTTAACAGTGTCCTCTGATGTACAAATGTTTTAAATTTGGATGAAATCCCATTTGTCTTTTCTTTTGTCACTTGGACTTTGATGTCATCTGTAACAAAGCATTCCCTAACTTGTGGTGACGCAGTCACACTCCTATTTTCTTCCAAGGGTCTCAAAGTTTGAGCGCTTACGTTTACGCCTGTGACCTGAATCCAAATGAGCTGATCCACTTCGAGCTAAGTTTTGAACACGGTGTGAAGTAGGGGCTCAGCTTTATTCGTTCCCACGTGGGTATCAGGTTGTCCCGGCAACCATGTGCTGAGCGGACTGTTTTCTCCCTATTGGATGGCCTTGAGCACTTGTCAAAAATCAGTGGACCTTGGGCATGTGGTTTAGTTCTGGGCTCTCAGTTCTGTTGCACTGATGTCCGCATCTCTCCGTACCCCACAGCACACGCCCAGCCTTTCGTGTTGGGAATGGTATTGGCCGTGGGGTTTTCCTAGATGCCTTTCAGAGGGGCGACGCAGCCCTCCTCTGGTCCTAGCGTCGCTGGCTAATTATGAAGTGTAGTCAGTCGCATCGAATGTTCTTTCTGCATCTATTGAGATGACCTTGTAGCTTTGCTTTTCATTCTATTAATGTGGTGTATGACATTGATTGATTTGCAGAATTCACAATTTTGCATCTCTGGGGTAAATACACTTGGTCATGATATATAATCATTTTTATATATTGCTGGATTCAATTTGCTAGTATTTTACTATGTATTTTTGCATCTATGTTTTTAAGGTTTGCTGGTCTGTACTTTTCTTTTGCTGTCTTTGGTTTGATATCAAGGTGAAATAGCCTCATACAATGAGTTGAGAAGCCTTCCCTCTTCTAGGTTTTAAAGAGTTGGTAAAGGATTGGTATCACTTTCTCTTTAAATGCTTTTAGAATTCACCAGAGAAGCCATATGGGTCCAGGATTTCCTTTGTGGGAAGATTTTTTGTTTTATTTTTTAAGATTTTATTTATTTATTTTGAGAGAGAGGGGAAAAGAGGGAGAGAAACAACTGATGTGTGAGAGAAACATCGATCAGCTGCCTCTCGCACGCCCCCTACCGGGGGCCTGGTCCACAACCCAGGCGTGTGCCCTGACTGGGAATCGAACTAAAAAAACGTCTGATTCGTAGGCTGGCGCTCAATCCACTGAGCCGCACCAGCCAGGGCCCTTTGTGGGAAATTTTTTAAATTAATAATTCAATCTCTTTGTCTTAAATCTATCCCTGTTTTCTGTTTCCTCGAGTTAGTTTTCGTAATTTTTGTCTTTCTAGGAATTTGTCCATTTCGCTTAATTATTTAATTTGGTGGCATGCAGATGTTCAAAATATTTCCATAATAATCCCTTTTATTATGTGTAGTGATATCCTCTTTTTCATCCTGATTTTAGTAATTTAAATCTTCTTTTTCTCTTGGCTGGTTTAGCTAACGGTTTGTTAACTTTGTTAATTTTTGCAAAGAACCAACCTGTGGTTTTATCGATTCTCTCTATTGTTCTTCTATTCTCTATTTCATTTACATCTGTTCCGTCCTTTATTATTCTATCCATTCTTCTTGGGTTTATTTCACTCCTCATCTTTTAGTTTCTTAAGATGGAAGCTTAGGTTATTATTTTAAGATCTTTTTTCTTTCTAAATATAGGCTTTTACTGCTATAAATTTCCCTCTAAAAACTGGACAGCATTATGCTAAGTAAACTAGGTAGGAGGTGAAAGACAAATACCATACGATCTCACCTATAAGTGGAACCTAATTGACAAAACAAACAAGCGAGCAAAACAGAACCAGAGACACGGAAATAAGGAACAAACTGACAGTAACCAGAGGGGAAGGGGGAGGGGACAATGGGGGAAAGAAGGGGAAAGGTCAAATCAAGGAACATGTATAAAGGACCCATGGACAAAGACAACAGGTGGGGAGAGAATTGAATATGGAAGGTGGGGGTGGGTAGGGCAGGGGAGAGTAAGGGGGGAAAAATGGGGACAACTGTAACTGAACAATAAAAAAAACTGAAAAAAGAGAATTGCTTAGCTGCATCCCATAAGTTTGATAGTTATATTTTTGTTTTCATTCATCTGAAATTACTTTCTAATTTCCTAATTATTTTTGTTTGACTCATTTATTAAGAAATGTGTTGTTTAATTTTCACATATTTGTGAATTCCCCACATTTACTTCTATTACTGATTTCTAATTTAAATGTATTGTAGTTGGATAACATACTTTGTATGACTTTAATATTTTAAGTTTATTACAACTTATTTTATGGCCTAAAATTATCTATCCTGTCCCATGTACACTTGAGAAGAATGTGTATTATGTTGCTGCTGTTTTTTTGTTTTGGGGAGGGTGTTTTTTGGTCAAATTTTAAAGATTTTCCACATAGATAATCATGTCATCTATTAAAAAAAGGTAGTAGCGTTTCTTCATTTTCAATCTGTATACTTTTTATTTCCTTTTCTTGTCTTATTGCACTGGACTTCCAGTGTGATGTTGAAAAGGGATGGTGAGAGGTGACAGCCTTGCCTTGCACCTGATCTTAGTGGGAAAACTACTCATTCTCACCACTAAGTGTCTCATCATGATGGTTTTTTTGAGATATTCTTTATCAAGCTGACAAATTCCCCTTTATTCCTAGGTCACTGAGAATTAAAAACAAATCATGAGCGGGCCCTGGTTGGCGTGGCTCGGTTGGTTGAAGCACCATCCGTCCCATCGACTGTTTTTGCTAGTTTTCTGTTTCATGGCCTTCCTGACCCAATTCTGTAGTCTTTGTTGTGGGCTGCCACTGAAGCCTCTGCTCAGCTTCATCACCAGCTAACGAGCAGACAGATACTTCCTTAAATACCCCAAACCAGGAGGTCTTTCACCCTTTGTTGACGGGCTCTGTGTGAGTTGGGACAGGCCTGCAATATTTCAGCAGTTTACAGCCCTGACTTAGGTTTCCATTCCTGCCTGAGCAGAACCTCGGGCTCAGCAGAGATGCCTTCTCAGGTCTTTCTGGGCACGCACCTACCACGCCCCTTACATCCAGCTTCCCAGGAACGTACTGAAGCTTTTCCAAGTCCCCTGTGGATACCTCAATCCCCTGATTTCCCTTTACGGGTTTGGGCCAGCCTCCGATTTGTTCCGGTTGGTGTTTCTGCCTCGGGCCGCTGTGGTATTAAACAATTGCTGACACCTTTTTTTTTTTTTTTAAATAAATGCCCCCGTGTTAGGGCTTTCCTCACTGAGCAAGCTCTGAGTCGGGTCAAATAAAGATAAGTTCTACAAATGGACTTTTCCAGGGGGCTCCCAGACAAGTCAAAGAGTGACAGTCTTCTGGGGATGTGGCTTTTGGGGGAGCTCTGAGCCTGCTGGCTTCCTCCAGTGGCTGCTCGGCTGCTGGTTTTCTGAGTCACTGTGGTTCTGAGTCTGTTGGTTTTCAAGGCTAATGCAGAGCTAGCTGGGAAGAACGAGGTAGAAACAGGGCAAGTGCCACAAAGCTTACTGTTCTTATAAGATTCAGCCATTTTTCTTGAATAAGAGCTCTTCATTGTTGCGAATCTTTGGTAAACTCCCAGAGTTCTGAAAATGTTGATTTTGGGGGGACAGTTTTTCCTGTGTTCTCACAGCTGCTACGGGGGAGCAGGTATCCAGAGGTCTGAACTTCACCATTCCAGAAGCACTTCCTCCGTAAACGTTAACTTCCGACTATGCTATGATACAGTGATGCCTTCAGGACCTGCTGAGGAAGGTTCAGTTTTGGTCCCAGACTGCCGTTTTTGGACTTACCTATTTTTCCCGCCTTTTTGCTTTGTTAGCCCCTGGGTCTTCCCATAGCAGGCCCTCTCTCCTCGTTAATATGCTACTTCTAACATGCCGTGCGGGTAATAGAGAAATAGCCGAATTGGCGAGCAACCTTGGGAACGGGTTTGCACGGCCTGCTGCCCAGTGTGTGGGCTTTGTGATGCTGTGACTGCTCAGAAGTCGTTTCGGCTTTTTCTCTCCTCTGTTCTGAAAACGAAGCTTCTGGGTATCTGAACTGAGGAGACGTGGTTGTGATGCCGACCACGGGGGACAATGCTCGTGACAATACTCTCTGAGTCGGAGTTCATTGACAGGAGCATACCTCATTCTGGGAAACGTGTTTTAAGGTGACCTGGACTGAATGGGAGTTTGAAGGTAACAGTAACCAGGATGGAGGATGAGGGAGTTTTGAAACCATGCCACATGGGAAATAAGTGGGAAGAATGGTGGCATTTCATTGGGAGAAAGAAAAACTTGTTAAAAAGGACAAACTTATTGGAGTATAGAATAGCGTTGATATAGTAATAAAATTATTATGTCTCCTTCCATCATAAGTATGCCATTTGGCATGATTATGACTAAAAAGCATAGATTATGATGGGACAGATTGGACTCAGCATAAAAGAAATTTCTAGAAATGGGAACTGTCCAATAATGCAGTTGACTGAGCATATACCACAGCCTTGGCCTGGGGGGGCGCAAAACTGAAGAAGAAAGAGATGCTATTCTAGAGCAGCTTGTGAGGTGAAGGCCCACCCTTACAGGAGTTAAGCATGGACTAAATGGCCGCCTGTGATGGGTCCTGCCCTGGGTGGAAGGCTGACGGGCAGGACAGCTGAGGCCCAGTCTGAAAGGCGCATTTTACGAGTCTGAGGTACAGGCTGGGGTCCCCTGCATCCCTACAGAGTTGGTAAGTGACGTTAGGGCAAGATAAGATATTCAGTGTGAGTCTAGAGACTCCAAGGAATACAATCTATTTGTGAACTGTCTACTAAAGTCTCTTTATGGTCAATAAATTCTGCAAGAAGTTGGAGGCAAGTTTACCTTAGGGTTTTACTGACACCTAGTGGTAAACATGGGAATCAATATAATCTAAATTGTTAGGAAGATAATATACACAATTACTATAAAAATAAAAATATTCAATATCTATAAAAATTATAAATTCACGTAGTCATAAAAACTTGCTCAGGTTTTAGATTCTACTTCTGAATGGATTTAAGATTGTTTAAGTGTTATCTTTAAGATATCCTTATCCTGAAATTTCAAACTTTTAAGTATCTTGATTGATTTTATTTATAAGCAAACTTACAATATTACTGCATCTTTTAACTCATATATTTAAGTTATATTATTTCCATGGTTTATTAAAAACAGAAAAGTATCATCTAAACTATCAACCTATTAAATTTAATTTATAAGTCAGTGTCACTAAAAATTAAAGGTAAATATGCCCCACTTCAAAGTGAGGATTATGGTCACCGATCCAATACTGTTAACAATACTTTTCAGTGGCAGTGCCACCCTGTTGGTAACATTCCTGTTTGGGTTTCCGCCTGTGAACAAGCCTGGAAAGGCTGGCGCTACGGCCAAGAACGGCAGGTGCTCACTGGTCTGGGGGCCATTAACCCACGCCCGGGTCTCTTCAGAGCGCCTTTATCCCAGGCACCCCGAGGTCAGTGGCTATGACTTGAGCTAGAGGATGTGTGTGCTCTCATGTGCACACACAGACACACGGGACTCCCCAGGCCATGCCAACAGAAGTCACAGTGGCACAGGTGCCAGGACGCCTAATTACTTCTACCTCTCTGATGGATTTCAGTGATACGGGAATTATGTCAGAGGTGACAATCTCTATAAATTCATTACATATCATCTAGCTTTTTACTATTTAGCTCCTGCTAGCCTAGTGTCTGTTCAAACAACAGAAAGGAACAGAATCATGATTAGCACCTGTGGGCAAAGCCAACGCCAACTCGAACGCTTCTGTGCGTTCAACCACCCATCAGCAGAGCTGCTTACAGTCACCAGAAGCCCAGACTCCTGGAACCTAAGCCTTACGTTTTACCATAAGATATTTCAAGTGCTTGAAGAAATTCTTCATCACCTTTGATAGAAGGCAAACTTTCCATTCACTACTTTCGCACCAGACAACACCAGCCTGTCTCTCCGAGTCGTTTCCCAGGACGGCACCCTCTGTTCCCTCTAGAATGCCACAGGGTGGCGGAGTCAGGCTCAGCTCGTTTCAGAATGGGTAGTGGGGTGGAGAGGTGGTCCGCAGATTGCCCTGCATTTCAGAAAGTGCATTAACTTCAGGAATTATAGAGCTCGGGTCTGAAGGGCTAGCAAAGCACCTGCAAAGTGCTTAAGGGACAGGATCATTGCAAAGAAGGATTGGAATTGTAAAAGATAACCTCAAACCCACTCTGAAAGCGTTCTTAAAGTTGTAGGTATTTTGAAATCCATCATAATAATGATCAGCAACAACCCTAATTTAAAACATTTTTTTGGTCTTCTTGCCAAAATTAATCTTATAAGTTTTAGGATGACCATGAAGACTGTTTAACAAGATGGAACTAACCCAGCTACGGATACCAGGTATGATTCCAATTTTTAAAATGCTGTTGATGCAATCATTTTTTTGGAGTTACTCTTTGAGCACACCCCACAGGGCTCACGGTTGCTCAGAGGAAGGCACACTACACTAGAAGCAAGCAGATCTGGGGTCCAGCCTTCATCCTGTCACTTAGGAGGCTGGGCAGCGATGGCAAATCACTTCGAATCCCCCAGCCGCTGCGTTTTCACCCGCACCCTGCCACATGCGGCTCCGCTGCTGGGCTGTGCCTGCAGCCTCCCGCAGAGCCTGACACTCAGCAGGCTCTCAGGTAGTGTCGCTGGCTGACTGAACTAGTGACAGAGGATGAAAATTAGAACGTTGTCACACGTACTTCAGAGGGGGTGCTGTGAGGGGTGAACGGGAGAGTGACGTATGGAACACGGCCTGAGGCCCATGTAATGCCACAGTCACATAGCACAAGTCCTTCTTCAACTGCGGAAAGACATTCTCTCTCCATTGCTGAAATATGGGTATATTTTTGTACCTAACTTAAAAAGAAATTAAGGTAAATGTGTTAATAACTGCGGGTTATTTCAGATCACTACAGCTCATATATCTACAAATACTCTGAGGGGAAAAGGCTGTATGCACCTAAAGCCTCAGAAGACTTCAGTGGCTGCTTAAGAGTAACGTGACTTTAGAGATAAAATATCTGATTTTCAAGAGTGCAGATAAATTGTCTAAAAAGTTCGGATTAAACAGTCAAATGTGAATTCCCTGAACTATAATATAGTCATAATATGTAATATCTTACCATATTTTAAAAAGAGATTTATATGCACCAAAGTTGAAAGGTCCAAGATAGACTATGAGGTGAACTATGCAAATAATACATTTATATTTACGTAAAGAGAAGTCAACCCATGTATTTCTAGGTGCTTAACTATATAAACATCTTCAAAAAGGCCTACAGGTACATACCTAACTAATGACAGCGGTTATCTTTGAGGACGGGGGTGGACTTGCACAAGGGTGAGTAGGGATTTTAACTTCTTTGGCATTGTCTCAAATTTTTTAATAATAAGAATGTGGAAAAAATGGACGAGAGAATATTACTGAGTCATAGAATCCCTTGTGCCTCATTTGAACATTAGAGATGGAAGGGGTAACCATCTGTTAACTTTACAGAAATACAGGTATATTTCTTGGTTCTTAAAAGAGGGCACGCTTCAGCTTTTGGTCGCACAGCAACGAGGTATTCTTCCTGGAGGAAGTTACGTGGTTTTCCTAGAGAGAAGAGAAGCCCAATGGTGACGGTACTAACATCTAACATTAAATAACATATTCGCTAAAAAACGCTAACCCACAAACTAGAAAGATTAAGAAAAAATATATTTGTTAGTTATATATAGTGATAACGGGAAGCTTATAATTAAGCATAATTCTCATTAGAGTTATAACTTTAAAGATATTTCACTATTAAATAAATGAAGTATTTAAGCTTCACTTATTACTAGGTTTTATTATTTCAACATACTCGACAGGCCCGGCCCATTGACAGAAAGCCACGCTGAAGTTGACGCAATGCAACCGGATCCCAGCAGCCACCCCGGCACCCCGCCCCCCACCCCCCAGCAGCAGGCCTGACCTGATCGGTGCTGACCCTCTCTGGGAGGGTCTCACGCCTCCCAGGCTTCCCTCCCGGAGGACTTCCTCAGTTCCATAGGTTCATCATCTTCCTCCCTGAGCACCCTTTCCTGGGATGGCACTCTCTCTGTTCTCCGCAGGGAGTCTGGGCTTGGAAGGGGCCTCTGTTCCTGGAATTCGTGGCCCATTGGTGGGTTTCGCCTTGCTCCGGGACCACTGAGCCCGCTCTCGGGTCTCAGAGACTGATGCTTGTCCTCCTTGCGCTCATACATAGTCAGCCTCCGCTCCACGACCTCCCGAATCAACACTGAAAAAGCATGCACACACAAGTCCCTGTGACTTTTTTGCATTTTAGCAGTTATAAAACATTCACTGGACCTCATCCCTTCCCTGAATATCATAGCCTTTCATATAAAGTTATGTGCTTACCTTCTGAGTCACCAATGAATCGAATGTGAGTTATATTCAATACCTATTTTAACAAGATCCTCATAAAGTAATGACAAAAGATATTAATTCTGACCAAGTTATAGAAGAACCAAAAATAATACTGAAGGTAAAAATTTGCACCTTGGTTAATATAATTGGTATATTGAAAAGTTAAGAGCTAAAACAGTAAAATCAACATGTTCTTCTATTTACTCTTACTACTGAAACATTTCAGACATGCCTTTTAAATGAAATGACTTACTGTTGAGCAATGTCCTTGCCACAATGCCGTGTTCCATGGTTTTGTCAACTTCTCCCACTAGCCATGGAAGGAATCCTAGCTCAATATCTGTTATAAAAAAGTTAGTTTTAATCATTAAGTAATTCTTATGAATCACTACAGATAGGAAGAATCTGTGCTTTTCCGCTAATGTTACAGTGTCAACACTGTTTTCTTGATACAAAATGGTAAATAGCCTCACACAGCATTCCTCTGCCATATTCTCTCTATGTGTTCTGGTCCGTTCCCTTTCCAGTCCAGTAGAAACAGTATTTTCAAACCTGTGAGGCCTTCCTTGGAGCCCAAGTCTCTGAGCTGACTGTACAGGTGCGTGTGAGGTGGGTCCAGCAGGGTGGGGGGCAGGGGGAACATGGGAGCAGCAGTGCCTCCACATGCAGTGCCGGCCCCGGACCTAGCAACCCCTGGAACATGTGCCCCACCCGGGGCCTGGGCCTAATAGCGGCGGATCCACCCGGAGGACGCAGGTCAGAGGGCATCTGAGAAGAAGGCCATCTAGAAACTAGAGGTTTCCACAGTGGTACTTTCGTTCAAATGGGAATGGACATCTACTCTGCTGCTGTGTAAGCCTTTTAAAAACATGGTCCACTACCACTTGCATGTTAATGTTCAAAAGCAGCTTTTCTGGGGGTGGGCATCTACCCTTTTTGCCTTTCAGTGAGGTGACGACAGTGTGATAGAGTAGTACGTGCCCTACTATAAATAATTTTAAGCTAGGCACACATCTGTGTACACACATCTAAATCCCAAGAGAAAGCAAGGCCGCAAGAGCACCAGGGTGGCCAGGCAGCAGGGCGGCCTGCGGGCTGTGCCTGCGTCGGCTCAGTCTGGGCCTGGGGGTGTCCCTGCCCCAGAGGGTGGGATTAAGGCATTTCCCCTTCTGAGCTGCAGTTTCTACTTCTGAAAAACGGGACTTAATCTACCCTATCCACCCCCACAGGGCTCCTGGGAGGGTCACTTGGAATCACGTATGGAAAACACTCATAAAGTAGAAAGTACCATATCAGCGTAAACTAATAACAGGCATGCAATCTGCCCTCTGCACGTCGGAACTATGTAACCAGTGAACAGGAACATTCCTAACGCCTGCCCCCAAACCCTGTGAGTCCTTTGAAACAGGACCTGTGTGCACAGCACTGTGGGTTTGGTACTGCTGAGCCGGGAAGGAGGGGGGCAGTGAGAATACGGGGACCCTGGCCCTTCATCTGGCTGCAGCAGCTGCAGAGACAGCTCTGGGGGCGTGGGTGTGGGTTCTGGAAAGGCAGAAACCATGTCTCCTTTTCTATCTCCAACACCCAGTACAGCGCAGGGGAAGGTGCAAACCCCTAACGATAAGTAAATAACTTCAGTCGCTGCCCCCGGAGGTTTTTGATGAGAATAGAAAATCAGCTGAGAAAAAGTGATAACTTACACAGAAATAGTGCTTTATAGTTTACAAAAGTTTCAAATATATTATGACACTTAACATCCAAACAATCCTCATTTCACAGTACGAAAAATGAAGGCCATGAAGCTATTTTATGATGAAGCTGGGTCCCAAACCCAAAGGTTTTGTCGTCAAGCCCACACTTCCTTCTAGGATCCAATGTTGCTTCGGAATAAAGACAAACTAGCATTCTAAAATCAAGTCCTCCTAATCCGCTTGTTAGAAACAGTACTGACTTCGAACAACTACAATTGACTTTTCCCTTTGCTTCAGAGATAGGACGATTCCAATTCAAAATAAAAGTGAGCAGGAGATAAATCTGAACCATTAGGTGGTGCTTGGTATAAGATGAATCTAATGAAACCCTCCACAAACCTCTTTCAATGGGATCGAAAAAGTAGCCGCCATCCCTGAGGCTGCTGAAGACCGAGGGGAGGAGGTCGGACAGGTAGCGCTGGGCGAAGGCGCGGGCGGCGATTTTCTCTGCGGTCTGCTTGTGCTTGTGCACCACCTCCCACTGCTGCTGCTTCCGGTGCTCCTGCCCAGAGAAAACCCCGTCGTTCGTGGTGACTTAGCTGTCACGTCCTCCCTGTGTCCTGACGCTAGTGTGTGGAAGAAGATGGACTCAGAGTTCTATCAAAAAAGTGGACAGCAAGGTGTCTGCCTATGAAAGGCTCATGTTTTCCATCGAGATGCTGATGAATTTCAACAGCTAGTAGGCACTGAACTCAGAAAAGAGAGGGAGCTTATGGTGAAACTCACCTCCTGATCCACTGTCAAATAAAGCAATTCCAAGATGTGCGTGTTTGACTGCATGGGTGATGTCAGAGGATTAGGTTATACGTATTTTCATGCAGTAGTATCACAAAGTACTGCCGATATGAAAATTATATAGCTGCTTAGACGTCTTCAGTGAAGAACTTGGGCCAATGAATTGTCTCATTTGTCGTGCATTTTTGAAGTCACAAAGTTCCAAGAATTATAAAACCTTTTCCTGTTGTTGCTCCTTAGAGACCGTAACTACAAAGCTAGCGGACTGCCTTCTCCATGCCCACATGCAAGTGGGAGCATTACTATGTTTTCTAACTCAGTCCACTGTCAACGGTTAAGCAAATATAAATCTAGATGATTTGTATTTTTTTCATATTTCCTAATAGTAAATAAACTAAAAAATAGGGATTCATTGATAGACTTCACTGATTATTTCAACAAAGCTAATGTTGTCAGTGTTCATTTCACATTTGTAAAAAGTTTTGCATTTGCACAATCTTTACCATAAGCCACCGGCTCTCCACACAATTAATCATTCATTTTGGAGGGAAACTGAAAGTCCATTTGATTAGGTGTTAAGTGGGATACCCCAACAACCAGCCTTTCTGGGGCGTAAGTGGGACTGTCTGGGAGACCATCTGAACTGGCTCAGGTACCCAGGCACGCCTGTACAATGCATTTTTTCAGCGCACAACGCAGAGCCACCAGCCTGACCCAGAAACACCCGGAAAGACTGCCGAGCCTGGTGTTTCCTAACTGGAGGTTGGCGGCGTATTTTAAAAACCAGATTCCAGCCCTGGCCAACTGGTTGGAGCCTCGTCCCATGTACCAAAATGTTGCAGGTTCAATACCCAGCCAGGGCACATGTGAGAGACAACTGACTGATGTTTCTCCCTCACATCAATATTTCCCTCTCTCTCTTCCTCCTTCTTTTTTTAAAATCAATAAACATATCCTTGGGTGAGGATTAAAAAACTTGGATTCTAAAACTTTCTTTATTAAAGGTTCTAAACCCCTATAATCTAAAAAAATATGCTGCATGGACCCAGGTGGCTGTGGTGTATCCTGAAGGGTACAGAGGAGAGTCTGGCCCCTGAGAAAAGACCCAGAATTCTACGCGGATCCTCTGCTTCTTGCCCCCACCTATCTCGGATATGTTCACGCTTTCCTTCCACCTTTTCTGCCACTAACTGATGGCAATCAATGGATTTCTTTCACTAGGGCTCTTGATATTTAAGAGTGCCTTTCAGCTGGGACATACACAATTTAAATTATTCCACTTGGAATTTTGGGGAACTCTATTTAGGTACCTTTATATATGCTGGAATTTGAAAAACGTGATTCAGTTCGCAAAGGTTCTATGACATATAGAACAGGAGAGGCATGAACAACAAGGACTATAGGTGTCTTCTAACATATTTCTAAAGCTCTTAGGCTCTGAAACCACTTGTGACAAAGGAACAAGGTGTTACAGAGCCAAAGACTAAGAGGGAAAGATGGAATTCCCTACTTTTTCCTGTCGGTGTCGTCTCTCTTGCTCTTCGAGTCTCTGAACTTCAGCAAGTTCAACATTGCGTAACTCTTCATACGCATTCTGACTGGCCCGCAGGTTAGCCAGCTCCTCCTCTTCCATCACTTCCAGAAGAGACTGCTCAATGGTCTTTCCCACCAGAACTTCTAACATCGGTCTGACTTCAAGATCAAAGTCAAAGAGCTTAAATGCACAAAACAAAGCAAATTCCAATTAAAAAATTTTTAATTGTGGACATGATTACAGACATCCCCTATGTCCCCCCTCTTTGCCCAAGTCCACGCATCAAATTTTAATCATAAACCAAATGTTCAATGAAAAACTCTCCAGAGCGATAGCATCCACAAGATGCTTTACACAGAGTGCCTCCTGTGTGCCAGACGCTGTGCTTGGGCCTCACTTGTGCTTTCCAACCCTCCAAACAGCCCACGAGGCCCACAGGAGAGCGCTCTGTTCGCAGGCAGAGCCATTGAGTCAAGGTTACAGAAAAGATCTTTGCGGTCATCAACACGAACCCTGATACTTGGCACTTGTCAGACCAAACTCTGAAACCCAGGAGAAATATCCTGGTCTTTCTTATTTCCTGCCTTTTTTACTTAATTTTTACTGATTGTTTTTTTTTATAACAGTTGAAAAACAAAGGAACAAGAGTAACAGATATTATGGTGAATTTATCTCTAGGATTTAGAAGCAAATATACTCTTCTATGTGGCTTATGAAGACTTACTTTCCAAATTTCAACGGCAGTTCCTTCAAGTTCCTTCAGGTCTTAAACTTCACTTAAATCATTACATTACACACATAAGCACTGCTTTCTCTTCTGCCAATTAATACATCCCACATTGATATGGAAATGTAATAACTTTCAGAACTTTTTAACATAGGTCATCTTCATAAAAGGTATGAAGATAATCTATAATCTATAAGCAACTAATAGTAAAATCTTTTATACCAGAAATATTATTTTTCCTTATTTGGTACAAATCTACTTATGGTCTATTTAAGCAAGTATGCAGACACATAAAAATAAAAAATATTGCTAATGATTTTTATTTCTGATCAGCAAAGGGGGGCAATCAGAACATGGGTACCTTGTGTAATTTTAACACCTTACATTAAAGATAATGAAAACTTAGTTTTATTGGAAAAAAATATCCTCTTAAATTTTGGCCTTCTATCCACAGAATTATAATAAGTACAGTAGTTGTAAATCTACTTGACACTATAATAAATGGAACCAAACTTAAAAAAAAAAAGAAAGAAATCCAGTAAGTACAATCTTTCTGACTGTGTGTGGTTTGTACTCCTGTTTAGCTTTTAACTAAGCCTAACTTTACCTATTCATGATGAAGACAGAGGGAAGTCCAAATAATGTACTATACCTCTCCTTCTAGTATCTGGGTGGCCACATCTTTGCCAGTTTTGGCAGGAATAAAAAGTGGTGTTGGTGGTCTGTCCAAAAATGCATCTGTTTGGCATTCCATATCAACTTCTATTACGCGGTCAGCAATTTCTTCAAGGTATAATTCTAAAAGAATACCATATCCTTTGAGTTTGAGATTCTGGTCTATTTCAAGCATATATCTGTATCTGAAACTTCAGCTCCTTCAAAATAGAATTAAACGGATCAGAGAATAAGTCTTAGAAAGTGCTCAGATGGGGGTTCGAGTCACATGCTGCACTGGGCATTTCGTGTGTATGGAAGACCGCAGAGCTGGTGGAACTAGAGTATTTACTGAATGTCGAGAAAGCACCGAGCTTTGCGTTTGGAAGTGAAACTGAAATCTTAGGTGTGCGCGTAGGTGAGATGTAAAGTAAAATAGGGGAAGGGACATTAATAATCCATCTATTTAACTGAGTCCTAAGATAGTAAACATATAAAGGTTTGAAAATTCCTGGATATTTAAAAAAATTCTGCCCCACGTTACGACGTTGCTTGATTTTTCCTCTAGCCTATAGATTATAAATAGATACACAGAAACAAGTTTCACCTTAGGAAAAATTTATACAGGCAAGGGCTGTACGGTGTCACGCCAAGAACAGGGGAACGGGAGTCGGGTGTTGAGCACAGGACCTAACCGAGCCACGTCCTCTTTGGGCCTCGGTTTCTTCGTCTGTAAAAGGGGTCGTAACTCCCTGTCGCGTGGAGTCTTTTAATAATAAAGGAGATACATAGGTAAAGGACCTGGTACAGTCGCTGAGATCTAGGAAATACTCAACAAAAGGTGACTACTATTGTAGCACTTAATATTCTGATGCTATAAATCAACATTAAAATTTATCTCTACAGAATTACAGCTACATTTGCTAATCACAGACATACTCATTCTAGACTCGGTGGTGGGGAGAACTGTGGAATGGTCTTCTTCCTTTTGCCCTTACTTCCCAGAAAAAACTCTGACGAATTCACTCACCCCCTTGGCCAGGTGCAAGGTGCATCCTGAGTAGTTACATGCTCCCTGGAGAACGCCAAGTGCCGTCTGATTATCAAGATTCTGTCAACAACACAGCTAGACCGTATAGGTCTAGCCCCTCACAGACCTTGTAGATCTAGCTGGAGGGGTAAGCCCCTCCAGGAGAGAACAGTTAGACAAGTAGGAAAAGTCTGCACCAGCCTAGGAGAGCCCCGGCGGGCCTGGGGAGAGTGCGAGGGGGAGGAGAACAAAGCGAGAGGACAGAAGAGGCCAGGGTGAGAGAGGGGAGGGTTCGGACCTGAAAGGGTTTACTCCTCTCAAGAGACAAATAAAATGTCAAAACTGAACTGCATTGCTCTCCTCTCCTGGAAGTCCAGCAGTGGTTCACGTTAGGCTATAAAAAGAAAGTGAGAAGCAATCCCAGTTTCAAAATAAATACGTGAAAGGAGCTAAGAGAGAATTAATCTGGTCATAAAATTCTTAAAAAAACACACCCATTTCACATTGCCATGTATACCCAATATAGTAATAATACACAGCCTATTAATTCTTTTAATGAACTGACTTCTCCTATCAAGTGATTGGGAGAGTACTGGATAAATAACAGATACACAACAAACATTAAGGCCCAATGAAAGAGAACTGGCTTAGAAACCTGAGCAAACCAAGAAGCCAGATGCCAATGGCATGTGCACAGACCTGTCTGCACGTCCACGTGCTTCCTGCCTTCCACGGGTTCCGGCGTCCACGGCCTGAGCTGTTCTTGGGCTCGTTTTTTGGCAAGAGCCCTCCTCTGAGTCCGACGGTGTTTCTGAATGTCTACATCACTGAGCTGCCCGCGCTGAGAGTGACAGAAAGGCATGTAAAGTTTAGAAAATATTTCTCAAAGCATGTAGAGCCACCATTGCAAAAGTGATTCTGGGAGAGCATAAAAGCACTTGTCATCTATGGCTTCTTGATTACCTGGTGATGCAAATTTTATCAGCACTGTGCCAGATAATTAGCAAGGTGTCTGACCACGCATAAACGTAACTTCAAAGTACCACTGTTAAGTGGTATCAATGGATGCAGAATCTTATGCAATAAATTGTTTTTCCTCATTATTTTCTTTTTACCATGACTTCCTCTCATGCCTAGTAACCTAGTGTACTGATACACCCATTCAGGCATGATAATATGCAGTTCAGAAACTGAAAAGCACTAAGGTGGTTTTAGTTCTTCAATTACAGCTGGCATCCAAAATTACTTATACTAGTTTCAGGGGTGCCTCATGGTGGTCAGACATCATATAGTTTATGCAGTGGTCCCCTGGTAAGTCTGGTGCCACCCGGCACCACACGGAGTTATTAGAGCATCACTGACTCTCCTCCCTCAGGCCAAGCGCACAGAACAGTAACTAAAGGATAACTATAATTATTCCCAGTAGTTCCGCACTTGGAGGTCCCTGATTTCGGATTTGCATCTCATTTTGAAATAATTCTCTAGTTAAATCTGTCTTATCCCAAAGCAAATACAAGGCCTAACACAACCCCTGACACATAACAGTTCTCCCCTACATAGTTATCATGTTCTCTTGTTATAAAATAATGATATTGCCCCTCCCCTCAACCACCTATAATTCCATTTTCCTAATTACTGATATATCATTTTGGGATCCTTTACTGAAGGCTTTTTTTGTGTACATAGTCTACATTATTATAAACATCATGCTTGATTCTTTTCCATTTTCTTATGGAACAGAATTACAGGCATGTGCTATAACAATGCTTTCGTTGACAATGGACTGCATATACCATGGAGGTCCCATACGATGACAAAGTTGCTGAAAAATTCTTATCGCCCAGTGCCACTGTAGCCATGGCAACACGGTGGCACATTTCTGTGTGTTAGTGGTGATGCCGGGGTCGGCGGACCTGCTGCACCGCCAGCTGTGTAAAAGCACAGACGTATGACTGGGCACTGCCGTAACACACGACAACGGTAGCACCTGGCTGTGGTTCTGGCCCATGTACTTACCACACAGTACTTCTTATCATCAGTTTAGCGCGCACTCTTTGCACTTACAGAAACAAGGTCTGCCACAAGTCTGCTGCGGTGTGCGGCATCAAGCAGCCCCTCACGCCTCGCGTTTACCGCATCTCTTGATGGCATCATTTTCTCTCCTGCTTGGTTTAGTCCCCTGTCATTTTCTAGAGCCACACGCTGTCCAGGTCTCTAGCCCAGGAGCAACAGGCCTACCGCCTGAGCCAGGTGTGTCGGCTGCACCGTCCGCCTTGTGTGAGTGCACTCTGCGACGTTCACACGGCGATGGAACAGCCAGCGACACATTGTCAGAATGCATGGCGTTGTTCAGCAGGGTGTGACTGCGTGAACACAAGCTCTTCAGAGACAGGGTAGCATAAATGCAATGCATTCTTTTTTGAAACACAATGCCCAACTCAGCTGTTATAGGGTCTAGTTGAAATATTGTTTAAAAAGTTTTATTTTGAAACAATTCACAGGAGGTTGCAAAAGTAGAGTCCTGTGTACCGTTCACCCAGCTTTTTCCAATGGTGGCGTTTTCCAAAGTATATCTACTGTACTTTGCTGTGTATGATATGCACTTTTTTGCTCATATTTTTGAGGGAAAAATAAGGATGCACACTATATATTAGTACTAATTCCATATCTATATAAATGTTTTTAGTTCTTTTATTTATGCATATGTGTTAAAAATGTAACTCTAGAAACCAATAATATCCATGTGTAAAATAATACCCTGGAATATAACTGTTTTTGTTTCTAAATATTAATAAAAAATTAAGAAATTAAAATGGAAGTTTATTTTCCTGCAAGCTCAGGCCCTGCAAGCTAAAATGTGGGTGTGCACTATACACAGAATACATTGTACATGGCAAAGTATGGTATTTTATGTACTTGTAGCAAAACATGAAAATCAGGAGATTAACTCTGGTAAAATATGAGCAGACCTTACTCAGTTCTCATTTTTACATGCACTGAGTCGTGTTTGTGTATACAGTTCCACGTGATTTCACCCCCGATGCAGATTCATGTAACCACTCCCACAGTCTGGGTTCCATTCCCACGAAGGCGCTCCTTTGGGGAGTCCTTTATATTTCTGCCAAGTCCCACCTTCACCTCTGTCTCCTGGCAACCACTGATCTGTTCTCCATTTCTACGGCTTAGTCTTTCCAAGAATCTTACATACAAGGAACCATACAGTATGCCATCTCCTAAGCCTGGCTTCTTTCATTAAGCAAAATGCTGTTGAGACCCACGCAGACTGTTGCGTGCATCAACAGCTCAATCCTTTCTGTTACTAAGTAGAACTTGATTATGTGGATGTACCAGGTTTGCGTAACCATCTTCCTGTAAAGGCACTGGAATGTGTTTTTGGCTATTATGAATAAAGCTGCTATGAGTGTTCATTCATGCTCAGGTTTATATGTGAATATAACTTCTCATTTCTCTGGAATAAATGTCCAAGAGTGCAACTGTGGAGTCAAATTGTAAGTACTTGTTAGTTTTCACAAGTAGCTACCGAACAGCCTTCCAAAGTGAATGTGCTGTTTCACATTTCCATAAGCAATGGGCGAGAGTTAAGCAATGGATGTGTCCTCGCCAACACTTGTTATTATCACTATTTTTAAAATTTTAGCTTTTCTAATAAGTGTATAGTTACGGTGTAACAGGTGTATAGTTGTGTTGTGTTTTTTATTTTGTAAGAAGGAAAGGAACTATTTAAAAGTTACACGGGTTTAGTTGTGGTTTGGATTTTGTATTTCCCTAATGACTAATAATGTTGGTACTTTTTAATGTACTTATTTGCCACGTAAATCTCTTCTTTGGTAAAATATCTATTCATGTCTTCTGACCATTTTCTTTTTTTTTTTTACACTAAGGTGGTTATCCTTGTCAATATTATCAAAGAGGGTAAGAAGTATTTTTAATTAATTCATTGGGGTGAGTCGGTCAGTATGGTCATGTAGGTGTCATGTGTACATGTCTGTGACACATGTGTGTATTGCACTGTGTGCCCACCACCCAAAGTCAGATGATTTGACTTCGACCATTTCTAATTGGTTGTTTCTTTCCCCCTTTGAGTTTTGAGAGTTCTTTATACATTCCAAATATAAGCGCTTTGTTAGACATGCGGTTTGCAAACATCCTGTTCCAGCTTGTAGCCCTTCATTCTCTTGTAAGGATTTTCACATCGCAAAGTTTTGAATTTTGGTAAAGTCTAACTTATAATGTTTCGTTCTCTGGACTGTGCTTTGGGTGTTATATCTAAGAACGCTCTGCTTAGCCCTAGATGCCAAAGGTTTTTTCCTGAATTTATAGTTTTACATTTTACGTTTAAGTCCACGATCCATTTGAATTAATTTTTGTTATGGTGTAAGGTGGTTCACTTTTTTTGGGGGGGCCTCCAGTTGTTCCAACACCATTTGTTGAAAAGGCTGTCTTTACTCCACTGAACTTCTATTGTCCCTTTGCCAAAAATTAGTTGGGTGTACTGGTGTTGAGTTCTCTGTTCCGTTCCAATGCTCCATGTATCTATTCCTCCACCAATACAACCTTTTTTGATACAATTACTAATATCATATTTGGTAAGTCTTAACATAGGGTAGAGTTAAGTGGTAATTCTTCCTACTTTATTTTTTTTCCAAAATGGTATAACTATTTTAGTTCCTTTACCTTTCCATATAAACTTTAGAATAACCTTGTCTTTTTAAAAAAAGATTGTATTTATTTAGAGAGAGGGGAAAGGAGGGAAAAAGAGGAGAGAAATACCAACATGTGAGAGAAACACTGATCAGTTACTCTTGCACGTGCCCCAACTGGGGACTGGGCCCGTGACCCAGGCATGTGCTCTGACCAGGAATTGAACCCCCGACCTTTCTCTTTGTGGGACGACACTCAACCAACTGAGCCATTGTGGTCAGGGCAAAATAAGCTACATAAATCTTCCTGGAATTTTGACAGAAACTGTGATACTGATAGATCAGCTTGGGGAGAATTAACATCTTTACGATGGTGAGGCTTTCAACCCATGCACACGGCATATGTCTTTCCATTTCTTTCGGTCGTTTTCAATTTCTTTCATCAGCGTTTTGTGGTTTTTATCTCACAGGTCCTGTGCATGCGTTGATTTATACCCAGGTATTCCAGGTTTTTGAAGTGACTGTAAATGATACTGTGTTTCAAGTTTTGTTTTCTACATGTTCCTTTTTAGTATGTAGAAATATGACTGATCTTTGTGTGCCGATCTTGTATCCTGTGATGCTGCTCACCCCAATTATTAGTGCTTGGTCTTCCTGGAGAGTCAGTGGGACTGTTCTATGCAGACAGTCATGTCATCTGCAGTTAGGGACGGTTTTACCTCTTTCTTTCTGACCTGGATCCAGCACTGGCCAGAACTTCTAGCACTACGTTGACTAAGGGTGGTGAGAGTGGATATCCTTGCCTTTTCCCAGTCTAAGAAGGAAAGCATTCATTTTTTCACCATCAATTATGATGTTAGCTGTATGTATTTTATGGAAGCTCTTCATCAAACTGAGGAAATTCCTCTCAACTCTTAATTTGTTGTGTTTATCATGAATGAGTGTTGAATTGTTAAATGCTTCTTCTGCAACAGTGACCGTGATCATGGGGTTTTCCTTTTTCACCTGCCGATGCGGTGGATCACACTGATTACACACGCTAGAACACCCGTGCATTCCTGGAGTAAATCCCGCTCCGTCACAGGATGCAGCTCTTTCTAAACACTGCTGGATTCCATGTGCTACTACTTTGTGGAGGACTTCGTGTGTACACCCCGTGGCAGCTGCTAGCCTCCCGTCTTGTTATCTGTATCACTGGCTTGGGTATCAGGGTAATGCTGGCCTCACAGAATAAGCTGGCAAGTATTCCCTCCTCTTTTATTTTCTGGAAGGGATTGCGCAGAATTGGTGCAAATTCTTTTTTTTAAGGTTTGGAAAATTCTTCAGTGAAACCATCTGGGCCTGGAGATTTCTTTGGGGGAAACTTTTAAATTAGAAATTCAATTTCCTTAATAGTTACAGGACTATTCATTTTTCTAGTAATCCATTTTTAAATACTTTATGAATGTCTAGTGTGTAACAGATCAGAAATGAAAAGAAGCAGACAGGCAAACGGGTCCTTCACCACGCGGAGTGAAAAGCTCTGTTCAAGTTCTACTTACAGGCGGCTCCTGGTAGACGGCGTAGGTGTTGCCCCGGATCACCCTCCTGTCGTACATGATGTTGGCGTACGGCATGGGCTCTTCAGCTCTGTCAAAGGGCAAATTCTACATGACCGCTGGTCTCTGTGCAGTCAACTCACTTTTAATAAGACTTAGACTGAGATGCAATATTTTAAGGAAATAGATTTTTGTTTTAGCACAGACCAAAATATAAGGAGAGAAATGGCTGCCACTTACGGAATGCTTATTACATGCCAAGCCCTTCCCATACGTTATTGTATTTATTGCTCACGATAAGCTGCAAGTTGGGAAATGTAATTCTCATTTGATGAAGGAGGAAGTAAACTCACAAAGGAACCTGCTAGTAAGGGGCACGGCTGGACTGAGGCTGTAAAACATTAGGCTACTTAACCTTAAAGACCGAAAAGGGGCTGTCCTAAAGAACTGACGAAAGTATGATTCAGGGACTGAAAAGTTACATTAATAGTATCAGGCTTACTGAAATAAAACAGGTTAAGTTTCTCATTGTTCTTAAACTTCAGAGATCTTTTACAATTATATTGTTTTAAATATCAATAAAGCGTTAATTTGGGGGCATAATGATCAATAGTGAAAAATAGTTGATATTTGCATTCGAAGTTCTTTAAATGATATTCTACTTATGGTGACAAAACCAAATGTCCATCTATACCAATAACAGTATCCTATCAGAAATGACTTTGAGAGGGGTAGGAAGGTGCTTCCTTGTCACACGCTGACGCCACGACTGGACGGCCTGACCTTGTATGACGTCAAACCCAGGCACGAGTGCTGCTCATCCTACGTGGCCTCTGGGCAGGGTCAGATCAGCTGGCCGCTGCCTTGCGGGCAGGCAAGCTCTCTTTTCTCAGCCTCTGTGATACAACCGCATCCTTGTAACTGTTTTTCTGCACCATTCCTGATCGTCCTTTCTCAGCCTGTGTTTGGTGGCTCCAGCCTGTACTGGAGGACTCGCTCGGGGCTCAGCCTTCTCTTGCCCTTTGTTGCCCTCATCCATTCTCGAGGCTTCACTTACGATCCGTATTCCTAAAACTCCCAATTTTATGTTTACTTTAGCTCAGAACTCTCCTGTGAGCTCCAGGCATGCGCGTCCAACTGATACATCTGATGACATCTTACTAAGATGTCTCAAAGACAACCTTAAACTGAACATTCTCCCACTCCAAGCTGTTACTCCCTTAGTGTCCCTCATTTGATTAAATGGCCCCACTGACCACCCACTTGGCTTAATTTAGAAGCCTGGGAGTCATCAGAATACTTTCTGTTTCCTCACTCCCTACATCCAGCAAGTCCTATGAATTCTACCCCCACTATTTTTCACATCTACCCAGTGCTCATCGCCCCCACTATCTTTTAACTAGACTATTGCAAAAGTCTCTTAACTGTCTGGCACAAAATTTCTCCCTTAATCTGTTCTAAATGTTGTAGCCAGTGATCTGTTAGAATGGAAAAATCCAAACATAGTTCTTACTTGATTAAAGCCTCCCATTGTTAATTAATCTAATAATGAGGGCAAATTTTGATTTAGTTTTTATACTATCAAAAGCCAAAAAGAAAAAAAAATCCGTAATATCTATTGCTGGTGAAGATGTGGGGGAAAGGGTATGTTCAAATATTCCTGGAGAAAAGGTATATTGTTCCATCTGTTCATATTAAAAATATACCTGATCTAATGATTCCACCCTGGGAATCTGGCCTATAAAAATAAAGAGGTCAGCACATAAAGTTGTTTATTTAAACCCCCTTCTTTGTGGCAAAAACTTGAAGCAAACTGAGTATCAGTCAAGAGTGGGAAATTTTTAACAAGGGGCTATAATGTTATAAAAAATAATTGGAGGGATTTCCACAAAAAATTGAGTGTGAAAGGAAGATGCTGAGAGTTGTGTACGTTACCGTCGCTATGACGTAGACAAGCCCTTGTATGTGTGTACACGCATGTGTGTATTCGTACACTGGTACATAACCTGGAGAAAGTGTGGGAAAGTGCAGAAGCACTCACGCAAACCACTGACGTGATTTACCTTCTGGGCAGGAGAGGAAGCGCAGGCGTATGAGGGGAAGCGCAGGTGATGGGGTGCTAAGAGGTCACCCAAGTATAAATCACAGGCAATCCAAAATGATACACGAATTTCTATAGAATTAACTATAACTGTGTAGGTATATATAACATTAGGGGAAAAAAAGAAATTAGAGCTTATAAAAAAGGGGAAAAGGCCAACTGCAGATTAGTATGTGCGGTCTGATTCTACTTCAGAACTAAACCTTCCGTCTAAATATACACATGCTCATATACATCTGTGTACAAGCAAGGAGGTGTAGAATGATACTACAAGATTGTTACATTTGATTACAACAGGGAAGTGGGAGTAGAGGTGGGCAGAAGATAATTAACACTGCCTTTATTCACCCTTATTTTGTAGTTTTCATTTGTTCCAACAAGCATTTATTGCTTTTGTAAACTGAAAATCACCAATAAGGATAATTTTAAACTAAAAAACAAATATACACACTTATACCACACTCCTTCCAATGGCTTGAATCAACAGATCAGTTCCATATAAGCAAGGTCCTGCAACTTACCAACTAACTCTCTATATTAAAAAAAAAGGTTCCTAATGAACCACTACTGATTTTTATTTTGTCTGTTGGTCAGATTTAATAGTAATGATTTGTAAGTAAACACTTAAGGGCAAGTGTTTTTGAAAGCAATATCTTTTGAAATTGAATCCTCTTATAAATAATCCCCCTCTAAGTTTAAATGTTCTACTTTGGTTTTCTTAAAAGTGATAGGCATTTCTTATTAAAAATGTCTTTGTCAGAATAAGGTAATTATGAATTTGGGGTCAGTTTTTGAAATAAGCACCCAGAGTTACATTGCTGACGTTCACAAACACTAATTCAGCAATGTGTGCTTAGTTGTTCCTGAGTCTCAGGCACTGTCCTGGCTGGAAAAAGACAGATGGTTCCTGCTTCCATGGAGCCTTCATTCTGGGGAAGTTCTGCTGAGTCCAAAATTTGAGGCTTATGGAAAGAAATTCAAGAGAACCATAACGATGATGGTCCATTCTAAACTGATGGATAGTTGAATATTCACAAATACTCATTAATGTAAAAACACAGTTTGGGGTCCAGCACGAAAGAATCACCTGATTCTCAACCAAAGACTGGCTCGACTCCCATTTTGGACATGCGATTATTGTGCGTGACACTTTTTGTCCCTGCTTCCTTATTTGCATAAGGGAGTTATAAAACCAAATTCACAGCCCTGTGCACTCAGTAAGAAAATGTATGTAAATGCCCTAGTAAGGTGCTTGACACAGCTGGCCAACATTAAACATTAGCTGACTCACACTTAGTGAAGTTAAGTCAGCAATTCATTGTCCTTAAAAGTTAATTATGCGAGGCCACCCCGGCCCCTTCTGCCTTCATTCCTTCACACCACCAGAGAGTTCTTTAGGGAAGAAATTTTATTTCGGTAGCGTGTAGAGAAGGGAAAGCAGCCTCGGCAGGTTTCACGAGGGCGAAGGGGCCAGGATGGGGGACAGGTGGAGACACACAGGGGCTGGTGGCTCACTCACGGCTGCACCAGGCTGTCCCGGTAACGGCGTTGCTGGCAGGGCAGGGCCCGGGGCCGGCTGGTGAAGGTGTAGGTGTAGGTGCTCATGGTCGGAGAGGCGCGGCCAGGCAAGGTGGAGGCCACGTCTCGGGTCGAAGCACTTCGCTTTCGATGGAACTTGGCTTTGACGCTGGTGGGCGCTAAGGCGCCGTGGCAGCCGGAGAGGCTTCCTTTGTGCCAAGGGCTGGGATTCCGGGGCGCGAGGAGGAGCAGCAGGAGAGGAAGCCGGCGGGACGGGAAGTTGCCGGGTGTAGAAGTGGGAGCTAACCTCGGCTCGCTCTAAGGAGCACACCCCCTGTCCGCGGAGCAGGCGCCGGTTGCCCAGCAACGCCGAGTTCCGCCTGGGGGCGGGACCTCCAGGCAGTTCCGAGGGGCTGGTTTCGCGTAGAGGCCCCGGGGCATGCGCACTTCCGACCTTTGGCCCTCCCGTCCGCTCCTCCTCCGCGGCAGCGCCTGCGCGTTAGCAGTTCTCTGACCACGAAGCGGGGCGTGGCAGCCCCTGATGTGTCCTTGGGGAACGAGGCGGCGATCCTTAGTCACACTCTGGAGTGTGGCTTTCGGGGCTGGTGCTGGCGCTATTCCCCAAGGTCCACATGCTCCCGCTCCTTAGGGGGTCTCCCCGGTTGTTTCTCCTGCGGCCTTAGTGCTGCGTCGCTGCCCCAGGCTGTTCACGCACGACCGATCGCTCACGCGTGGCACCCGGGCTCCCAGCTCCGTTACGCGCCGGGGCTTCCCTAGTGTTTCCCTGCACCGTCGCCTCTCCCCACCCAGGGCGGGCAGCCGCCGCGCTCCGCAGCCTAGCCTGCACTTCCCGCCTTTCGTCTCTGCTCACTGCTCTGTCGCTGGCTCCTCTGAGGACCGGAGCGACCAGGGCCGCCCCACGGACGTAGTATTGGGACTGGGGTGGGCGCTTCGTTGAGTCTTTCTTTTAGGCCCCTATACCTGAATCGGTTAGCCCCAGGCTCCGAAGAATTAGATATCATGGGTTGGGTCTGTACCAGAAAACATAGGCAGAGACTTCGGTTTTCCTATTAGCAACGTTAACAATGTTGTTGTTTGTGTAAATGATGGGTTTTCCTGAAAGATCTAATGATGAAGAGTAGAATCTATGACCATAGATTATTCTTCCCAGGAGTTTTGCTTTTGTCTTCACTACTTAGTGACGTGCACACGGTATTTGCAGCAGCCTTTCAGCTGAACAGGGGTGGTCGTAGTAGCACATGAATTAATGAGTTTCTGCCACAAGGTGTCACTAATTCTTTGTTCGCGTTTAGTAAGTGAAATAATTGCAACACAAGTATACCAACTAGAAGGTAGTTAGTTATGTTGTACGAAGATTTCCTTTCAGGAGCCAGAGTATTTGCCAGGTGTACACAGGTGTAAAGGGACGCCTGGAGCCCCAGGCTAGGAATCAGCAGGCCAGACCAGGGCTGTGAGTTTAGAGCACTGGATTTGGAGTCAGGGACTGGAGTTAACTACAGGTTTGCACTTGCTAGCTGTGTGGCCTCAGGCAAGATTTAACTGATGCTTTGTTTTATTGACAAAGGCAACATTTCTGTTATTTTATCAATAAAGTAGCACATAATAGCTGCTGCTTTACCAGTATTACCCACTTATTTATGCATATCAAAAGAAGTAAGGTACATAAGAGTGTTTAGAAAATTGTGTTTTGTACATACAAGATTTAAAACAGTTTTATAAAAATTATGCATAGCTTTAGATTTATATAGCTATTATATTAAACAGTTGTGCTGGTGAAGACTCCCGGTTATAAATGATAGAAACCCATCTGAACTTGCTTGGCAAGAAGAGAATGTTTTGAAATTTATCAGAGTCGTTCATGTGACTTCAGGAGTGACAGTGTTGTGGGGACAGTGGGCTTCAGGCACCACTGGAATCACGATTTGCAGGACATCAGTGTGAGCAGCCCCCGACTTTCTTTTTAGCTTTGAAGTCTTTACTCTCTTTGGCTCCAACTTGCCTCCTCCGCAAAATAGGCAACATTCTGATATTGTGAAGGTTGTAGGACATCCACATGATGTCATCCTGTAGGTTGAGAAGATGAGAAGCCAGAGCTGGAGAAATAAATGCTATAAAATCACCTTGATTTTGGTGAGGAAAACACTAATTTGGAATTTATAAAAGCCATCATAGGTTGTAACTAACCTTCAAATTGAAAAAAATAATAAAACCCAAATGTTCAGTCTAATATCTTTGCGTCTGCATGTCTTCATTTTTAAAAAATTAGACAGTATTCCATTATTATCTTTTTCTTCATAAAGAAATCAGAGATTAAAAAAATGAAAATTTACCATAACACCATAGGTATGAATTTTTTTTTTTTTTTTTACAAATCTTCATTTGAAACAACTCACATGGTATTCTTTTAAATGGCATCTGATCTGGAACATATGTTAATTCTAGACCTACTTTTACATAACTCTTCAGGAACGTATGTCACCACACTGTGAGGCACACTTGCCAGTTACATATATTTAACTTCTTTTAATTCCTAACAAATGCATTAGTTGCTTTTTACAAAAAAACCCTTAAGTAGTACCATGACTGATTTTTTTCTGCATCTGCATTAATCAATCACAAGTGATGTTAGTTATCTGTGAGATTTTATCTGAAAATAAATTCTCCTGACCTGAATTCCCTTAGCAAGAAGAGAAAACAAGTTTTTAAATAAACTTTCTGGTATTGAAGGGATGGAATCTCTTCCCAGTCCTGAGATTATATTGGAATCCGGGAGAGGAGACACCTGCAGTGAGCCCCCTGCCTGCCAACGGGGAACCCCCTGGAAAGCAGAGACAATTCGCTCTCCTGGGAGCAAGGCGGGCAGCTCCCTCCTCTCCAGGCAGCTAATGTGCTGCCTGAAAACATTGTAACGTTGGTGGAATTGCACTTCATTGTATATATGCCTCAGCTGTGAGTATTCTTAAATATTCAGGTTTCTTTGATAAGAAACAAATGTAATATGCAGGACATAACTAGGTCTTCTAAGGTGTGTTCAAGGATTCTTTCCTAAATTATTCAAAGATGTCTTTGATCCTGAGATTTGTTTAAAAAGAAAGGGTCGGAGATTCCAGTTTTAAAATGGCACTGACTGAAGCGGGAAGTCCCCTACCTGTCTAGCAGATGTAGACCAGGGGGAGGGGACAGCAGTCTGTGCTTCAACCTGAGATTTAAAATGCAGCCAGGCAGACAAAGAGTGAGGCCAGGAGCAATTATGATGCTGTGTCTGTTGGCAGATACCAGGTCTGTGTTCATTCCTCATTTTGGAGGATGAGGGGGAGGAGGAGGTGGCGGAGGAAGCAGAGGAGAAACGTGAAATCTATGAAAACACGCAGTCGAACAGGAGGAAGGGAGCATGCATTTGCACAGAGGAAGACAGATCTCGGGGAGTGAAACTGGCACCCCTAAAAGCACGATCCCTCCCCACGAAGAAGAGCAGAAAGCCATGAGAAGGAGAATTCTTGAAAGTAAAGAAGACGATTAGATGTGACTGAAAGGGAGTGACATTATGGGCAAAAATACTTTTGAGTGTCAAGAATTGTGCTGGGGGCTGAGAACACAATGACAGTTAAAATCACCGTGGTTCTTGCCCTCGGGAGGCTAATGGGGCAGCCAGAGGGTAGGGGTAGGTACTACAACCCAGTGTGATATGTGTGATAATGGGGTGGGCCAGGGCGCAGCACACGCACAAGCACCTCTAGCCCATACTGGGGTGACGGCGAGCTTCCTGTGGGGAAGGGTGCTGGAGCGCAAATCACCTGAAGTTGTGGGAGTTTGCCAGATGAAGTGAGGGGGAGATGTGTTCGGGGGAAAAGAATACCGTGTGTGAGGCCCTAAAGGTGAGGGGATGCCTAGAATTGTGAGGAGTTTAGAGTTCAATGTGTCTGCATCAGACAGAATATGAGGCAGAGAGTATCAAGAAATAAAGGATTCAAAGGAGTTAAAGATGCAATAATGGAATTCAAATCAACATTCTAGAGAACGCTGTTGAATGTCAAATCAGCGATTTAGAGAGCCGTCCTGAGAAATGCCCCCAGAATCTACAGGAAAGGGTTAACAACATTGACCCAGCACAGAAGGTGATAGACATACAGGAGAAGGGATAACATTGAATGTGAGGTTCCTACAGGAAAACAGCAACTAAAGACTCAGTACAACAAGTGTTCCCTGAGTTGAGAAAGTACTTGAAAACATAGACCCAAAGCGTTCACCACATCCCAAGGAAAACTAATGGCAACATTTTTATACGAGGATATAGGGAACAGATCTTATCAGCATTGAGGCAAAACGAAGCAAGTTGCCTTTCAAGAATAAAAGCCCAATGGCTTTACGCTCTTCTGCAGCACCTAAGATCAGAAGATAATTAAACACCGAGTAGAGATTCTGGGGGAAAAGGCTGGGAACAACTTCACACTGAACCAAGTCAGTTGTCTTTCGAGGCAAGGCAGATTTGCAAGACCATCCTGTCCCTCATTAAAAAAACACTTCTGTTACCCAAGAGAGCAGTCAAAATTAAAAACTCAGCAATGAGGAATTTATGACCCACCGGGATTTATAAGGCCAACCTGTTCACTTCGGACCGAAATGCAGATGTTCTGTTGGCCTGGATTCTTGGGCTATTCCTCCTGAGGCTAATGCCATTTCCCAGAAGATGTATTTCTTGTGCCACATGTTTTACCCCGTGTTTCAGAAGAGATGTCATGCTTGATGACCACTTAAAACCAAATTTGTTCCAGTATGTGTTAGTATTGGCTTAACTACTTACCTGGTTGAGATGCGATACTCAGAAGAACCCTGCGCACCCTTTCTCAAAGCGAGAGCTGAAGGGTTCAGGGTGTTGATCGTTTTCATCTGCAGGAGTGTCGCGTATTTTCTGTATCTTTACAGCTCTCGCTCGCCTGATTTGTGTTACTTTTAGTTGGGTAAGACTAGTAAACCGTGTATCAGTCCTTAAGCTTCACTTCATCTTCCTCCCACCGTGCTACCTATGGCCTGTTTCATTTTGTACTAGTACGCAGGATGCTAATGTTTAGAACTGTAGCCGATCTGTTCTGTTCCTTGAAGAAAATCTCAGAATCTCAGATAAACTAGTTATCATTTCCTCTTGATCTAAGAAGTTAGTGACTCACTCACTTCAGTAAGAAACATATTGTTAAAGACACAGAAAAAGAAAAGACGAAGAATCCTAACATTTCTAGTTGTTATTTCTGTGTAACTAGTTCCCCCAGAAATAAGTGGCTGAAACAATAACCATTTTCTTAGGCTCCCAGGTTCTGTGGGTCAGGAATTTTGGAAGAGGAAGCAGTGAGGATGGTTTGTCTTTGCTTCTTGAGGCTTACTGATAACTCAACGGGTTAAGACTCAAATGGGATGATTGGATAGCTGTGGGCTCAACCATCTGGAAGCTCTTCCCCTCCCTGTCTGGTGCCTGGGCTGTGATGACTTGAATACTAGGACCCTGCACGGAGCAGCCACCAACTTGCCTAGACTCGGAGAGAAAGACGCTTTCAGTGGGAAGGGTGTCAAAAGAATTTGTGGTCATATTTTCAAAAAACTTCCTGACAATACTTTGCTACCATTGGATTTCCCTGACTCAGGCTTGGGAATGGTGTGTTATAGGTTGAATTGGGTTGAATTGTGTTACCCCGAAATTCTTATGGTGAAGACCTTATTTGGAAACGGGGTCTTTGCAGATGGACTTAGTTAAATTAGAATGAGGTCATTATACTGGAATGGAGTGGACCCCTGACCCTACAGGACCGGTGTCCTTTTAAGAAGGGGGAATTTAGAGACAGACCCTCACACAGGGAGGACGCCCTGTGAAGATAAAGATAGAGATGGATGTGATGCTTCTAGAAGCCAATGGGTGCCAAGGATGGCCAGGGAGTCCCAAAAGCTGGGGGAGAGGTGTGAGACAGATTCTCCCGCACAGCCCTCAGAAGAAACCGCCTGACTCACGCCTTGACCTTGGACTTCTGGACTTCACAACTATGACACAAGGAATTTCCATTGTCTAAACCACCCAATTCGTGGTGTTTTGTTACAGCAGCTCCGGAAAACTAATGCAGATGGCTTTTAGTTTCTTTATACCGTACTTTTCAATATTTTTAATATTTTTGACAAGCAATGTGTTTCTTTAAAAATCAGGAAAAATAGGTTCATTTCATGTAATCATTTCAATTTCTGTGTTCCATAAAACACGGAAATACACCAAAATCTTATTATGGTTGTGGCTAGGTAATGCAACTATTGGTAAATTAAAAAAAAAAATTCTTCTATTTCTCTATGCTGAATATGTTTTCTCTAAAGAGCATGTGTTACTTTAGGGGGAAAAACCTGTAGGAAGCAGCCACCAAAAGTAGAAAGAGCAAGGGCTTCAGGGGGCTTGCTGTGGGCTCTGCTCTTAGACCTCGGGGGCCTGTTTCCCAGTCTGAGTGCAGGCGTAGTTCTCAGGGCGGCTGTGGGGAACGAGTGAAGCTGACCAGTCTCCCGGTGTCTGTGGCCGACCGGACCCTGCCTCTGCCACCCTCCATGATTTATCTGACAACCTCGGTGACGAGGGGGCTGGGGGCTGGAAGCTGAAGTCCTGGAAGAGCTCATGCATGTCTGTTTTCACTGATTTTTAAGTGGGAGAGCAAGAGCCTAAAAAACTAGGGAGCCCAGAGGGGACTTTTACTGTGATGCAAAGGTGGCTTGAGCTGGGGCCCTCTTACCCAGGTTCCCCCTAAGGCTTTGGGGAGGGTCAAGGTCAAAAATGGATTCACGTGGCCACGTGGCCCTGCAAGATCTGCGAAAGGTATTTTAACTATAATCAAGATGGCTGTCTCTTTCCATTCTGACGCCTACCCCACACCTTGGAGTGACCGTGGGGATTTTGGGACTGAGCTAAGGGGAAGTTGATGTATGGATACTTTTAATTTGGGCTCGGTGAGATTTATTTGTGTGGTTTGCAGTCACTTCCTTGAATAGGTAAGGTACCAGTGCTGTCCTGGGTAGGAGGGGCTTCCAGAGATATTCCCACGGGCCACTTAGCTTTCGACATTACACAGGAGCACGTATAAGGACGACTTTTACAGAACCTAATACTGAAAGCACGTGGGTGGCAGAGGAGAAACAAGATTTGACCTCTACGAAACCAGAAGGTAGCTGGTATAAATTTTTTCCTAGATTTCACAGCTCTTATAAGATGGACATGATAACAGTTTCTCCAAATTTGACAATAATCTTAAAGATTCACATGACATTACAATAATGAATTTAGGAGTTGAGGTAAATTATTCTAAACTTTCAGTGTTGGAGAGAACCCCAAATTTTAATCAAGTAAGCTAAAAAAAGATTTAACTTTTATTCTCTCTACAGAAACTATTCAAGACCTTTATTTATTGAAAGAAGTGACTGAAAAGGGTATGCAGCCAAAAACTGTAGAAAAAGAAGCATTATTGAACTCTCTCAGAAGGGTGTTGATAAAAATATTATGTAATTTTCTCTGTTACCCCAAAAAACTACAGCTTGATTACATTTATAATTTATTTAATGTCAACTTCATTAAATGTATAATGTGTGATTTTGTTTCTCGTTCAAATATTTGTGTTCATTCTTAAATTTGTATTGGTTATTTTGCATTCTTTTTCTCACAAGAGGCCTGCAAAGTTTTATCAGACCAGGCCCCTCAAAACCTGGGTTTGACCTCGAGGAGCCGGAGTTCCAGATAATCCTTGTTCTTCTGAGAAGCTGTTACTTAAGTCTGAGGCTACTATTTAGGATTGTAGCTTCTCTGTTTTCCCACTTTCTACTGAAGCGTTCAGATTTGAGGTGTTTACTGATCACCTCCTTTCGACCTAAGAGGTTTCCACGTCTCTCTCGAGTCTGAGCGTGAGGATGCTGCTCACCTGGTAGTCAGAGTAAACCCATGACTCAGAGTGTGAGAAAAGGGCGCTCAGCTTCCTGGGAAGTTTTCAACACCAAAACATGCTGGGCTTTTGAATAAAAAGTAAAATTCAAAGCCAGTGGATGGAAACTTCTTGTGAAGAGATATAAAAAAAACCCCTAACACTTCCTATTCTTAAAAATAAGAGTTGTTTTTGTCAGAGGATCTGAGCTGTGAGTGGATTTTTTTGGAGATGAATTTGGCAGATGTGATTCGACCCAGGAGTCTGTCTGTGATTTCAGTCCTGGGGGGGGCGGGCAGCCCATCAGCGCCCTCTGCACTCACTGTGCTCGGGTGTCTTACGGTTTCAAAACACGGGGAACATGGACTTGGGCAATAAAATTCCTCTCACATTTATGTGGTTTTAATTTAAAGCCAGGAGTTTCTTTGCCATTATCTCTGATCAGAGATAAACATCACCCGTTTTGATGGAACTACTCTGTGGTTTTAAAATATTTCAGGTCTGTGGAATACAACAGTTTTGTTACAGAAAACACATAAAACCAGCCTCAAATATTTGCCCCTTATCCCACGTGCTGCGATGGAGAAGAGTCAGTCTTCAGAATATGGTCGTTCAAATGCCCACGGTATCTCTCATTAGTGAGTGACCATGGGCCAGTTACACAGTCTGCTCATCTATAAAAACTTGCGTTTTAATATTCGCCTCATGAAGTTGTAGAAATTAAATGAGATAGCAGTGAATTCAAAACAAAAGAAAACAAAGAACTCCCTGTTGAGTTATAGCCGCAGGCAGACACGTCTCAATAAATGCTTAAAGTAAAAAACAACAACAACAACAAAAAAAGTAACTCCTTAAATCTCCTAATCTCCTCCCAGAGAGCCAGGGATCTGGAAGACCGCAGAAAAGAAGGACCACAGGGAAAGGGAGAAGTCATGGGCCTTTGGGGATGATGGATGTGGAAGGGAGCGGTGGTAGGAGTTCAGAGACGGTGGCTTGGAGAAATCCTAACCCAGCAGAAGTTCTGTATGAGGCCGAGGAGTACGCAGATGAGCTTCGTACGGGGGACCATTGCGGTGTTTTTCGGGTTCAATTAGAGACTCATGTCCATTCATCTGTATTGTTCTTTTGTTAGCTCAGCGGACACGTAAGGAACATCAAACCTACGTCAGGAAGCCTTCTAGGACTGGGGACAACAAACAGAAATGCGACCCACTTCTGCCCTCAAAGAAGTTAGACTCTTCAAGGGGCAGAAAACCGTGAAAAGAATAAGGCCATGGAAACGTGGGGCACGGGGAGGAGGCAGGCTCAGTGAGCGCTTCCCGGGGGAGGTAAGGTGTCCACAGGGCAGGGGTGAAGGGTGTGGGCCCTGTAGACAAGTTCAGGTAGAGGAAAAGGAATGAAGCAAACACAGGTGGGGTCGGCTCTACCCGCAGGTGGGAGCTGCAGGGAGGGTGAAGCCCGGAGCAGTGGGCCCGGGGAGTAGGCAGGGTCAGAAGCAGGCAGCACAGGGGCCTGGCCTGCCATGCTTCTGCGGCAAGTCCGTGAGGGGCCACATCTGGGAGTAATGACAGTGGCCATGGAGGGGGCCCCAGGAGCAGACAGACATTCTCTCCCGGGCCAGGCGAGAAGGCGGGGTTGGAGGGTGGTAAACACCCTGGAGTGGGGTTCTAAAGCTGAGGCTTCCCCTCCCTGAATGCGGGCCAGTTGCATGGGGAAGGCAACGGAGGCTGGAATATGATATGAGATATTTTTAAAGCTGGGGCATTTCATTTATGAGCTTGGACCAGTAGACTGTGGTTCACATTTTGCCTTTCTGCTTTCTAATTCTCTAGTCTCTAGGAATGGCTGAAAGTTGTGAAAAGTTACCGCCATCTCTGCCATGGGTACTCAGATACCAATGTTCATGAATTAGACTTGGAACTTGACTCAAATGACTTGTTTAATACTGATGTAACAATCTGCCATTTACACATGCAAATGAACACCTGTCGGCATTCTGGGGCAAGAACTGCTTGATTTAGCAATACCACTTTAGCAATTTGAGAGGGGATCTCTTTTGGGGCTAAATGCCTAATTTTACAGATTGTTTTGATGCTTGGACCTGCTGTAAGTTTTGCTGAATATGCAAACAACTCCTATCTTTAAAGGAGTTGTGAACTTTCCTTGTAATCAAAAACCTTGAGAGGAATGAATTTAGATTGTATGCATCTCAGTGTGCCCCCTGAGGTCTGTGGGTGTTTGTAGTTCCTTAAAGCTTTAGGTTTAGACATCTAGGCCTTGCCATATAAATTTTTTAAGAACTAAGTATAGGCAGTTCAAATATCACACCACCTTCAAATTTGCCAGAAAGCAAGCTACACTTCTTCTGATTTCCAACCACAATGAAAACCTCATTACTTTTTTTTTTTGCTATAGATTCACAGATAAAAATAATTGGGGTCCTGAATGAAGTGACTAGATGGCTTCCCTGTCACTCTATGGTAAGGGTTCTCCTCTTGACATGTTTCTGGTTCCTTAGGATTTTAATATTTTTTCTCAACATTTATTTGAAAACATTTGCCATATATGCATCTTTGGAAACTGGTCAGTTTCTACATTTGTCTAAATGTCTCCTTATGGACTTGATAGTGCATTTAACATGTCAAAAGAATTTTCCATGATCACATTTTATCTTTTATAAGCCTAGTGGGGACACCCTATGGCTGAGAGCTCTTCACTAGCTATTCCACGGGCTGTTTTGAAGAAGCTGTATACCCAGTGACACAGTGGGGTGGGCTCGTAACAGACCAGCACTCCCAGACATTGCAACTATGGACCCCAGGCAAACTACCAAAAAACAACTACCTAAGGCGTGGGGAGAGGGACCGAGAGCAGGCAGAGGGGGCTGAGTCTTGGAGGAGGGTGGGAGTTCCTGGTTTTCAGCTCTGGCCAAAGAACAGGCCCTGGTTGCAAAGTGTGTGTGTGTGTGTGTGTGTGTGCACAACCCCAATGGAAGGCCTGTCCTATTTTTGGCCTAAGGAATCCGAAGGGGGACCCTGGGGCCATTGTGACAATGAGAAAGTGAGGGACTACCCTGAGAAGGGGTGGCCTAAATTCTGTGCTTGAACTCCACCCAAGTCTCGCTGACCCACTGACCACACACGCACAAGGCAGACTCATGGCAGCTTGCAGCTGAGGTGAAGAGGTGTGGCCTGAGAGCTGAGTTGCCGCCTGCCACAGGTGAGACAGCGTGGGCAGGCTGAATCTGACCAGGTCGACTGCGTGTTGAAATGAAATAACCAGGGGCATCGATATGACAGAATTCAGGGTCTTGACTACATAACCTTCCCAGTGTCCAGGGTACAATCCCAGCCTGTTGAAAATATAAAGAACCAGGAAAAGGCTACATATTTTCAAGAGAGAAGACAATCAATAGAAATCACCCTGAGATGACTGAAATGATGAAACTGTCAGGCAACAATTTTAAAGCAAATTATAATTAATTATGCTCAGTAGGATGAACAAAAATGCTCCCGTAAAGGAGAAGCTAGGAAATTTCAGAAGAGAAATTGAAAATGTTGGATAATAAATGGAAATAGTGCCAACCTGACTTTTTGTTGACTTCAGGGGGAGTCTCTAGGGTTTCCTCATCAAGTCCCATGTTGCCTTTTGATTGGAGATTGATATCTTTTTAAAAATATCCACATTTCTTATTTTTTAAATTTTCGTTATTGTATTTTTTTTTATCCTCGCTGGGAGAGAGAGCAATGTGAGAGAGAAACAACGATTGGTTTCCTCCGTGCCCCTGACCAGGGGTGGTACCCAAAACATTTTGGTGTGCGGGACGATGCTCCAACAGACTGGGCCACCCGGCCAGGGCATCATATTTACTGAGTTCTATTTCACTAAAGATTTAAAAAAGAACCTTAGTACTTGGGGTTAAATTTTGACAGGTGCCTTTTAGGATGTGCAGAGCTGATTCTATTTCCCTACAATTTCTACTGAAATGATGGGTTTCGTTAGTAAATGCCCTACGTTGACTCACACTTGTATTCCTGTACTAACTGCAGTTGGTCTTCATATGTTCCACCTACTGATGTTTTATTTAGGGTTTTACACTGATATCCATAAAATTGACCCGTAATTTCACTTTCTGTATGTGTGGAATTGTTGCTGTGTTTCAGCAGCAGTATTATACTTGCCTTAAAAACATAACTTATAAGCTTTCCTTTGTTCCAGGGAGGTGGCACGGCGTTGGAACAGCCTGCGCTTTAAAGATGGGAGACATCCCTGAGAACCCACCCACTTGGCGGTCTGGGGAGGGTTTGGCTGGCTCTCGGGTGACTTCCTCTGTTTCTTGCAGACATACACGCATTTAGATTTTCTCCTTCTTCTGGAACTAGGTGGGTAAATTATACTTTTCTAGAGAACTGATCATCTCATTCACATTTCCAAGTGCATTTGCATGGAATTGAGCAAAGGTGTCCTTTGACTTTCAGTTTCTGCTGTGAATTTCCATGATCATTTCTTGTGCCGTGTGGTCTCGATTTCTCTCTTTTCCTTGCCTACATTAGGCAGGAGTTTGTTTTCACAGAGCCAGCTTTGATTTTATTAATAAGTTTTCCTTTTTGTTTTGAAATTATTAATTTCAACTTTATTTTTATTATTCCTCTCCTAACTTCATGAGCAGTATGCTAAATTCATTCATTTTTATTTTTGTTTATTAATAGAATCAAATAAGGCAGTGATGTTTTACTCATGGCACATGTAAACTAATTACTAAAGTTCTGTGGCACAACACAAAATATATTTTTTGCTGATCTGACAAAAAATAGGTATAATTTTCATTCGTCACCACTGGAGGGCTATTGTTGTGTTGGCTGTTGTCATTTTTTAAATTTGACAACCTAAGGGGAATGGAATCAGTGCCCCTGACTAAGTAGCTGGGTATAGCATGTTTTAAAAATTCTTGTGGCACACCAGTTGAAAATTGGTAATATGGGCACATAAATTTTCATCTGAATGCAGCTTCAGCTGTATCTCAGGTTCTGAAAGGTGGTGTTAGCTGTTACCATCATCATGATTTATGTAGAAAGCTAGTTGAGAGTTAGGAAAAAAATAAGTTAGGTTAGCTAGGATGGGGCTAGGTTAAGGTGGGCCTTGAATGGTAAGTGGCTGGCAAAGAATTTTAGACTCGATAAAAATGGCATTACGAAGCCCTTGGAGATCTTTGGTAGGAAAGTAACAAGATCTAAGTTTGTTTTGAAGAGAGGAACATCTCACTTTTTAACAGTTATGTAATATTTTGTAGTCTCCAAAACACTTTTGGGTAAGAAATACCTTTTTCAGCAAAGATGGAGGGAAAAAAGTCTTATCTATTTCCTTTTGAATGGTGAGGCAGTTTAATCAACCAAATGTACGCCCGCCCTGGACCGTCTCATGCCTCTGGTGGAACTTGTTCTTTACCGACCCTGGAATTTTATATAGAAGCTCCTTTAGGTTGGAAAAACTTCTTAAATTTAATTCCACCATGAAGAAATCATTTCTACTGCTCTCTTCACATCATCACCACTTGTCTTGAACTTACCTTTGCCTTCAAAGGTGTCTTATTTACTAGATTATAACTTCCTTATGCAAGTACAGTATCTTTCACATTGTAGGAGGTCATTTGTTAATTGATTTTACTGAAAACTACTCTTACATAATTATAAAATTCTCACACTGTGCATATGAATCATTGAAATACTTCAAGATTATTATCTGCTTTATCTTTATATTATCTGCCTTATCTTTATATATCTGATATCATAGTCTACATTTTCCATTGTCTTTTACACTGAATAGACAATCTGTGCTTTATCCTTCTTTCTATCATTAAAGGAACTACATTAGTATGTGTTCTACCATACCCATGATCTCTTTTACTTGATTTTTGTGTGAAGGGCTAAAAGTCCTCCTCCCTATCATTGTTCCCTTTTCTCTTACTAATTGGTTTTGTTTGGGGGAGGCGATGTACTGATGAAAACATTGTATTTCCTAGACTCCTCAGCAGGTAAGGGTAGCCATGTGACTAAGTCTGGCTGCTGGGATGGAGGTCAAAGTTATTGATTGAGCAAGAAGGTTCCTGCCTGGAATTTGGAGGCAAGGCTGGAGGAAGAGACTCATGCTCACAGAGAGGATGCTGGACTAGAAGGCTAGGTAGCATGAACACGATAGTTACATAATTTGCAGGGGGCAGCACAAAGTGAAAATGTGTTATAGCAGCAGAGTATTAACCCCGGCACTGGGCCCTTCTAAGCGTGTGTCGGCTGGCCCTGGTCGTGGAAGAAGCAGGGGCCCGAGGATGCCAGGGGCCCACCAGGCCAGCCCTGGTGCGGGGTTACAATTTCCCCCATGGTATGGAAGCAGGAACGGAGGCTCAGGCAGTTGGGCACCTGACCCACGGTATCACGTGTAGGGTGTGGACTCAGGTCCCGTGAATTTGGGTCTCATCTCCTTCTTGTGCCGACACCCTGACTTTCTTTTCCTACAGAGACGTCACCGTCCTGCATCCTTTGTGTGCCTCACCGCACCCTTCCCCATAGCCCCTGCCAGGAGCAGGGCAGCCCTTCATCCCAGTGGCCTCTCCTGCTCCACACGTAATTTGTACCCAGGAGGGGACACAATGCAAGGTCTTAGGCTACAGTTAAACTATGGCCAGAAAGTGATTTGTTTCTATCTCGAGTGAAATGTTTGCACTCTGATTCCTCAGTAAACCGCCCTTTGCAGAGAGAGAGAGAGAGAGAGAGAGAGTTAAGCTCTTACATAATTCAATGGAAAAGCTCAAACTATGTGAGATCCCACCTGATGTGCGTTTCCGTCTCCTTGCCCCTTGAGGAGGAAGGCAGGTGCTGGTCCTTCCAGGGCAATGACAATCAGAAAAATTCAGCCGGAGTTTATTTTTTTAATCGAGCCTTAGGATCGACAGTATTTGTCGCCCTTTGGACCTTCTCCTCCATGGCCATGGGAAGCGCTGTGGCCATTCACTGATTTGTTTTATCAGCACGACAAGTCCAGGGAGCCCGGAGTCCCATCTGTGTTGTCCTTGCTTAGTGTGGGCTCTGGAGGGACTACAGTTTTTGCTCAGCTCTGGCACCAACACCTCACCTTGGTTACATCCACATGTCAGCATTTCTGCACACAGTCCTGGGTGGTGCCAGGTGGGGGTGGGTGCAGCGTGTCACGCAGGTAGTCACAGTGTGTCACAGAATATCATGTGGGATGCTGGCCATGGTATGGGGCAACCCACCCCTCCCCCTCTTTATAGGAGCAGAGAAAATGTCTTACCTTCCCCAAGAGGAAGAAACTGTCTGTCAGATCCCAGGATGTCGAACGCTGGATGTTTACCAAATGGGCAGCTTCACTGGACGTGCTTCCCATTTCTCGCTTGGTAAGAGGGGCCAGGGTCTCCTAAGCCAGGTAGGCCCAGGCAGGCAATGCGGGGGGCCTGGGGAGGGTCAGGGGCTCGGAGGCTGGGGGGTCAGACCTGAATTTAGGTGGAAGCCTCTCCTTAGTCCTTGACTTCCCGCCTGGTTTTACCATACACCTGGCATTGGTGTTGGGTCCCTTGGTGATGGTCCCATTTGTGACTTATGGCCCTGAGGGGGTCCCTGGGGGACAGAACTCTGGTGCTCCTGGTCCTTGACTGAAGTGTCATTCCAGTGTCATCCAGTTCTCACTGAAGCGCGGCCCTCTGTTCATGGCAAAGTCTGAAAAATTGTCGGTGTGATCCTGTCACCATTAAGGGCACTGTCCCATGAAATGCAGTGTCGTGGGCTCAACCGTGTCACCTACCCTCCCTGCCCCCACCCCCTGCAGATTTATTTGTTGAAGTCCTAACTCCTTGTAGCTCACAATGTGACTTTAAAGAGGTAAAATGAGGTCACTGGAGTGGGCCCCAGTCCAATGTGACTGGTGTCCCTGTAAGAAAGGGAACTTCGGGGACAGATACACATAGAGAGACAACCGCGTTCCAGCCCAGGGGAGGCGTCTGGGACAGACCCTTCCCCCACGGCCCGCAGAAGGAACCCGCCCTGCCGACACCTCGGTTTCAGTTCCAGCCTCTGAAACCGGAGTCAGCACATTTCTGCTGTTTAAGGCGCTTGTTCCGGCAGCCGTGGCTGACTCCCTCGCTGGGCAAGGGCTGGGCAATCCTGTTTTCAAGCCCGTGGGGCTGTGGAGAGAAGTGGGAAGACCACGCTGTGGCATCTGAAACGCCTTTTCTCCACTGTTCAAACCCCGTAACAACGACGACATTTGCTTGACTGCAAGACGTGCACGGACGCGGGCCGGCAAACTGTCCTACTTTCCTGTCGTGGGGAGGAGACTGCCAGCCTGCCCCTGCTTTTTTAAAATAAGGACATTTGGGGCAGGGTTTTCGTGGTTTGCGTTGGGTCACGTGGACGTCAGGTCAATGGCAGGGTGGCATAGATCAAAGGCTTCCTGCACATGGTCTTACTCACGTATTGGTGAGAATTCGCAGGTTCTCAGTGAGATGTTGCTAAAAACCTGGTGGAACATTTCCTTTTCGGCCCTGAAATACTTAGTACAGTCTGGCCACATGGAAGGTACTGAAAACTGTAACCGTTACTACTAGTATCCAACTCTGGAAAAGGACTGCTTTTCATAAGTTAGCGGTCAGAGGGAGAGTGTCTGCCCTTGAAATGTATACATTAGCGGAGGTGCTTAGTTGGTAAGTATTTTTAGTGATTTTTTGGGGTCTGAACCTGCTGCCTGGAGCGATCTGAGTTACGACATTTTTAACTTTGTGTTACATTGTTAATAATCACCTCTGAAAAAGTAGGTCTTCACCATCTGGTAGCCAGCACAAGAAATATTTCTTTCGCAAATCAAAAACACACAGCATTTTACGAAAGAAGTTGATAAAATAAGGAAAATCTCTAAGTGTCTCCAAGAGCTCAATAAATACCTTAACCATTGGGCATTAAAGTTCTAAAATATGGGAAACATTCTATCATTATTTTTGCTAATAAGCAAGCAAATGGAACACTATAGAAATAAGGTTTTTAAAGTACAAAAATATTAATTCATAAAAAACAGGAAATATTATATTTGCTGTTATATATTATATATGCCCATTCTCTTGCTTTATGTACTAAATTTTCTGGCCTCTGAGTGACCATTTGCTGGAAAAATGGCTTAAAGCAGGTACATTTTTATGGTTTTGCAAACATCTGAACCACAGGGATTCTCTCTTTTCCTAAACGCGAGATCCTCAGCTCTGCCTGTTAGTCTAGAATAACAAATACACATACGCTGTACGTGCTCGTGGAAAGAACCAACGTGTGAATGACTTTCTTGCTGGGCTTCTGTGGACCGAGGGAAAGGAAGCAACGTGTTGGTAAAGAATGAACATTTTTACTTTGCAAAAGGCAGGCAATTTATTGTAGTGAGATTACATTGATGTTTCATGTACAACCCAATGCGTAGAAAGTGGTTTCCTCCACCCCACTGGCGAAGACACCACTGAACAACAAGGGAACCCAGAGTGCTACAGAACAGGTGATACCGACGTAACGCATGTTCTCTCGTCCACCCCAAGGACCGGTCGGATGATCGAAGGGCCCACTGAAGCACTTTGCCCATGCCGGCCTTCTCTTTGCCCGGCGTTCGTGATGCCCATAATCACTCCGGACCCTGAACGCTGTTGCTTGCAGTCTGTTTCTCTCTTCTTCCTGTGGCGCTTAGTTATCAGACTGCGGCTTAGTCAACTTCTGACAGAGATTTGATACCTTTTCCCCTTAAGTGGAGCTTGTGGAAAACATGAAAGTCGGTCTGCCATTTGAGACAACGTGAAGACAAGAAAACATTACTTTTAAACACTAACCGGTAGACAAATGCCCCAGGAGGCAGAGAAGAGCAATGCAGTTTCCCCCAAGTTCACAAACAAATATGTACACGTATTTACGCAGGCACCTTTGCACTTAGTGCCCTGGGTGGAACACACTTCGCCTGTCTGCGATCTGTGGCACAGACCCAGGTGCACACAGACCCCACCCGAGGGCCGCTGGGCAGCTGCCCTCTCTGAGGAGGGCTCTACACACCTTCTCGAAGGGAGCTTATTCTCGACTTTCTGAAAACAGAGTCTGAGAGCAGTTCTGCGTGCAGCCACGCACCACAGAGACCCCCCGACCGTGTCATGGGGTCGGCCTGCCTTCCTAAATGTAGGATTCTCTGGCATATGGCAGTTGGTCGGCCTCAAAGACCAGCTGGCTGCACCGCTGCGCCAGGAACTCCCACTTACTCTTCTGCCTGGACGGGGACACAGTTCTGAGCCGGGGCAGCTCGGGCCTCCCAATGCCAGTCGCTTGTCCTATCGTTTCCCCAGAAGCATGGACAGCTCTGCTCTCTTTCCAACTCCCAGTCCTGGGGGGGAGTCTGTGCCCAGCAAGTGGCTCTTGACCACACAGATTTCCCGAGTCCCCTCCGTGGGGAGAAGGTCGGTGAGGTGGCAGCCCAGCGTCCAGGCTGAGCATCCTGGCCCTCATATTGCCGACTGTCTGGCTCCCACAGGCGGTGAGGCCCAGGGCCTGGCCCCGCACAGCCTCCTCGTAGGACGGTGGGCTTCCCGGGTGTCTCCGGTCCACCAGGTGGAATATGTCCTCCACGGACAGGGTGAAGGTCCTCGAGCTGAAGTCTAGAGCTGTCTGGCTGTGGGCCTCAGACAAGCTCTCCTGGATGATTCGCCCAGCAAGCTGGCTTTCTTTTTTGAAGTCTTTCCCTGCTGGGTCCCTGGAGAAGCCTTTGGACTTGACAGAGGTCGAGCTGGGGGTCCGGCTCAGCCCTTTCTTGTGAGAGGCAAAGGAGAACGACATGGAGTGCTTTTTGATTTCTCTGCTGGGCTTACTTTTATCAGCCTTTGTAAAAGACTGATGGCGGGTGAAGAAGTTTCTTTTGGGACTGGAAGGGGAAGCCACGGGTGAGCTGTCCAGAGATGCGTCCAGAGAGCCACTGGAGGGGGCTTTGGGCGCCAGTCCCCGTGGCAACCCCAACCCCTGAGCTGAGTTCTTCACCATCAGGTCCTGTGGCCCCTGGTTTCTGCCTTCCACTGCAGGAAACACCTCCTCTGGGAATGGGTCCTCGGCGTCCTCACTTTCCGGACGAGAGGCTGACCGGGCCCGGCTGAAGTCATCCTCGCTCCGTGTCAGTTTCGGGGTAGTCCTCGGGCTCCCAAGGTGCCCCTGCAGGGACACCATGCTGGGCTCTGAGTACCTCCTGTCCGGCTCACTGAGGCTGCTCTTCAGTCTGGTCACAGTGCTGACCGTGGGCTCCCAGCCTGGCTGCCAGGGGCGCTGCAGGCCTCTGGGCTCCGAGGGCACTGCGGGCGGCCTGCCTGGAGAGCCAATGGCACTGCCGGGGTCCGCGTCGGGGTCGTTGCTGTCATAGGCCGAGTCATTCTGCAGGGTCGACGTGTCTGCAGAAGTTAAAGGGCAATTGAGCTTTCTGTTCCGATTCTTTTAGAAATGAACTTTAGTGCAGTTCTCCCCACCTATGTCAGGTGTGGTGCCAGGTAAGTGGGTGGAGCTACTTTGGGGTTGGAAATGAAAGTTATTGGCCACATTAAATTTCTGTTTTTTTCAAAATCCACTATATTGAGATGAGAGAGAGAGAAAACAGCATTTCACCAAAAATGTATTGATCTTAAATTTAAAAATGGATCCTTTGAATGGGTCTTTTATTGGATCCATTTCCATTTTAATGGACCTACATCCCATTAGTGGAAACAAACGTTTACTACCCCAGCCTTCTAGCTAAAGTGAACTCAGCAAAATGAGCACTTCTTTAAGACTTTGAGCAGGGAGGGGAAAGTTCCAGGCTCAGCCTGAAGGCCCGTCTGCAGCCTGGGGGGAGATTGCAGGAAGATTTGAGAGCAAAGTGTTTGTGTTTAACGACCTCCCTACAGACAGTCCACTGTGTCAGGTGGTCTGTGAAGGCAGCTGCCACTCCAAACACCAGAGGCACTTTACGTCCCAATGGGGTGTAATCCTCAGAAGTGGACCGCGCGTTCTGTACCTGAACTGCTGTCGATGTGCTCCAGGGAGTCCTCAGAAGCGACACTGGAATGCGCTGGAATGATCTCCCCAAAGATTTCAAAGCAGTTATCGATGAGGAACTCCACCAAAGCCTTAACCTGTGGGGACAAATGAGCGGATTGTCAGCTTCAACACATCTTTATTTTTCTTAAAGGGAGGGGCAACTTGGTGGGAGTCAACTGTTTGGCAGGTGCCCCAGGGAGCGGAAGAGATTTTGTGTGTCTGAAAAGACCATACAAAAAATTTAGTAACAATCATCTATCTTAAAGTTATTTTTGAGACGTGTTTTTTCCTTTGAGAATTAAAAAACTTTTGCTTTAAAGTAACAAAGTTCTTTTTCCCTTAAGCAAGGAGCTTCTCAAATCAGTGGTTGGACTGGCGGCGGGAGGCACAAGGGACAAAAATGAAAGGACTCTTGTGTCCCGAGAGACAGGGGTGAAAAAATGAGCCGCCCCATGCTCTGTGCTGCAGGCTGACAGAGGGCGTGGACTCAGCTTCGTTAACGGCCTGCGTTCAAGAGTGGAACGTGATGGAAAGTTCTGATCGCATATTTTTGCTGTGCCCTTGAGTCAGAGGGATGTGGCGGTGTTCCATCCCTGCGCCTTGCAGACAGGCAGTGTGATCGTGCACTGAGAGTGTCTCAGAAATGGACAGGAACAAACCTTATTGTTCAAGTCTCTCTGGGCTTCAAAGGACAGGGTTTGGTCGTTCTCCCGGGTCAGCATGTTGGGCCCGACGCAGATGGCGAGGTTGCTGGCGTCCATCTTGCTGACCTCAGAGTTCTTGCTGATCAGGTGCAGCACGGAGACCAGGTGCCTGAGAAGCAGGAGGTTGGGCCGAGGCAGCTTGTCGGCCACCCTGGAATCGAGTGCAGGGAGGAGAGTTTAGAGGAGGCGGCTGGTTGTTCTGGTTTCAGTGGAGCAAGCTGAAACTTTCCGGCTAACCCAGACTTCCTTTAAAATGAGGAAGGTGACTTTTCACAAGTAACATTGTGAAATATTCAGACACTTCCAGTGGCAACTGACATGGAATGAAACTGGTGAACCACAACATGTGACAACATAAGAAACTGGTCTTTATAATCAGGACACTAAATAACACCACTTTTTAAAATTTATGTAGATCTTAGGTTAGGAAGCATTAACTCCTGCCATAAGTACCGTAGGTTAACATTTTGAAAACTGTTTTGCTGAGGAATCATTCAGCCATGTAGGCTGCGTTTTTGTGTCTCATACTGCGAGACTGTTTTTTTTTTAAACACAAACATTTGCCTTTTTCTGAACTGCGATCATTAAACAGAGATGAGGCATTTTTGTACCATTCTGAGAAATCCTTACGGAGAAGAAATCCGTTTATAAGGCATGTTCATAACTGCAGCCAAGGCAGTATTTAAATGGCAACATTGTTACTAACAAATAGTAAATTTGATTTTTAAAGCTTTACATTTTCAAAAAATGAAATGGTGACTAATATATGAATCATTTTCATTTTTCATAAGAAGTTATTGTTCTGAAAGAGCTTTATGTCTTTAGGTAGAAAATAATTTTCATTTTGGAACACTTGAATGCCTTCAATTCTATAAATATTCAATATTTTGTTAAAAATATTCAGCCATGTGGGATATTCCTAATATATAGGTGCACTTTCACAGGATCAACAAAAGTGCTGATATTTTAAAGTTAGGCATTTGAGATTCTCTGGTCACTAACGGGTCACACTTTCATTTAATTATTTTTGCTGTGACTGGGATTTGTTTGATGTAGTTGTTATTTTGGTTAATTATAAGAATGTGAAATGTGTTGTGGAATTTTATGAACAAAATAATCCCTTCCAGATTTGTTCTACTGTACTTTAAGGGATGTTTCATGGGAGGTGGCTGCCTTGCGGGACACCGTTCTATGGGGGTGAAGGATAACCTCCAATTCCCACACCTGGCTGTCTGGCCTGTTCGGAAACTTTCGTCTGTGATTCGGTCTCACACCTTCTTGAATGACTTATGGTTTTAGACTCTCCCACCTCCTGTGATTTCTACAGAAGCTCACGTTCAACCTTTTGGAAAAGCATTGCTGTTCATTTGGCTAAAACACTCTTTGTAAATGTCCAGGCTAACTCCTGATTTTTATTCTGGGGGTAGGTGCACAGTTCCACTCCGATCCCCTGGTCGTTCCAGATTTCACGAAACAAGCTGACCATTATGTAGTGAATGCCCAGATGCAGCCGCGTGGGCCAGGCCCCCGGCAGCGGCCGTGACCACTCACCGTTTCAGGGCCTCAATCCTGTGCTCCTCATCCTGCATCTCCAGGGCACCCATCCACTCCTCAAACAGGTCCCAGGACAGCAGCTTCCGTGGGATGCCTCTGAGGAAGTCCTGGAGGAGGAAGGAAGGGCACAGTTTGGCCTCTCTGTGTCGTATGGGGTGCTGGCCTCTTTACCTCAACTTGGTTCCCTCTCAGGGATTCTGTGCCCATCCTGCCACGGGCCGTGTCCCCTCCTTCCTGCATTTGATTCACTGTGGGGATCCCTCTCTCTCTCTCTCTTTTTCTCTCTCATCGTCTCTCAGCAACTTCCTAGTAATAGGCACAGTAAGGTCACCATCCAAAGGGCCACCAGACTCAGGGATGTGCACTTGGCCACGGGACAACCCGAGTGCCTTTCTCATCAAAATTGTGGGGATACTGAATGCCTCGCTTTCTGCTGGAATCTGGGACCACAGAAACACAGATGTTTATATAAACAAAGAAGAGGCTTAACTATAAAAGTTAAACTCCGAGATCAGTTTACTTTGATTTGCAGAGAGAAAGCCCATTTCCCATATCCGGAGAGCTAATACGTTAGAGCCCATTGGCAGGTTCCTTGGTGCCAGCACTGTGAACTCACCTTAAAGACGGCAGCCAGGAGGTGCACAGGGAGGCTTTGCAGCTCCACCACACCCCCCGAGTTGAGCTCTTCCTTGAGCTCTTTGCGGGCTTTCTCATTGGCTGCTTTCCTGAATATCCCTTCGGTGGAAGGGCCTTTGAGGCACAGAATAGCAAGAATATCCTATAAGGAAAAGGCGGGCGAATAGGAAATGGTTACCCTTGGTGCGAAGACACACTTTGCTCCCAGTACACTGAAATCCACGTTTAGGTAGGAGAAAGAGAACTAAGTGCATAGGAACAGCAGCTAACTCTACCTGTCACAAAATATCCTCTCCCTAGGAATTAGTTCTCCATGACACTAAGTTAGTCTGAACAAGTGACCGTCAATGCCAGTCTTTCCTTGTGGTCTAGTTCCTAACAAATGCCTTCGTCAACCCTGCCATTTTTCTAAGAGGAGGTAACTTGTGAAAGATCTACTTTTCAACATTCTAAAATTATGTCGGGCCCCCCTCCTTGCAAATCATTCCATATAAACAGTGGATTTCTGATTGCTTATGCTACCCTGTGTCTGGGTCTGTTGATTTTGCAGAAGCCACACGTTTTCAGCATTCTTAACTCTATGAAGTCAAGGATAGAGTGACCATCGATCTGAGCTCCTGGGCAAATAGAACTGATTTCTAGAACGTCGGCAGCCAGGTGTCGTCCTGGCTGCACTCGTAGGTGGGGACGCCATTTCTAAAAGGGGCAACGCTAACGACTGGCCTCAGCGTGTTCAGCCAGAGGATGGCACTCGGACTACCCAAGGCCTTTTCACATCTGGCAGAAAACTCCGGTAGGTTTACAAGCAAATGTGTGCTGACCTGAATGGGTCTGGGGAGTGTGTCGTCGTCACTGCAGATGACGGACAAGGGCTGATCAAAGAGTGATGTTTTCAATTCTGGCTCTGAAGCCCCAGAGAAATCTGATGAAGGAGAAAGCCTTCTCATGAGAAAGGGCCAGGAGAGCACCTTCTTCCTCTTCTTAACTTCTACAGAGAGAGAACAAGGCAAGGAGCAAATTTAAGTTAAAATATTAACAAACAAAGGTCCCGTGAGACCAGGGGGTATTGTCAGTCACATAACGTCCTCTCTGGTGTGCCCTGTGGGGGAAATACTTTTGAAAAAACTGAGAAAGCAAAGGGTGTGCCTCTTAATCTCCAAAGAATCAACCTAGAAACAACCACATTGTTACCAGGGCAACCAGCCCCTAAACAACAACACCACAGTTCTTCAAAGTCTCCACCTTTCCTGTTTTGCCCTTCACCAGATGTCTGCTGCAGAAAATTGGCCTCACTGTGCAGGTCAAAACAACCATCCTAACATATTGACCTTCATAACCGTGGTGGACATCTTTGATGTTAAATATATTATTTTAATTTGTTCCTTTGACTAGTGAAGAAAACAGAACTTAGGAGGAGAGGAAGTGACTTGCTCAACAGGATCGTTTTGAAGCCACTTAGCTGGGGCTGGCTGTTAAACCTCTGCAGTCACACTGGCACCAACTGGCCACTAGAGGGAGCTACATCACTCAGCTTGTCTGCAGTCACCTCTGGGGTTTCAGCCTCAGCCTGGGGAGATCACAGTGCTGCAGGAAGGCCTGAGCCTAGGCTTGGCAATTGGAGATGATCAGTGAACCTTACCAGGATACTCTATCTCTGCAAAATCCCGAAGACGTGTGTGCAATCAATACTGCCTCTCACAGTTTTCCTTCTTTTTCTTTTGCTCCTTCCTTCTCCTTTTCCCCCTAATTATAAAACCTATATTTTCTGAATGCATTGGCATATGTTTCTACACATTTTATACTGGTAAATGGAAGCAGACGGGTAGAGAAGTGGCTTGTCCTCCTAGTTCAGGAGCATTGGGTCAGGGTTACGTTATATTGAAAGCACTGTGAGAAAAATGAAAAGTGAACCGTGGGTTCTTTGGAATTTGATATCAGCAGAGACAGCTATATGGGCTGTTAGAGTCACTTTCCACTAGAAAAGGAAAAAAATGGAAAAGGCATTGTGTTCTTCGTGTGTATGCATGCTTCCGCTGTCAAAGCATCCACAGCGGGGAGGCCTGTCACCCCCGGAAGAACCCCGGGGAGAGCTGGGGGTGGCTGCAGGGAGGGCTTGCCCCGTCTGAGCACTCTGCTGCCCTAGGAAGCTGGAGCCGGCCTGCCATGTAAGTGTTAATGTTCTGCGGTCTTTAAAAGAACACTAAAAAAAATTCCTAGTAGAGTGATGTCCTGTGGTTTTGCAAACCAAGAACATTCGTTGTTAGCACTTACATAAAAGACCAGTATGTTTTCAAAACTCACCAATTAGCTGGCAAATGCCGTCTTCACTCTCGCATGATGCCAACAGAGGATGTTCCTTGATGTCACCCTAAAAATATGTTTATTTTTGTTAAAAATAATGAGTGAAGAAACCTACCAGGCTTTCCCTATAAAATACACATGTAACACTTTATTCATGTTCAAAATTAGTCAAGAGAGTCCACTGATTTTTTTCTAGCTTCTACAATCCATAGCAAAGTCTTGATTGTTTCATATAGATTCCTCATGATGTGTTTAATATGCTGCATTTATGATATTAATTTTCTACTCTAAAAATTAAATCAGCCAAACAATATTCAACTAAACAGAAAGTTTTCCACCGTCTCCCAGTGCAGATAAAAAACTTCTTAAAAAATTGCCTTCTTACCTCTGATTGACATTCAATTAATGTCTCCATATTACTGGCATTTAGTGTTTTTGACTAAAAGAAAAAAAAATTAAGTTAGGCAACCATTTGACTTGAGTCTAGGAAACAGGAATTCATAACTACAGGAGAAAGGGGTACCTACGGCATTGCAGCTGCTTATCAGCTTCATGAGAACTTTGGCCAGCGATGAATCTCACTCCCGTGTGGCCTTGGCTCTGCCTACGGAGAAAGCACACAGGGAAGAGTTAGGAGGGACATACACGATAAGCCAGCCAATTTCAGTGCCACTTTGCCAGAACACAAAGTTTGAAACTATTTGGTAGAAACGTTTTCATTTAAAGTACAGTTGTCTGTTTCCAGATGTCTTACACTATTAAGAATAGCCTCTGAACACACATTTCTTAGCTAAACCTGATATCGTCACCATGCCAAATTTTGTAATGCATTTATTACATTTCTGTATCAAGAGATAATTTGAAAAACAAGTATGATAACAGCTAACATCTTGGGGGGGGGAGGGTCGGAGAGCTCACTATGTACCAGGCAATACATTAAGAGCTTCTCGTGACATTGCTCATCCAACCTGACAAGGGAAAAGCTCACTCCCAGGATGCACCTTACGGTAGACTCAAACCAAAGAGAACATTCACAGAATTCCTGTGCCCCCCAAGTACAAGCTTCACCTTGAAGCAAAGCTTCCCATGTTCAGAATCTTTATAACCCTGTTGCATATTCCGTGGTGCAGCTGTTTCCTTTCGGATCTGAGCTGAAAGACCAAGGACCTGCTAGCCACTGACGTGCCTGTCTTGTGAGTTTATGGTACTTACCCCGGGAGGACCTCCAGCCAGCGTGCCTTTGCCTCCGGGAGGCGTGGGAAGCGGGAGAAGCAGCCCGACACAGCTCCTGCTGACCCACCGGCGGAGAGCAGGAGCTGGACTGCTCTGACTTCACGTGTTCTGCGTTATAAGTGAGGGGGTGGAAACTCAGAACCGACGGGCCGGAAAGCGCATCATGGGCTGTCCCCCAGGCTGAGCCAGACACTGGAGAGCACCCGCTTCCTCATTCCTTTTAGGGCAGCTCTGATTCTTCACTTTTTTTCTCCTTCCATTTCAAAGGAAAAAAAATCTGTAAACTACTAGGGTGGAAAAGATGACGTGTGGCTACAGGTGAAGGCTCTGACTAATGTCACAGGTGGGGTGTGTGACTAGAAGTGGGGTTATTCTGGGTGTAAACATCACTTTATTTCTAAAGTGGTAATTTCAGCTGCCCCCCTTTTCTGTATCCTGTTTGAATGCCATCTCCCTTTGCACCCACCATCTACTACCTTTGTCACTCTCTGAGTGTGGGATGTTGTCCCTCCAGGACACTCAAGACGTGCCTTGGAGAAATGGCCATCCCCCAAAGCCAGGTCTGTTTCCTTGGGAACTAGGAGGAGAGTCCCCCAGAGCACTTGTCGTCATAGGAACCTCTTCTCTGTCCCTAACTCCTCATCAGAATGAACACTGAATTCACAGAACAGTGTTCATGCCGACAAGGGAGGAAAACAAAAACTTCCTTTGATCAGACCAAGTTCAAGGAGAAAGGGGATGGTGAATTTCACCTGTGGCTCCCTCCTTCTGGATACTAGAGCGTCTCTGGTCTTTCCCGTGGCTGAAAGGCTCTCTCTCTGAAATGATTCGAATACCCTGACAGTAGAACGGACACATAGACGGTCACGTATCCACACAGGGGAGTGTTTCGTAGCACAAAGAAGGTGTGGTCCCAAAATACATTCAACAGTGGGGCTGGGCCTCGCAAAATGACACTGTGCAGAAGCAGCCAGACCCCAAAGCGCACGTCTGTCTGTAAAGCGCAGAAACAGGGAAGCAATCTAGCTGGACCGGGCATGCAGGGGGAACTCAGTAAGTCGTTTCCGAATAAATGCATCGACCTGTAAACATTCCTGTGTATGTGTCACTATAATATGCTCTCGGCTGATACGTATTTCATGAATCGTTTTTCATCTGATATGCTTTTGGGGGTCTTCTAAGAAACTTACTGTTTATGCTGCTCTTACAACCAAAACATCAATCTTCAATCGAAATATTTCCCTTTTTTTTTTAAAATGAAGACTATATTTTCTCTAATCCTTCGGGGTTTTTCTTTCTGTCATGTGCTGTCCCCCACCATAAACATTCAACCAGTGATTTAAAAACTGCTTATTTTTTTCCATGGACTTCTATATTCAAAGGAAGGTCATGTGTCTAGAACACTGGTAACTAAAATATGAAGAAAAAAAGTAACTGTTCTCTAGTGGGTGACAGGTGGGAAGACCCTGGGCCTGTCGCTGCTGCCTCTGCTCCTGACAAGCTCAAGCTGGGGAGCCCTCGAAGGAGCTTTCAAATGCCCACAGGTTTGTTCTATAGCAGCAGTTCCCCAAGTGCATTCTGGGAGCCTGGAGGTCCCTGAGACCCTTTCTGGAGGGTCCACGGGGTCATAACGACCTTAGTAATAACGTGAGGTGCTCTTCGCCTTTTTAAACTGTTCTCACAAGATCATAGAGTGGGGCTTTTCAGGGCTGCCCATGCGGGAGGCTCTGATGCTGCAGGAACGCACACTCGTGTGCTATTTAGTGTTAAAATCTGCTCACTTTTAGTGTTTCCCAAGGTACACATTGGTAGCTATCACTTACATAAGTTAAGCTCTTTAGAGTTGGCAATAATTTTGTAAAAAGGGTTTCTGAAACCAAAACGTTTGAGAACCTCTGACTGAATTCTACACACTCGCTGTGTGTCATTTCCTTGTTACTTCAGCTGGACTCACTGTGGCCATTTTCAGTGAAAATCACATTCACGATATGAGGTCTGATGGTCCAGTCGCACGTGCCTGGGGGCGAAGGAAGAGGCCTTTCTTCGCACTGAGTCCGCCGCCCTGCCACCTGCAGCCTTTCCCGGGGCAGCGGCACCAAGGCGTCCTCTACCATCTGCTCGAGTCTGAGTCTTGGGTTCTTCGTGGGGGTCACTTCACTTCTCAGTTCCTCTGGGGATAACGTCCCTTACTATAAATTCAGCCGTCGACAGATGGAAGAATGAGGAAGTCAGTCATATATAAGAAACGGGCCACTTCCCGTTGGATATGTAATTCTAAAATTTTTTGAACTTTTAAGTGAGATGTGATTGTTGTTAGGGGCTAGTTATTTTTCTCAGGTAGAGGTTCATGCCTTTAAATTTCTCATAAAATGGAACAAGAAAGAGACATAGCATTCATTTCAGTAACAACCCTTTTGAAAAGTAGAGTAATAGGTTATATGTTTGTTAATGATGTGGTAACTTTGGACATCTTGAAAACATGATTAAAATGAAAATGCTATCAATTATATTGAATTAAAACTTCCCTCTAATCTAGTTTTTTATCCTTCTTTTTTTTTGACCCTTAGAGGCAAGGTCCTGAAACTTCAGTTTCATTAATAACAATACATAGAATACCATTTACATCACCGTTAAGAAATACAGAGGGCAAAGGTTCATGACCTACAAACCTGTCACCGGGACAGGTTAGCATTTTCCACTGGTGCGTATTCTTCTTTCAACTTACCACGCCCCGCTTTAGCAAGGGAGGGAGGTGCCGAGCTCTCTGGGCTTGGAAGTCATTTGCAAACACAATGGAAAGGAGTCAGTTAGGGCTCAGTTGTTTTTTAAAGCAGGAATGCCTTTGGGCTGTTCTTGTAGAGAACCCGCTGATGGGAAGTCCTTGAGGGAAGTCCCCTCCTTGGCGCCCCTGGGAGAGCTGGACAGTTATCGCCTAATCAGGAAGTAAGTTTTGAAACTGGTGGACAGCCACCCTCAGCAGCTGCCCTGGTGGCTGACTGAGGGGACAGTGCCCATCCTTAGTGCTGTGTGGCCGGCACGTGGCTCCCACTGTGGCCTGGAGTGGTGGGGACAGAGCACGCTTGGGTGCCGTTTCCTGGACAACAGCAGGAGCGTTTGACACTACGGTGGGGCAGTGGGGCAGCAGGCACATGTCATTGGGGTGACATGGATGGGGAGGAGGACCTCCATCCTTGCCCACGTGATCAGCAGACTTACATTAATACCAGCGCCTTAGGATTCAGCCCTTGGATTCCCTAGTTTGGCCCGAAGTAAGGAGGCCTCACCTGAGAGCGGCTTGAGACAACAGGTCTCAGCATCATGAGTCCAGGCCAGTGCCTTCTGCCGGTGACCTGGAGCCACAGCCACGCCTGCCTGTCTCCCTGCCTCCTCTGTCCAAGGCCTTAAGCCCCACCCTCTTCATGGAGGAGGAAAGCCCCTGTTGTTCCCATCTTGGATCCTCTAGCTCCTCCTGCCGCCCGGGGCTGGGACCTCTGTGTCCCATGCCCAGGCTGGGTGCAGGCAGAGGCCTGGAAACCAGGGCTTAGTATAAAGCACTGAGGGGACAATAGTGTCAACTGTGCCATGAACTCGCTGCTGTCCTGACCAGTCCTCCGATCAGACGTGGGATTCGGGAATCGGCCAAACCCTTTTTATATGGTGACGTTGGTCCTAGAGAATTAGCAGTAAAACTCCTCGCCTGCCTCTCCTCTGAGAAATTCCAAGGGAAGTCTCTGGGTGTGTGGGGGAGGGCTGAAACAGCTTTCCAACTCTCCGGGCACAGGGCTCACAGAGGCTGCCCCAGGCAGGGGCAGGCGGGGGCTCAGTCTGGGGCACAGTAAGTCCAGTCCACGTCCTTGAAGGCCATTTCTTTCTTCCCGGAAGGACAGGGGCTGTCCTGCAGCCAAACTCCAACTCATGCCATTGCGTGAGGGTCACCTGAACTTCTCCGGGTTTGCCGGGACCACAGCACCCCTGAAACACTGCAGTGTCCTTGTGTCCCCCAGAGTTATTATCCCCTGTACCCACAAACACCTGCATCTCTGCAGCGGGGCATATTAAAACCTGCCTCTCTGATCTTTGAGATAATTAATTTATCTTTGTATTGGAACACAAAATAGCCAAATACAAAATTGCAGAAAATAATACTTGAAGAGTTCTGTGTTTTCAGAAAGCTGCCTTGAGAATTAGAAAGGCTAGAACAAAATGTTCTTTTAAACGGCCTTCCCCACTACTGAGATCAAGATGAAGAATTGGAAATAGGACATCCTGAGATTAGGTGATTAGAATCTGTAAATCGATGGTCAAAGGACCACAGTGTCGGGGGCAATGTGCCAACTCACATCTCTCACTTTAAGAACTAAAGATTCCTTCCTTTCTCATGTTTTTTTGGCCCAAAATTTTGCACATGCACATAAAACACTGCGTCAAAAAGTATCCCTTAAAATCAGTTAACTACAATATAATTCAGCAGATTTTTTAGGACAAAATTATGAAAACTGAGGTTCTTTGTTAGCAGTCTACAAAATTCATGTGTGGCATTTGCCAAAAAACAAAAAAATCTGAACGAGAAAGTAGAAACTATGGAAAAATGTTTAGTTAGCCTCATGCTTTTTAAATGGCTTTTAAGGAAATCTTTCCTCTAGTTTACTTTTTAAAAAATTCTACTGAGTACTTTTTTCATGTATGAAAAAAATTATGCAGAGTTTTTCCCTCCCAGTTTAAATTTTAGAAAAGTATTTGTCATTTTGAATGCATGTGGGCCTTTCTCAGATGCTGTGCCTTATTTGGTGTCTCCTGAGCAAACCTCCTAGGCGTGGCCTCAGAAGGTGGCTCTGGCTCTGGGGCACTGGGTGCTCGGGTGGTGTGGCCTCAGATGGGCAGCAAGGCCAGCATTCACGCAGCTCCCACAGGGACACGGGGCAGGAAGGGTCTCCATCCCCACTCCAGCCTGGCCTGAACAGGCTCGTTGGTGACTGGGGACTGTGTTCATTGGGTGGCTTGATCTCATTTGCACTTTTTAGTTCAGGTTCCACCACCAACCACTCAGCACGTTCCTTACCCCTTAGTGACTGGTACTGTGGAGTGATTTTTTTTCCTGGTAATGAGAGCTTTTCTGAGACACTAGTCCAGACTGGTTCTGACTGAGACCCCAGGACCAGTCCCGGGCTATGGCGTAAAGCTTCTGTTATCTTCTGTGTAGAAAGACTTGGGATGGGGGTCAAGGTAAAGAGATGATTCTGGGAAAGCCCCATATAGCCTCCTATAGAGAAAGTGAGTGAGTGACGTGGGCTGAGAGAGTGAGGAAAAATGAGTGCTGGGCTGTGCAAGAACGTCTGGCCGTCTGTACCCAGAATTGATATTCACAGCTGCTCAGCCCTCCCCTCCGGTGTGGGGCAGAAGGCAGCAGGCCCTGTCTGCCTTTGCGCCTACTACTCCTGGGCCCTACCTACAGGACAAACAATCACAAGCTTCCCCTCCTGCCTCTGGGCCATAAACCATTATGCCGAATGCCAGGCATTACGAGACGTACACATCACAAATTCTTGTACTTTCTTAGATTTTACACCTGCAGACCCCAACACTGAGCCCAAAGCCGTGTCCCTGTGGAGCATTCTCTGCGAGCTCCTCAGTGAATCGCAAAGGGCAATCAATGGCCTTTCCAACCTGTCGTCCAGGTGCACTCAGCAGCCTCAGCCGCAGGGCTCCCAGAGACCCAGGGGTGCGCCTCATCCCCAGAGCTCCATGTCAGCAGGCCTGGCAGCAGCCTAGCACTGCGCATTCCTGACAAGAGCCCAGGCCCAAGTGCTCTGGGACCACCTTGGAAAGATTTCTGCTCAGGTGCCCCGAAGAAGTGGAGAGTTAACACATTTTACTCCTGCATCCTGGGCATGGGGATGTCCTAGTGCTATTTTTAGAATCACTGGGTTATTCTACAGTCTTAGCACTTGGCTGGCTTTCCCACAAATGCTCTGCCCCCAAGATCAGCCTGCAGCCCTGACAATGGAGAAGTTCATGCTGGCACCCCAAGACGAGGCCCGGAGCCACAGTAGGAAGTTCACCAACGCTCATTTTTAAGAATGAGTAAAATGACAACCCCCAGCCAGAGGTCCTGCTTCTGCTTTTATCAGATACCTGGACGGTATATCTGCTCCTGAGCACTGTGCTCCATGACGTCTTCCCAGCAGGAAAGTTGAGTGCAAACTTCTGTCTTCGAAGAATCCCAAGCACCTTTCCTAGGGAGCCCAACGGAGATCAGGCGGGCAGTGCTCAGCTCCGTTACAGCCCCACGGTCTAACGAAACAGGCCTGGCTAATTTTATTTGATTTTTTTTACAAATAAATGTGGTATTCCCCTGTCGGTGACTCACTTCCAGTGGCCCTGGGCTGAGGAAACCAAATGGACCACAAGTTCCCCGGGCTCGTTTGCGGACCGTGGCGCCAACCGTTTGCCCGCAGGTGTGTCTATTCCTCATCAAGAATTTGTTCTCCACATGAGATACTTCTGCAAATCGCCAAGCACTCGAAGCCGAGGTTTCTTTATCGTTATCGATCAGAACAAGCCGCATGTGTGTGCACGCCCCTGCGTGCAACGTTGTCCTTTCACTTCCACATCACCAGTGACAGGATAATTAAGTGCTAGTGGAATCTTTCTCGCCTAAGGAGGAAAGGCAGTTTCAAGTGTAAGCACCAGCGCTTTGCACACTCTGCTACACATCAGAATCCCTGGGGAGCTTTAAAAATTCCCAATCCCCAGACCACAGCCTACACCAGTGAAACTGTAATCACTGGGGATGGGTTTCAGACATCAGCAGGTTTGAAAAGCCCACAGAGAACTTCAATATGCAGCCAAACCTGAGAACCGACGATCTCAGCAATAGCTTCCTGGGCAAACATCTCTTAATTCTATAACTGTAGACCCCTGCACTCTTAGCAGCAGGTGCGTTCCTGACCAAGGTGGGAGTCTGGGGCTCGCTTTCCTTCCGTAGATGAGCACCGGTTGGAACACTCCGTTGGCTCACACACAAAGGGGGAGAGTTGTCGTGACTTTGGATCTGCTGCAGTCTTGGGGCTGAGTCAACAGAGCAGAAATCCTTTGCTCCCATGGAAAGGTGGAGTCCACTTCCCCACTCCTTGAAGCCGGGCTGGTTTCGTGACTTGCTTTGACCGGTAGATTGCAGTGAAAGGGACGTCATGTGAGTTCTGGGCCTTCCTCTGTTGCTACCTTGAATGTGGCCCTGAGACGGCCGTATGGGAGCTGAGAGGCTGTGTGGAGGAGAGGCCAGGTGTCCACTCCCAGACCTTGGCGACACTCTAGCTCAACATTGTCACCCAAGGGAGCCCAAGTAAAACCAGCAGAGAAGCTGCTCAGCCAGTAGAATCGGGGAAATCAGAAGTTGCTGTTTTATGAGACTGTGTTTTGGGCTGGTTGTCTCTCAGAACTGGGCGCCCGAAACAGACAGCTCCATCATCATTCCTGTGACTTTCTCACATGTGCCGCGAGGACAGTACTGAATGTTTTTAAAACCACTGACTTAATATCTTCCTCAGTTAGAGTCTTTATTTTAAAGCAGTTCGGTGAGCTGCTGGTACAGTATTGCTCACGGTGAGGCCCAGTGCGGTTTTTTGGTGCGTTCACGACGATGACGTTGAACGTAGACTGTAGAGATGTAAAATAAAAACCAATCAGTGGTAGAAGCTTTCCAAAATCAGCACCTATGGACACAAATTCAGTATGAAGTAATTTTCAGGTGCAAAACTGAGGGGCAGGGCATCCAAAACTTTGAGTAGGACATTCACAAATTCCAGAAAAGAACGACTTTCTTTGAGGGCTCCAGCAGTTGAGTGGGAGGGGGGGGCGGACTTCTGTAAACTGAGTTCTGAAATTATTCGTACTCACTCAGTCAATGGGTGGTTTCTGAGACCCTACAGCGGGAAAGGTGCTTTACTGCGTGGTGGGCGACTGGAACAAGGACACAGTTCCCAGACTCAGGGAGCCTGTACTGTGTTCCTAGCCCGCCCTTCAGCGTTCCCAGTGACCAGCTGCTGACTGCGTGCGCGTCTCGCTCCTAAGGGTGGGAATTCAGATCCAGCTCTGGTGGAGTGCCCTGTGGTTCCTCAGTGCTAAGGAGGGGAGTCCATGCTCCCATACAAATGTTCTGCGAATCGAAGAACGGATCAGGGAGGAGTGGGGCCTTTCACCCAACAACCTAGCAAAGGGCTTCTCCTCGGCAATGTGTTCATGTAATTCAGCATCTAGAATTAATTAAATGAGAAGGCTTTGCCTTGTAACTAGCCGTTCAGATTTCATCACCTTCTCACGTTTACACCCCCCCACACCATTCACCAGGGCCACCATAACTCCATACCAACAACGGGGTAGCTTAAACAACAGAACAAAATTTTCGCAGCTCTAGAGTCCAGGGTAAAGTCCAGGGTCAAGGTGTCTGCAGGTTTGGTTTCTCCTACAGCCTCTGTCCTTGGCTGGCAGAGGACCACCTTCTCCGTGTGTCCTCCCATGGTCTTTCCTCTGTGCGTGAGTGCCCCTCGGGTCTCTCTGTGTGCCCACACCAGCCACGCTGCATTAGCACCATCCTAATGGACTCGTTTTAACTCCATCATCCTACCTAAGGCCTCTGAAAACACAGTCACATCCTAAGGTACCATGAAACAATTATATAGGCATATATATTTTCATTTTCCACTGACAGGAAGTATGCCTGCATCTGTGCCTCTGTCAGGGGGTTAGTCTTGCTCCGCATCGCATGTCAAAACCTGCAGATACGGAGAAACAGGAGAGGAAGGCAGGTGTCGCAGTGGCATGTGCTCACGTCCAGGTCACTGAAGGTGAAGACCGGGAGAGCCCGGAGTCGGAGTCCCGCGGACGTCTGGAGGGCTGGGGTGAGCGCACAGCTGAGTGCAGTCTCAGCCACTGTGGGCTTCTCCCAGCCAGCCAGGTTACCGGGGCAGGCACCAGTTCATGCCCCGCTGGGAAAGTTCACGGGGGCACAAACCCTACCCTCTCAAGTGAGGTTGCTCAAGTTCCTATTCAGAAATAATCGTCCAAGCGGAAATTACATTTTTTGGCGGTTCTTTTCTACCTTCTCCTTTTAAAACCCTCCTTAATGTGATATAGGCAGATGGGGCTTCCTTAAATGGAAGCCACTTAGTTCCCATTTTCTGTAGATGGAGGCATTTCAGATAAAAAGCCAGGATGTCAGATACACATGTAAAACATTTCTTAACAGAAGGGGAATTCTGCAGATAACTAGGAAATCTGAGAGCGGGATTGAGGGTGTTTGCTCAAATCCGACAACATGTATTAATTTACAAACACAACAGATTGTGTTGGAGAATCTCTTCAGTGCTCGTGCCTGAGGAACCTTTTCCTCAGTGAGTCCAGCAGACCTTTGCCCATCTTCCATGGCGGAGCTCTCTGGACGGCTGCCTGCAGCAACTGCCCGCAGCTCCCCCCCCACAGGGCTGGAGCCAGCTCTGCAGGAGGGGCCGCCCTCCTGCTGGTGGTGGGAAGAGAGAAGGAGTTGAAGCCTATCCAGGAACACATGGAGAGACGATGCTGCATCTCGATCCTACAACTGGAATTGTCCACAGGAGTGGCCCGATGGAAACTTCATATCCTTAGACACGGAGTCACTGCGAGGAGATGGGGTGGAGGCTCCCCACGTCCCACAGGAGCCCCAGACAGGACATCTTCGTCCTGTGGGTTTCAGTTTTGCAGTTCGTTTGCCTTCCTGCACACTTTCCACGTGTTCGATTGCTCGTCTGTTTTAGTCCTGACGGGGCTGAAAAGATGTCAAAGAAGGAAGGGTTAGGGAGCTTGCAGTGTCTCAGCCAAGAGCCCTAGACATAAAGACGTACACATTTTACTCAGAGCTCACTGAAGAGTAAAGTATGTAAATATTTCCTGTACTGATCTTTCTCAATGGGGGAACTACTCTTCCCCCCCCTCCCCCCGAGGAGCCCTGTCTGGGGCGCACCATCACACAGGGTCCCTGAGTCTCTTGTGTGGCACGGGTGCGACTGTCAAGAGTAGAGGAGCATCCTCCAGCCTCTTCCCAGGGAGCCTGCCTGAGGCCCCTCACAGGCCTCTGGGGCTCTGCTGCTAACACAACAACGGAGGCCTTTTCCTGATTCACACGTTGAAGACGAGAGAGAGAACTGGTGGAGTGTCAGTCCCTCATTTATTACAAATTGCCCACCAGTGCTTGTCTACAGGGGAGTGTACCCTGTGGTGATTTGATCTGGCATGAAATTTTGCAGCTGTCTTACAAGCAACACACTTACATTTCACGGTGATCAAACCCTTTCCTGTGACTTTCAGGGGCCCGGACGCTCACGCGAGTCTGGTAGCAAGGCCCTGGGGATGTCGGGGGTGGTGATTCGCTTCTCTGTCTCTCTGTGAGGGCAGGGGCTGCGTCTTCTTAAAATCGATATTCTCTTCATGTTGGCTGGCATGCGGGGCATCCAGTTATCACTGCGGAAGAAACGAAGCCCCACAGGAGCCGTCGGTGTGCGTGAAGCATGTAGCCATGGCTTCGCAGCTCACAGTGACCAAGGTGGTCAGATGGCAGCGCATCTGTGGTTGGGCTCACCCGGGTGTTGCCTCGGAGTCAGAGTCTGGAGGAGGGAGGAGGGAGGAGGAAGCTGGTCCTGCTCCAGTTTGGGGGACTGACTGGGAGGGGAGAAGGTGTTTCCCACACCTTGTTTCCTCTGTGCTCCATCCCAGAAGTCACACGAGCGGTGTGCCCAGAGGGGACAAGTCTCCCCGAGCCGCCCCACTTGAGCAGTTGTACAGAACACTTTCACAAGGGCTCAGGAGGTGACCCCAGCAGAGGGAGAAGGCGGGTGCAGCGCCGGGAAATGCCAGGCTCCCAGGGCCTCCCTCTTGCTTCCTGATGCCTGTGAGCAAGAAGAGAAATGCCTGGTTTGAGCCGGACAGAGGGATTCCTGTTAGGTTGGCATCGAGGAGCCAACCTCTCCCCACAACAGGAAGGGATGTGCTGGGGACACTTGAGTAGTGGTGAGGGGGCATCTGCATGTATGGGAAGCACGTAGCCAAGGCTTTGCAGCTGAAGTTCCTTCCCGTCTCTCTCACAGCTGGACGTGTTTCATAGTAATGAGCACAACTACTGCTCTCTGAACTGGAAGAAAACTATCCCCAAGTAAGAATTAGTTTCCCCTTCTGCAACCTCCAGCCCTCTGCATCCTTTTTTGGGATTGGAGGCGTGGCTGTGTTCCAGGACTGCGGTTCTCAGTGCTGCTGGAACTTGGGACCCTCCAGGGCTTTCAGGGCTCCCTGCCCCCAAGGCCCTGGCAGGGCCAGGCCAATTTCTCTGGAATATTTGCGTCCAGGCATCTGTGTCCTCTAAAGCCCTCAGGAGTTCCAATGTGAAGACAATGCTGAGGACCGCTGCTTAGGTACAGTCTGCCAAAGTCCTCAGATGCAAAGGTTTTGATTTTTTAAAAACAGGCCAAAGATTTCTTTTAATTGGAAAGTTTATTTTTTCATATTCTCATAACTCAAATGCCACCAAAGGGATTTTTTCCCCTTGAACTTTCCATTAATTAAAAAAAAAAATTTATACTGAAAACAAAAATGAGAAAATTCAGCCCAAAGTAGAATTTTCCAGAAAGTTATAGGCAAGTGACAAAACAACGCAAAGCCTATTATTGAAAAAAAAAAAAAAAAAAAAGCTTTTCCAGGAATTTCCTTTTCAATCTGCTTGCAGTGAATGTCTCATTTCAAAGATGGATAAACAGCATTTGCCAAAAAGCCCCACCTCCGGCTGCTGCTGAGAAGCTCGGTGTGAGCGATGGAAATGCCCACGGCAGAGTTAACTCAGTCTGACTCAGTGTGGGCTTTAAAGAAGAAACTAGCAAATTTTTAACAGTAAGAGCACAAGTGGGTAACAAAATGAGTAGCAGCTAAACGATTGGTTGAAAAGGACAGTCTTGATAGCAAGGTCTGATGGCTCATCTTGCAAACACAGCTTTCTAAATCAACTTTCCTTGTGGTGGCCAAAAAAAAAAAAAAGCTGTCTCCAACCAGAGAGCGCTGTGTACCACCTAGTCCTGGACGTCTCTGGAAGGGGTAGAAGCCGGGCTGTGGGATGCATCCGTTACTGACCCTGCCCGAAGGCACCGAAGAATTGTGAATCCTTTGTTTTTACTTTAACTGGGCACTAAACCTTGACCTCCCCACAGCTTCCTGTTAGCCCTGGGACAGAGCAGAAGTCCCTCAGGCTGACATGTGAGCTCTGTCTGGGTGAGGTCATGCCCGCCTCTCCATCCTTGTACTTCCCGGGCCTTCTCCTGGGCTGCTGTTCTCATTCCTTTCTCATGAAGAGACACACACACATGAGAGTCCAAAAGAGTCTCCCAAACTCTTCTGGGCTTTGCCTTTCTTCCATGGGTGGCTCTTCCTACAGGCTGAGCTCTCCGTTTGGCATGTCAGACTTTATCAAATGAGCTCCTTACCACACACCTGGGGGGTGGGAATGAGTACTCCCTTTTCCTTAAACCCCCTTGGAACAGTTGTGGGTTCTTCCTTAAGACACCAGGGTCTATTTTCTTAATACAAACAATACCTTATGCTCTCTAAGTACCCAGTGGAGGTGAGGTGCAGGCAGATGCTTATTCCTGGCTCATGCTGGATTCCGTGGATACTTTTGACTGAGTACAACGTCGGTAAGGGAGCGAAGCCACTCGGGGCGAGGCCGAGCTGGGAATGGGGGAGAGGGGAGCTCCTCACTCAACATTTCTGTCACATGGCTGAACTCAGTGTTGGGCATGGCAATGACAACGGTCAGGATGGGGGTAACTATGGAAGGGCAAGGAAGGGACCCTCAGAGGCAAACTCCAGCCCATCCCCCTCCAATGACCAGGTTGGGGTCCTCTGTGTGTGAACGGTGGTTTTATGCCCTTTCCACTCCTCTCCAAAGGCCCGATCCTGCCTCTCCCTGCAAAGCCCATGCAGATGCCCCTATTCCCCATCCAAGTCCACCCCTCCTTCTTCCAGGCTGAGGTTGCCTGACAGTACTGGGCTGAATTGTGTCACCCCAAAATATATGTCTAAGTTCTAACCACCTGTACCTGTGAAGGGCACCTCATTTGCAAATAGTCTTTGCACATGTGATTAAGCTGAGGACTTTGAGAGGAGCTCGGCCCAGAGTAGGGTGTCTTTATGAGAAGGGTGTCCTTATAAGGGCAAGAAGACACACACGAGGGGAAGCCCTGTGAGCATGGAGGCAGAAGTGGGGTGGATGCGACAACGAGCCAGGAGCACCGCGAAGGATCACTGGTGCCGAGACAGCGAGGATGCAGCCTGGCACGGGCTCTGCCTTGGAGCCTCCAGACAGAGTCAACCCCTCAGACACCCCGGTTTCCGGATGCTGGCCCCTAGAACAGTGGGAGAATACACATCTGTTGTTTCAAGCCAGCAGGTTTGTGGGGATTTGTCGCGGCAGCCTCAGCAGACTATGCCCCTGCCTTTCTCTGGACTGTCTTAGCCTGCATCCGACTTTCCCTTGAGACCCATCAAGTCTGACTCCGGGTTTTACTTCTCACATGCACGGGCATCTTCCCCCACCAACCCCAGCTCGGTTACCCCCAGGTCTCTCGCTACACCTTCTGCGGTGCCGAGGCTCTCACAGGGCCTGCAGGGCCGGCGGAGGGCTGGGAGTGCGGAGTGCTGCAGCGCCGGACTTGGCTGTGATAGCTCGGAGGAAAGCTTGGCCTCCCTGGAGGCTCTTCCCCTCCATGGGGGGTGGCCCAAGCGTGAGGCCCCTTCGTCACTTCAGGATGGCGGGGTGTCCTCAGTGCTCCAGTACCCTGCAGGCAGCCTGGTGGAGGGGCTGCATCCCCTCTGCTTCCCACTGTCCTCCTTGGCTTGCATTGCCCATTTTTCAAGTGATCTCTCCAAGGCCTATCTTCACCGGGCTAGCAGCTGGTTAGAGTCGGGCCGTGACTTCCTTATCTCTGAATTTCCATAGGTCAGCACTGATGATATAATGGTGTTCAGTGAAGATCATTTAAAGCCCTTAAGGGTCTGGTCTCCAACTAGCTTTTTAGGATCATTTTGTCTCATCTTTATTCTGCCTGCTTCCCCCCACCCCTGGCCCCTCAGCCTAAACTCTCCCCTGGCTGTCCACTGATACCAACCTCCTGGTTATGGGTTGAATTGCCCCCCTCGCTGCCCCCTAGGGTTTATGGCCTTTTTTGGAGATCATATATTTACAGGGGTAACCCAGCTAAAGTGGGGTCCCCAGGGTGGGCCTCAGGTATGACTGGGGTCCGTATAAGAAGGGAAAATGGGGACACTGAGGCATGCACGCAGGGAAGGCCATGTGGAGACTGCAACGCAGACAGAGAGGCCCGGGACAGGTCTCCCTCCGCCCTCAGAAGGAACCGGTCCTGCTGACACCTTGATCTTGAACTTCAAGTCTCCAGAACTGTGAAACAATGAATCTCTGTTGTTTGAGTCCCTGGGCTCCGGTACTCTGTTGTGGCGGCCTGAGTGACATACACCCTGGTGTTCCCAGGTCACCAGCATCCCCATCAAGCCTTTGCCTGCGCTGGAATGTCCTTCTATGTCACTGGTGGAAAGAGCTCGGCTCTTGTCGAGCTCTGTTAGGTGGCGGGCTCTGTGCTGGGAGGGTCACGCGCATGAATCCTCACAGCGGCACGGCGCCTGGAAGGTCCTTTTCGTAGAAAGAAGCGTTGCATGTGCCAGTGGGCCGCTACTGACGTTACAAACGGAATTCGTTGGGGCAAACCGAGTAGAGCGGTTACATGATTTCGTGATATCCCAGGGACCACGCTGAAGGAACTAGTCAAGGGTCACGGCCATTCTTGGGCACCCTACCCTGGCCCAGCGTGACACCACAGGATCCCCTGGTCACCTGGCATTGGATGGGCTGGGACTTCCAAGTTTAGTAAGAGAAACGGTTTTTCTGTGATTTAGAGGAAGCCGTTCTGGAAAAAGAAAATCTGTTGGTGACGCCCAGTTCAAAGGCTCTTACCTCACATGACACCAGGCCGCCTGTGTCAGAAAGGAAGTGCGTGGCTTGTGTGTGAAGCTCTCAGAACGGTTCCGGGCACGTACTGAGCACTGAGTAACTGTTGGCTGGTGTTACTATGTTATCCTAAGACTTCTCCGCCAGCGGAGTGTGCCACAAACATGAGTTTTGGGCCCTGCCTCGTGTGGGGAGCTGGCCCTAAGAAGTCTGTCGGACCGCAGTTACCTCCCGCAAGGGCGAAGGGTGGACCACGCTTGTGGAATACTGCAGCAAGCAAAGGAAGGTGACACAACGCCAGTGCTTCCTCCCGAGACTCGAATCTGTGGCTATGACTTCGCAGGACCTGGCTCCGCAGGGTGGTGCTCAGTGCGCGTGTCAGTACCCAGGGTGTCCGTCGGGCCTCCCCCCGCTGCAGAGGCAACCCTCTTCCCGGCCCATTTCTGCAGGTGTGTGAGTGCGCTTACTCCACAAAACTGCCATCCCTGTGTTGCCAGCAAGTGGTTTTCCAGAACAATTTGAAGGAGGTAGGGAGGTTGTTGAAAAGTTTCTGAAGTCTCCCTTCAGAGACTGAAATCAGAAACTTCGGGGGACAATTCTAACCTTGTCAACCACCTTGGCCATGAAGCCCACCTTCAATGACCTGGATTTTCCCCTCCAAGAAAAAAACAATGCGCCACCTCTTGTATGGCGAAGCGCTCGGAAGTGGTGCGGCCTCCCTCCTCGCTCCTCAAAACTACGTGTGCCCACAGCTCATCTCTTCCTCCTCGGAATTCTGTACACCAGGCATCAGGGGAGGAAGGCCAGGCTCAGAAACGCGAGGCCATGTGCCCAAGGAAAATCGGCAGGAAGAGGCCCGTGTGGGATGCTGAGTCCGTCTCCCTGGGTTCAGATTCCAGGCCATTTCCGAACGCCCTCAGAGAGTCCCAGCCTGGGAGACCCAGAGTCAGCGTGACTGTCCAGGCAGGATGGATATGGATGATGAAACGCACTGAGAGGCGCCCACGGTCAGCCATACTTCGGCACCCGTCGGCCTCAGACCTTGTCAAACCTGGTACTTGTCACATTTTGATGGGAAAAAAATGTTCCAGCACTCGGCACTTCCTCAGGGCTCCTTGCACTCGCTAGGACTTGTATGAGTCACGCCACTGCCCAGCAAGAGAGAAACGCTTCATCACCCATCGCTCGCTAGGTACTCGTTTGTCTCGGCACTCATCACGAGTTCTGGACAAATTAATGATGAGTACTGAGGTACCACGGTACAAGGTTTCTCCAGAGGGGCTGGAATTCCTTCAGCATTTTCCGTTTTCAGTTAAAGCATGTTTGCAGAGGGCGACCATCGGACTCCAAGTGCCTGAGGTGGGAGGTGACGTGAGAGCCCTGACCCTGTGGGGCTCACTCAGACCGCTCCTGCAGCCCCCCCGAGAGCACAGGGGTCTGGATGGGGAGGGTAGACAGCCTGCTGGGCCAACAGCAAGTGGTGGGCTGGAGGGGGATGTGGATGGGTTATGCAGGGCAGTGGGGCAGAGAATGATGGAGACAAATAGACCTACATCGACGTTACCTGCTTGCCTTACATTGAAGAGCTGTCCTGTGTGGAGTTTTTGTCCCTATGGCACAGCTGACGTGGACAAGCATTCCCATAGTAAGGAAGGAACGGTTAGAATAACACTCCGCCTCTTCTCCTGGGGGATCAGGATAGGGAGCAGCCTCGTCTCGCTCCTGTGCTGACCGTCCAGGGCGACAGACTCACTCCCTGGGTTGTGGGCCCACGGGCGCGCTCTAAGGAAAGGAAATGCTGTTGTTTGTATCATAAACACTTTATAAGGAAGTAAGACTCCTAGTTAGTCTGAGCCCTGGAATCGGTAGTGAATTACCCAAAATCAACTGTTTGCTTTCTTATCTTTGCTCCCAAGCTACTTCTTTTATTTGTTTAAAAGTAACTCATTGGTATAAAATGCAGGAAAAAGCAAAAAACAGACTCCGAGGCAGCCCTCTGCTAATGGTAACGCAGACCCTCCCCGGTCGACTCTGGAGAAGGCAGCTTCGCACACTGCTTCTTGGGTGAGGACAGTCTCGACTTAAAGGAGGGTCAGGATTGCAGTGTCACAAACCCACAACTGAGAGTGGGGGCGCTCACAGAAACCTGGGGACACATGGGCTAGAGGCCATCGTGATGATGAGAACATTTCCTCGATGGACGATGAGGTCCCCGTTTTTAGTCCCACCCTGCTCTTCTTCTTTGTCACAGGAGACAGCCGCTCAGTCGGAGGGAGGCAGCTTTTGTTGGCCCCTGCAGCTCCTGCCAGCCCTGGGTAAAAGCGAACAAGGATGTTGCTTGTCAGCTCTCTTTGACTCTGATGCACAGCAGCAGCGCTCCAAGGGAAGCCAGCCCCCCATCCCCTCCCACACCCCGTGAGTCCCCGAGCAGCCTCAGTGTAGAAGCTTGGTCTTGTTGCCTTTTCTATCCACAGCTGTCCTCTGAGGAGCCGTCATTTCAGAACCCACACCCTGTCCAGGAGCAAAGGACTAGCACTAGCCAGCATTTCTGGACCGGCAAGCATGCACGTCAGAAAGAAGCTGTCCCCCCCTGGCACAGATGCCTGGAGATTTCTACCAGGTTCCCAGTTCCAAGTGGAGAATGGACTGGGGTGTGAGATTTGGCATAGCGCCAGGGGTACAGCTTCCTTGAGAGAGCTGAGGAGGGACCGTCCCTACCCAGTCCCCACCTTATGCAATGACTTACTCAGTGGCCAAGTGTTTTAATAATAAAAGCAATAATAAAAACAATAAATGAAGCTGATTGTCCTCACTATTACTTTTCTTTGAAAGCATCAAAAATCAGCCAAAGGACAGCCCCCTGACCTCATGGTTAAGAGATGCCCAGCTTCATTGTAGGTGTGAAGAAAAAGCATAATGTGATCGATCAAAAGAAAAGCACAAGGCCAGGCAGGTGGGGGCACTTAATAAAAAGAAAGATTTATGGAAGAATCACTACGGATTAGGCAACCTGAATGGTGAATTCCTCAAAAAAGGAGAACTGGACCTGCCTTATGACCCAGCAGTTCCATTTCTGGGGATATACCTGAAGAAACCTGAAACACGAATCGAAAAAATACACGCACCCCTGCGTTCACTGTTATTAACAGTAGCCAAGATTTGGAAGCAACCCAAGTGCCCATCAGGACGTAAGTGGATAAAAAAGCTGCAATGCATTTACACAATGGAATACTACTTGGCCATGCCCTTTGCAACAGCACGGATGGACCTGGAGAGCATTATGCTAAGTGACATAAGTCAGCCAGAGGAAGACAAATACTATCTGATTTCACTTATGTGTGGAATCTAATGAATAAAGTAAACTAACAAACAAAATAGAAACAGATTCATAGCCACTGAGAGGAGACTAACAGCTGTCAGAGGGGAGGGGTGCTGGGTGGAAAAGGTGAAGGGATTAAACAAACCAAAAAACCTCACAGGCACCGAGAACAGTATGGTGATGGCCAGAGGGAAAGTGGCGGGGTGGGTGGGGAAGGCGGGAAGAGGGCAAAGGGGAGAGCGGTGTCGGTGGAAAGAGACCTGCCTTTGGTGGGGGAGAGGGTGAGTGTGCAATGCAGTGTGCAGAGGATGTTATAAAGCTGGATACTGGAAACCTGTATGCTTTTATTAACCAGTGTCACCCCAGTACCTTCCATAAAAAAAGAGAGAGAGAGAGAAGCCTGATGAGTACACACCGGTGGTGGAACAGTTTTTTTGACAGGGACGAACTTGAAAGTTCCCCTTTCCATCTTAGTGGCCACCACCGTGTCCCACAAGGTGATTATTATAAAGCAGGGGAAACAAATTCTGACCATGCAGGAAATATTCACCCCGGAACCAAGACAGCCCTTAACTCCTGGGCTCTCAGTTCCTTCAATTCAACATGAGAACTGTGGACGGCAAACAACCATGGCCGGGAGTGAACTATTAGGAGCCAGGGATGGGGCGAGGCCCTCGGGATCCTCTGACAGAGGAAGAGAATCGCTTTATCTGGACTAGCAGATCTGAGCTGAGGAAGAGGAACGGGATAAATAGCAAGTGCAAAACAAGGGACTCACAAAGATCATTTAGCCTTAGCCGATTTTCCAAACATCTCCAGCATCCCAGAAACACACGGCAGCTCTGATGTACAACAGCAGATTTTGGTGGCACCAGGAGGGTGGGAAGACCCCCGGTTGGCATGTAGGAAGAGGTGGTTGAGGGCGAGAGAGAGGATAGGGGCAGATCATCAGAGAAATTCACTCAGTTTTTCCAAAGATTATCGAAAGGGATTCTCTGGCCTTCTGGAAAAAAGTCCAGTTACTCTGCAGGGCAGGCTGACCTATCAGCTGTAAGTGTGTATGTTTGCAACCACAAGTTTTTGCTTGAGATAATAAAGAAGGACTGTGGTGGGATTTGGTTTTTCTCTCGCATGGCCCCCTCAGCCCCTCAGTTATTCAGACTGCTGAGATTTAGGACCAGTGGCCAGCAGCGTCCCTAGTTCAGGCACTGAGGAAGAAGTGGCCACGCAGTTTTCTACGGTTCTCATCATTGTGCAGATTCGTGCTCCTGCAGGTCACCCACTCCGAGCGAGCACGGACTATTCTTTGGAAGCAAACAGCCATCTGAGTCTTCTTCCAAATCTCTCGTTGTGGGAGCTGCAGTGCTTCGGGGCCCAGACTTGGCCAGAACAGCTGTCTTCAGCACTGTCTGCCCCCGCCTCTGCCACCCCTGCTCCTAGCACATTTTTGTTTTCAAGAGAGCTGGGTTGACGCCTGGGCACCCTTTGTAAGTAACACATTCCTCCCCTCTGCCTGTGGCCTGTCAGGAGCAATAAGAGAGGCTGGGTGTTTTAAAAGTCAAACTCCACAGACAACCCCATCCTTCTATAACTTTATACATGTAAAAATATGCTCCTTTGCAGGTTTGACTCTTGGTCAGGGCATGCACCCAGGTTGTGGGTTCAATCCCCAGTCAGGGTGCAAATGGGAGGTAACCAATCGATGTTTCTCTCCCTTGCTCCCCCTTCCTCTCTCTCTAAAAGGAATAAAAAAAATAATGTCCTTGGGTGAGGATTAAAAGAGAAATGCTCTTGATGCTCAACAGTAGCTCTCTCTTCTCCCACTCCCTGCCTGCCCACACCAGCCACTGTGTTTTATGATCTTCGCGATAGACTTCTGCCAACCACCTTCTCCAGGGAGCGGCTGCCTGGGCTATTTTGTGTTTGTTTGTGTTATTTTGGTTTGTCTCTAGGTGGCTGTGCAAACTACAAGCCAAATACATAATTTCTCCCTTTTCTTCAAACTTAGTTGACAATAAGACAAAAGACACTCCAACCCAGCAAGATGCCATGTGTTTTGTTCAGGTAAAAAAAAAAAAAATCAAGAAGTGGTCAGTGTTTTCTCTTCTGGGAGAATAGGATGGGGTGCTGATCCCCCCAAATCAGCTCTTGCCCTTTTTTGGTTTTGACTTAGTTTCTGTCTCTGCCAAGACAGAAGATGAAAACACAGGCTATGAAGTATGACTATAAAGCAGTGATGCGGGGGCCAGAAGTGACAAAGAAAACTGTCTCCCTCTTCTGTAGCTACACGTCCTGTGTGGTCATTAAATCGTGTGGCCCAGTGGAGGGACCTGGAAGGCCTGGGTCAGGGGAAGGAGCAGCATGGGGCCTTTCCCGGGGTGACGGTCCCCCTGGTGGGTGGGGTTGGTGATGCTGTGCTCGCTGAAGCGCCTGCCATCTTGCCTCACTCCAGGGAAGTTATGACACCATGTGGAGTTGACTCAGTCTGTGTTGTGTCTTCAGCTGAGAGACAGCTCAGCGCCTCAGGAAGGGCTCTCACATGCTCGTGGAAAGCACTGCATTGCTATTCTGGGAGATACTTTTCTCACCCCCAGAACAGGGGGTTGTGCAACGGGGTGTCCTCCGTCTGCCAAGAGAAGGCGGCAGCTGGACGGCTATGCTGCCTTGGAAGAGGTTAAGAAATGTAGACAGGCCAAGGCTGGCATTCCCTTGGGCTAGGGAGACCTCCTTGAAAAAGTAGATTATTCACAAGTTTTCCCTAGGTGAGGCTGATTAAACAACGGAGGCAGGGGGCAGGAAATGCCTGTGGAGCTGGGAGGGGAAAATAGGTAAAAGTAAAGTGGGTTCACCATCCCCACTTGAATAAATGGGGTCTGGCTGGGTCCTGGGGTTTCATCGAAATGGCCGTTTGGGCCTTAGCCAGTCAGTGTTCATGGGTCAAGAATCTCATGCTTATACCTAATAGCACACTTCTAGAATTTTTGCTTCCTGTTGCCCCAAACTGAAGCTCTTCTAGGAGATTGTGGCTTATAAGGAAGGAATGCTTCCCAGGGGACCTGAGTGGTTCCATGGAACTGGCAGTTGACTGTTGCGACTGCATTCGGGACTGCCAGTTGGGACCGCCAGTTGACCAGCCGGGGCTCCTCACTCCCCGGAACCCGAAGGAGAAGAAGGGGGTTACCTGTGAAATCATAGGAAGTATCCGTCTTGGTCTCTCCCCCAGTTCCTGGCACGGAGCTCCCAAGTCTGTGCAATTTCCTAAGTGATACGAGCACTCAGGAGCATCTTTTACTCTAACATTTGGTCTTTGACCCCAGGGCTTAGATCCTGAATCCCGTGGGGCTTCCTGGGTGATAGGGGTGTCTTTTCTTTTAATGAGGAGACCCTCTGTGGGTTCCTGGATGGGGACTGGTCACCAGAAAGACTAGCCTTGATTCAGACATGGTGTTTTCAGCCTCCCCCCCTCCCCTGCCATCCTCTGGGAAGGGGGAGGGGCTAGAGGTTATTATGATGGCCTAAGTGATGATGCCGCCATTAAAATCTCAAAAGCACGGGGTCCGGAAAGTTCACAGGTGGGTGAACACATTCGTGTCCCAGGAAGGTGACCCGCCCCAACTCCACAGGCACAGAAGCTCCTGTGCTTGGGACCCTTCCGGGGTCTCGCTCTAGGTACATCTTCACCTGTACCCTTTATCACATAATAAACTGGTGAATGTAAGTCAGTGTTTCCCTGAGTTTTGTGAGCTCTTTAAGCAAATGATCAAAACTGAGGCGGGGGTCACTGGAAACCCGACTTACAGCACAGGTGGCAACCTGAGACTTGGGATTGACACCTGAGTGGGGGCAGTCTTGTGGGACTGAACCCTCCCCCGCGGGGTCTGCACTAACCCCAGTGAGTGTCACAGTTGAATTGAACTATAGGATACCCGGCTGGTGTGGAAGAAATTGCTGGGTTAGTGGGAAAAATCCACGTGTCTTATGTCCGATGTCTTGCGTGGCCGCAGTGTGAGTACCGCCATGATCCCACGGGCTGGGTAGGGCATTCTGTTCCCAAGAGGGCATTTGCTTGTTGGGCGGGGGGGACCCAGAGGATTTGCTGGGCTGTCCGTAGTACTTCCATGCCCACTGAAAACTACAGCCAAGACAGCAAAGACACCGAGGACCACTGAGGATTCGGACCCCTTCGGCACAGAGGGTCGAGTCGGTGCATCAGATCCAGAACATGAACAATGGAAGCCCAGGCTGAGGACCAAGGAGGCACCGAGGGGGCAGTGAGGGAGGAAGTTGCATGTCACCCACTCGCTGGAGGGAAGGGTGCACTTCCTCACGTGCTCTTTGTGTGTGCGCACACGTGTACATTCATATTTGCATATTCCCCCCTTTCCCCCTTCTCTTTATGACTTTGAATGGGAATTGTTGGAGATTAACTTGCAATTTGGTCTTTAGGTAACACAATATTTGGTTGGGACTGTGACTGAATTTGAGAAAATTGCCTCTTTTTAGCTCTCCTTTTCCCCTCCCTTTCTGCCTCATGTGAATTGATCAAATTTTCTTTTACCTCCTTATTTTCCCCTCCTACTGTTTGGAAAGCATACATTCTATGTTTGTTATTTTAGAAGCTATCCATTCCTTTGTGACATGACTAATTTGACCTTTTGTTTTTCTAGAGGTGATTTATATTTCTATTTGCTTCTTGAACACATCAAGAATGGTTTAACTTCTGAACTCTTTCATCTTTTGTAATATTGTTATCTATTATACCAGCTCCATCCTGATTTAAGCAATACTCAGTCACTACTTAGATTCGGCAGCTCATTGAACTGATTTCTTTGGCCATCGTTGTTTTTAGGGATAAAGTTCCCTCACTCCTCTTGGATTCAGTATGCTTTTTCTTGGGGAAATACACTTTTTAGTAAATTTTTTCAGCAACACTCTGTGGGCTCTCAACTCTCTTAGTCTTTATTTAGCTTTTAACTTTGAATTAAACTTTAACGTTGAATTTGCTAGACTTTAGATTGCTGTGATGACAATTATTTCCCCTGGTACCGAAAAAGTATTACTCACGACCTCTGGCATTTATTATTGCTTCTTAGAAATCCACTGTCAGGTTAATTATTATTCTTCTGTAGTTTGTCTGTTTTCAGTTTAGAAAACTTTCAGATTTTTATTTTTTACCTTTGATATCCTGCAGTGTTACCACCCAGTGCCATGGTGCTTTTATCTCCACTGCCCTAGATTCTACTTACACAGTTTGAAGAGTCAGTTTTTCCTCCCTTCTGGGAAAAAGTTCAGACATTGTCTCTTGAACACTGCCTCTCCATCTTTCTCTTTTCTTATTTTGAATGCTTTTCAGATACATCCTGGCCCTTCTCATTCTACTCTTGTGTCCTTCCTCCTTCACACTTCGGCTTTCGGAACTACACTTTAGGTGACTTCCTTAGTTCTGTACTCTAATTCACTCATCTCCTCTTCAACTGTAGGTAACTTTCTATTAAACCCACCTATTGCGACTTCATTTCCATGCTTTTTCTTTAATTTGTACGATTTTTGTGTGAGTTTTGGGGAGAGGTTAATTTATCCCCTCCCCTCCCTGCCCCATGCTCTTTTCTTATGCTTTGAACGTATTTAGAATCTGTTCGGAATGTTTTATTGTGTCCAGTTCTTCCCATTTATGTTTGCTCACTGCCCCTTTGGTTTTTTAAGGTGATTTGGATTCTGAACTGAGTTTTACAAAGAATTGCTTTCCATGGGATGTTACTGCTTGTGGGAATATTCCTATGGAGCAGTCTGGTCCTTCCCAGAAGCTTCTAGTAGAGCATCTAGAGGCATTTTTGACCAGATGCCTCATCTGGCATCTCATTAATGAGAATGGAACCACACGCCCACATGTGTATTCCTGGGCCCGTCAGCTGCAGGGAGGAGGGATCGGCCTTGGCTCCGTCAAGTTCACCCCAGTCAGACTAAAGGCAGTTCCCGTTCCTCGTGCAAACATGGGCTGGGGGGAGGAGCGGGCAGCCGAACACAATTAAGGTTCTGTTAGAAAGGAAGAATTGGGTTCCATGAACTCAAAACTGTAGCTCTCCCAGAGATTTCAAATTTGCAAAGAACCACTTAGGAGTTAAGAACCCAGTAGAGAAATTCTTTAGGGGTTGTGGAAGGGAAAGAGAAATGATAACTAAAAACAAAAAACAAACATGGGAAGGACAAATTTTGGTGAGACCTATTTTGGTGGAGTGTCATTTATTATGTTTTCCAGAAATGCGTCACATCTTCGTGCAAGGCAACTGTGGCTTTTGTTGCTGATTATGGAGAAGCTCTGTCCATGCCCCTGTGTGTTTTTCTTCTGTCTTTTTCCTTTCCATTTACAAGCAAAACAAACAAACAAATAAAAGCACACTAGAGAATTCAATAGAGAAAATGTATATACCATGGTGTCTGAATGTCAGACTTGAAGAAACAAAGTTTAGTATTAATAATTTGAATCAATGTACACTGTGATTCCTTAAAGCGTTCAAGGTCATCTGAAGAAAGGAAAGCGATGTTCACACTGTTGACACAGAGCTGTGCTTTGCGCCTGGCCGCACACAGGGTGGCTCAGGACTGTGACCGGGAACAGAGCATCTGCCTGCCGCTTCTCCCACTGTCACCCGCCTCCCGACATTGGCGTCAGCGCTTCAGTGCTCTGGAAGCACAGCTAGCGCGGCAGTGACACAGCGCCTGGCTGGGGCGGAAGCTCTCCGAAGCTTTGCTGAGACTGGTCTCACTGTCCTCTGTTCAGTCAGTATTGGGTGAGGGCTTACTATGTGTCAGAAACTGGGCTGGGTGTCAGCGAATAAACAAAGTCTCTACCTCTACTGGGGCCTCTGGAGAGAAAAACATTATATCAGACTCTACAAAAGGGGTGGGGCGAAAGTGGGTTTACAGCTGTGAGTATGCAAAATGCAGCATCTATGCTTGTCTTGTTTATTAATTATTATATTATTTTCCATAGGAACAACTGTAAATGCACTTTTGCCCCACCCTGTATTTAAAAAATCTATGGGTATTTGAATTGTTAATTATTTGTGGAGATATCTGTCACTTTGTTTAAAAGTAAAAAACTAAAATAAAATACTGATCACAGTAGTGTGTGTAAAACACCCGAAATTCAACATCCTACACTTTTGCTCGTGCATCTTCCTCCTGCCGTTCACTCACTCATTCCTTCCCGTGACAACAGCTAACTAAGGTGGCAGAGGAGACCCTGCAAAGGTGATGGGCCGAAAGCTGGGGACTTGGTGATAGAATGGTGGTTTTGGTGGGGTTGGCTGAGGCAGGAAGAATGTTCCAGAGAAAGGGAGCGGCAAATGCAAGGAACCTGAGGCGGGAAAGAACTTATTCCCTTCTTGTATAAAAGCCGTCTGGTGGCCCAGCCCCGACCCCTCACATTCCTGTCTTCCACCTGGGAAGGCTGGCTTCCCCCCCCTGCCTTTCTCTCGCTTGTGCCCTCTCTCCCTTTATCACTTCCTCCCCTCACATCCTTTCTTGTGTCCCCATGCCTCTCTCCTTTTCTGTCTTCTTAGTCTTTTCATCCTTGAACTCTATGACTGCTGGCATTTGGCTGTTTTCTGGCCATAACCTTATTGTTTAAACCTGGAAACCTATCGAGTCTGTGACCATTCTTGGGACTCTTGTTGGTTTTCCTGTAAACCCACATTTAGACACCACAATGTGAACCTAACATACATAACCCGTATGAAAGGATCGGCACGTGTGCGCCATGTGAGAGTTCGCACGGTGGGCTTTATAAATAGTATCTTACTTAATCCGGGCCCCAACCGGGCAAGGAGGTGCTCTCGTGAGGAAACAAGGCAGCCGGAAGGCCTTTGCTAAAATCTGAAAGCCGAGGAAGAGCAGTGTCGAGATGGAAACCCAGGTCTTCAACCCCAGATCGCTTCTTTGTCTTTTCTGCGGGTAACGCCATTGCCCACCGGGAAAAGACGGCAGATTCAGTTTTAATGACCCCACAAAGCGTATGCTGAATCGGTCTCAGAGTCTCAGCTGACACTCGAGACTGGAATGCTTTGTTTAGATCAACTCCCTTTCTGTATGACATAGGCATAGCAGCTATAACAACCCAATTTTACCCTCCCCTGCCCCGTCCCAAAGAGAACGAGGGTCATTTCTATTTGGTCAAAGAGTGTTCTGTTCAGTTGCGTCTCGGAATTTGCTAGATCAGGAGTTTTTCTTTTTTTAAAGAAAAAAATTTTTTTTTTCTGCAAAGGGCCAGATAGTAAATACATCTGGCTTTGCTCAGCTGCCTGACATTGCCATAGACGATGTGAAAATAAATGCGCACGGCTGTGCTTCACCAATACTTTCTTGGTAAAAATAGGCAGCTGACTGGACCCGGCCCCCAAGCTGACCCTTGTTGAAGATAAACGGTGCACATAAGTGTAAATACTCTAACATTTATTCCTTGTGGCAGGTGGGACTTGTTTAAACTTGGAGTACCTGAGACCCCACAGGACAGCGATCTGAACAAGAGGGATGCTTCTCCCTGCAGGAGATGGGGCGCACCGGCTGGCGTGGCATCTCACCACCCTTCCCCCTTGGGTGTGGCCTTACTCTGGGTCGTTTCTCCCAGCCTAAGCTGGTCTGTCCTGACTGATTCAGAAGGTTAAACAAACCTTCACTGCAAGACTCCTCAGGCTCTCTGCGGAGGAGCACCCTGCTTTTCCCAGGCTTAACGCCCATTGCTCTCTTCGCTGGAGCATCTGTTGGGCTGGAACTGCTGTTCCAAAGGCAGCAAATAAATCAGCAGTGGCTCGTGTTGCTCCAATCAGATTGAAAGCCCCTCGGTGTGCAGCCAGGGACTAGCAGAGTGCCTGGCGCAGGAGGAAGTTCAACAAAAGCTTGTTGGAAATAAAAAAAACACTTCGATCCATCCCTGCCACCTCCATGCCCACCCACATGAATGATTCATTTATTTATTTGCAATATCAGTGTCTTGCTCTGGGACTCGAGTTAAGTGCTTTATGGCTCCTGTGCAAGTTAAGCGAGGCCCCACCTGGTGTGTGGGACTGCCGCTGACCTCCACCACCAGTGCACCCTCCGGGAGGCTCAGGGCTGCATGAGGACCAGCTTTCCGCAGAGCCGAGGCAGGTGGGCGAGTAGGGTTCCAACGCTGACCACTGGTCGGGAATCACCGAGCAGCGGAGATGCTTTAAGGCCCACGTGCTTATTTCTGAAACTTCTCCCTGGTCTACAATTCTGAGAACCCTTTCTGAAGCTCTTCCAAATGGGATGAGGACAATAGTTCTGAAAGGACGGGGTGGTTAGGGGGACGGGGCGCTGCCCCAGGGACCGTGTTTCCTTGGAAGCCATTGTAGGAGAGCTCCCGTGTTCCGAAGGGAGGGCAGCAGCGCAGGGGGCCCGGGTTCTGCTCAGGCCAGGACCTCGGGGACCTGTGATTTCTGCTGCCCTGAGCTTGGAGGGGGTGGCCCCTGAGTAACAGCAGCAAGTGGGAGGGCAGGAAAAGTCAAACCACAGAGTGGGCTTCTCTGCTGCCGGTGCGGTGGCCACTGTCCTTTCACTCGAGGGGGCTCAGGAGGCTGGGGGAGGACGGAGGCTGGGTGTTAATGTGACAGGCCTGTCATGGTTTCCGTGGTAAACCGTGGGTTTTCCAGACCTTCAGATTCCAGGGCCCACCCCGCTGTGGCCGCGTGCCCTCCAACGCCCAGGCCCAGTGCCTCCCGGTCACCGAGGAAGTGGGCTTTCGGCCCCTTCTCTCTGAAAAGGGAAAGCCCTTCCTGAGCTGGATTTTGATTTGTGAGAGGTTAGGGGGAAATGAATAGCAAAGCCAGAGCTTCATGGTCCAGGCCCTTTTTTTTAAGTTGGCATTTATGGGCACTTTCTTTGTGTCTGGCACTGTGACCGACATTTGCTAGCCACCCTCTCTCCCACCCTTCCCACCACGGCCGAGCTCCAGGTCTGTTTCTGTTCAGTTGTGCAGAGGAGGGAGCCGGCAGCCCGCAGCAGAGAGGGGACGGGACCCCCCTTCTGCGCTGCCCTGCCACGCTGCCTTGTATGGCCATTTTGGAACATTCTGGCTGAAACAGCTGTCTCGTGGACACTGAATACTCCCACGGGGCCAGCACTCCATCACGTATCCAGTGACAGACTGTCGAGCTTCCGCTTTGAGAGAGTCCACGATGACCTCCATGCATCCGGGAGGCGCCTGTGATCCGCTGTGATCTCGGGAGACAAGGAATCCCTGTGGGGCAGTTGGTGGGGGTGATTGACGGCCCAGGGACGGCAGGTGCTGGGTGTTCTGAAAGCTGTAAAGCGGTGTTCCTGCGCACAGTGGGGTGGGGAGGAGGGCCGGAGGGAGAGGGTCCTCTAGGCCTGATGAAGCTGCTGGGCTTCGTGCGGAAGGCATATGACGGGATTGGCAGTTTAACTGCACTGACAGTTGGCTCTGAGGATGGGAAGTGATGGGAGGGAGGTGAGGAGGCAGGCTGGATGCAATCAGAGTCGCAGCACCGTGGGCTGGAAGAGGGGATGGGGCTGGGCTGGCAGGGAGACCAGCACCATTGTCCGGATGCAAGAGGATGAGGGCCTGGGAGGGGTCGTGGAGCGTGGGGTGGTTACATGGTCTCGGTTATTGAATGGGGGAAAGAAGGTACATTGGCTTTTGCCTGGGCCACGCAAATCATTCCCTTACGAACGAAGACCCTCTGCCTTGATTCTACGGGTACATAGTCCCTGGTGTGTTTCTGGAAGAGGCATTATCCACATGGAGGGTGATGGGCTTTAAGTTTCTCGCTTTCATTCGCTCATTTCTGTTGTTTGTCTCCAGCATGGGTTTGCAAGTAGAACTCACCCCAGTGAAAACTGGTGGAGGAAGAAGGAAGCCGTGGGAGAGACGGTGGGATCCACCTTGGCAACAAGGGCTTCCCCTTTCTTTTTGTCTTTCCCCCTGCCCCCACTCCCACCTGCCGACGGGGCTCCGCTGGGTTACAGAGTTTAGCACTCAGGGGCTGGTGGTCTGGCAGAAAATCGAACCCTCTGGCGTTAGTAGAAATAGACATGAGACATGCAATGAGGAAATACTGACCCGGGACAGTTCCAGGGTGATATCTCTTCCAGGACATTTGAATCACCAGGAATTAAAAATGATGATTTTAGAGAACACGAGGGCTATGACATGGGGAGGGGGGAGGGCAAATTTAGACAAAGTTCTTAGTTACAGTCCCTTGGTAAAACGGTCTGCCTCCTGGGACCAATTGTTTATTTTATAATCTTTCCCTAATTTTGTTCTGCAACCTTCTCACTAGCTCTGTTGAGAAAGCCTAGTCCAGACGGCCTACTGACACATGCGCGCCCAGACCCAGGAGGCTGCCATGCAGCAGGAATGCAAGACTCGGGAGGGCGGGGGCAAGCTGGCTCCAAATCCCGACGCCCCTGCTTCCTAGTGCTGTGATTCGGGGCAGGGGAGTGACCCACACATCGGTGTCCCCACCTGCAAGTTGAGAATAAGCACACCAGTGATGGGTCGCTGTGTGGGCCTGATGACATGAATAAAATAAAAATGTGAGCCCAGAGCCTGGCGCGTAACCAACAGGGAATAAATTCCACCCGCAGTCGCCAAGCCCGTAGTAACGGTGGCATTTGCGTGTACTGGGGGGCAGACCAGAGGGTCCATGGCTCAGCAGAGCCACCCTCCCTAGATCCTCTCTGGAGAGAGGTGGGCAGCCAGTGCTCTGTGCAGTCACAAAGCAGAAGCTGGACCGAGGCATATGCAACAGAGGGCTGGACACCTGGCTGGTCCCTCTCAGGTTGTGCTTGAACAGTACATCAGTACATTGCGAGAGGCATGGAGCCCACCTAACATAAGCCCAGCCCCCCCGCCCTGTCCCCACCCCATCTACTCTCTAGGCCTGTCCCTTCTGTGCATGGCAGGAGGTGCAGTAGTCCCTCTGCTGACACTGGGCCACATAACCGCCCACATCTGCTAGTGGGACAGTGGTCTGGCAGAGGACTGGTCACGGGGATCCCCTCTGCAGAGAGGGCTGTGGGTGCTCACAGGGTTTTGAGAAAGGAAAAGCCCCTTCTCTCCTCTGTGCCAGCTCTGTGCCTTAGTCTAATGTTGCTCCTCACAGACGGGAAAGGGTCTTCAGGCCCTTGTTTTTCTTTCTTCCTTGCTCCCTCTCCTTCCTTCCATCCTTTCCTTCCTCCCTTCTTTCCTTCCTCTCTTCCTTCCCTTTCTTTTTTTTAACACGCCCCTTATTCCTGTCAGTCCCTCCAAGTACAGTGTGTCACCAACAGCACAAGGGGCTCTCAATCGGAGGGAAAGAGGAAGTGGGGCAGCCCCCAGTGTGTCCCCAGTGTGTCCCCCATCATGGCCCCCAGTGTGTCCCCAGTGCAGCCCCAGTGTGGCCCCAGCGTGGCCCCAGCTGGCCCCGGCCTGCCCACACTCAGGGATTGGGGTGTTCACCCTGCAATCCACTTTTCCTCATCCTTACATCTAGGAGGTCCTGTAAAAGTTGACCCAGAGCAAAGGACCCCATGACTGAAAAATGAGAACTTACAGGAACTGAGTAGTACTTACACCATGCCCCACCAGCCAGAAAATCCACTCCATGCTGGTTTTTAAACCACTGTGTGAGTTTAAAATGACTAATATCTGTTGAGCACTAGGAACCCGATGCACCAACATTCGGGTTTTACCAACAGCCTACAGGGGAACACGAGTGCTTCACTTCTCAGGTGGGGGAACATGTGCCCAAGTGTCCAGAGCTCCCAGTGACTGGAGAGGAACAGAAACTGCCCATCTGTCTGTCTGTCCGTCTCCAAGACTCACGGCTACTCCACACACCCTGCACTGCCCACCACTAACCCTAACAGCCTCGACTGAGGGAGACCGTCCAGCCCCTCTTGGTCAGCTCTCATCCACCTCCCAAGGAGAGAGGGTAAAGTAAACTGCTCTGGACACGGAGCTGCTGTCCCCGTGAACCAGAGTGCAAGAGGACCGCGCGTGGCAGGCGCCGGCCAAGTGAAGCACGCTGCTGCCAGTTGGCAGCAAATACAATATCCAGCTTTTACTCCAGCGGCTGTATGCTTGACAAAAATGATTTTGACACTCCAGTTAAGGTCAAAACCCAACCTTTCTAAAGGATAGAAGTTTTGGTAAAGTGGATTTCATTTGTATTTGTTGTGACTAAGACAAGGTAGCAAAATTTTATTTCTATGACAATGATAAAATTGTAATCTGTTGGGAGCAAATACGCGCATATATACCTACATCTGGCAGTATGGTCCACGACAGCGCAAACATCGCTGCTAACTTGCAGAAAGGTTAACCTTCAATGTAACAGGATGGGAGGGTGCTGTGCACAGTCAGCTGCTGAATCATAGTGGGGGCCACCTGCCAGCTCCGCCACCGTACCCGTGGCTCCAGCTGCTCTTCCACCCCCACTCTGTTGCTACAGTAACTAGATAAGTTTGCTTTACATTTGTTCTTTTCAGAGGTGGGTGATTTTTTAAATACAGAAAAATATACAAAGGAGAAACAGCAACCATCCACAATGGCACTCTCCAAAGAGATCAGCTCTGATTTCTACGGCTTTACACTTTGTTTTGGTGGATGGGAGGTGATAGAGCCTCTCTTCCTTCTTTGTTTTTCTACAAAAACGCGCCTTGACTGGTTTTGCACATGAAGGATTTAAGAATCAGTTCTACTTCAAAAATCCCCTGGGGATTTTGATTGGTACAACAATTACACAGTAGTTTGGGGAAAATTATAACTTCACAACTGAATCTTCCTATCCATGACTATGGCATAGTGCTCCATCACTCAAGTCTTGTTTTATTCAATGAAAGCTTTCTCTATTTTAATGATTTTATTTCATATTGCAAGCTATTTTATTTTTATTTTTACATTTACAATCTTTTGTTCATTTCCAACTTTTTTTCTTTTTCTACTCATCTGGATGCATTTTAACTTTGCTTTTCTACATTTTTTATTCAAATGGTGGATTCATGTATTATAACTGTCTTTTATTTTTAATAATTGAATTTAAGAAATAAAGTATTATGTAACATAAGCTAGTTTTAAAATTTTATATCTAATAGCAAAACAGGAGATCCCATTTTGAAACAATAAATGTATTTTAATAATATGGTTGGAAATTTTACCACAGATTTAAAGTTTTTGAAAACAAAGATAAAACTCATGTATGCAATGATCTGCAGCTGAGTAGAGTTTAAGGCGGAAGCCTCCCACCGGGCAGGGCGTACACTCCATTGTGCAATAACGTGTCATAAGGAGCCCTAATGTTGCATCACCGACGTATTAAGTAATTGCGACTTCATCTATTTTGGGGTTAATACAGAATTGTCATTTCTCCTTTGATGGCACTTTCTTTGAATTGTATTTCATAATCCTTTAGCCTATTATGATTTGATTTAGTCAGGAGTAAGAAACCCATTGATAGAGGAAGACAGCCGATGGTATTTCCCTGAAATTTTAAGACATATTGCCCAAATTGGAATCATTTTGCTGTGACAGAAAATCAAAATGTCAACAATTTTAAATGTAAAAAAAATCTTTTTCATCAATGCAAATTAAAACCACACTGAGCTGTCACTCACACCTGTCAGGATGGCCGTCATCAATAAACCAGCAAACAACGAGTATTGGCGAGGACGTGGGGAAAAGGGAGCCCTCGTGCACTGTGGGTGGGGATGCAGACTGGTGCAGCCTCTGTGGAAAGGAGTACGGAGGATCCTCAAAAAATTAAAAGTAGAACTATCTGATGATCCAGCAATTCCACTTCTGAGTATTTATGTGAAGAAATCCCAAACTAATTTGAAAAGATACATGCATCCCTATGCTAATTGTAGCATTATTTACAATAGTCAAAATATGGAAGCAGTTGAAGAGCCCGTCAATAGGCGATTGGGTAAAGAGGATGCGGCACCTATAAATAATGAACTATGACTCAGCCGTCAAAAAGGAGGAAGTCTTGCCATCTGCAACAATGTGAATGGGCACAGAGGGTATTACCCTAAGTGAAAGAAGTCAGGCAGAGAAAGACAAACACCATAGGATTTCACTTAAACGTGGAATCTAACAGACAAAATAAATGAACCAACAAAACAGAAACAGTCATAGGTACAGAGAACAAATCGATGGTTGCCAGATGGGAGGGGGGTTGGGAGCCTGGGAAAAAGGCAAAGGGATTGAGAAGTACAGGTGGTTGGTACAGAACAGTCACGGGGAGGTACAGTGGAGCACAGGGAATATAGTTGGTGATACTGGACTCTGAATGGTGCCGGGTGGGGACAGATTTATCGGGGGTACTACTGCATTGCGTATATTAATGTCTAGCCACAATGCTGAACACTGAAACTAATGTAATATTGAGTGTCAACTGTACTTAAGGATGAAAAAGCCCTCTTCTCATCAATCTTAATTATTCCCATCTTATTTTTTTTATAAGCACTTAATGTACAACTATTAAAATTTTAAAATAAGTAGTATCGATTGTATTACTTTTTTATCCATCACATACAAAATTGGTTACAATATGTAGAAAACAAGTTTATTCCTGTCTCAGACTTGCAAAAGGAGTGGATTTTTAGGTTCTGACAAAAATTCTCAAATATGAAACTCAGTATTTGTAAAATCTTTGGAATTCCATGAATTATATATACGTATATATTTCAAACTATATTTAAACATATTCAAAGTATAACAATTCCCATGAACTGATTCTCAGTGGGAAGATTCTGCAGTTGTATTTTAAAATGACTAAAATAAATGAATAGAAACTATTAATATAAATTATAATTATAAGGTACTTCTGTTTTACTCTTTGAAACTACAGAAAACTATAAAGGGAGTAGAGTTTTGGATAACTCGTGGAATTCTGTAAAGGCTTTGGGAGTAACTCCTCTGTCTGGGGACATAGACCTGCCCCTTTATGACCCTGGCCTTGGCCCAGGCCCAGGGCGCTGTACCAGCCTGTGGAAGGGTGGTCTTCAGCAGGGGATTCCCCTTCAGCTGGTCCTAGCCCGCTCCCTCCCCTGGCCTATCTCCACTCTGTGCGGGACCTGTCCTGTGTCTCTCCTCACCCACAGAGGCTTCTACCTGGTCCTCAGATAGCTGCCCTGCATTACAGCTGGGTTTTGGGGCCAGTCGGCTTGGGCTTACATGCCGGCTTCTGCACGTAACATTAGCAGGACGCTGGGCAAGTCTTCTATCCTCTCCTGGTGTTCTCGTCTCTAAGACGAGTGTGATAATACCACCCGTGCTGGACTGAGTTGTTGGCCCTAACCTTCACTCCGCTGTAGTGGTACTGCACACCCATATGCCCGACGTGGCCGTCTGGTGGGCAGAGCGTACGTCCTGAAGCTTGACTTTGGGCTTGGCCTTTGGCCTTGTGTGTGAGGCAAGCCAAGGCCTGCAGCAAGCTTGTGAGGTTGGGTGTGCCCTCTGGCACTTTTGCCATCGCCCTCGGGAGCACAAACCTTTGAGGTCCCTGAAGAATACTAGACACTGGGGAATGCGTGAACTTGACCTGTGATGGGCACCCTTGCCCAGCTGAGCCCAGTTAGATCAGCCACATGCTGGATGACCTACAGCTGTGTGGGCGAGAAGTCAATGCTTGTTTTTGTAAGCCACTATATTTTGAGATGACCTATTCTGTGTCATTTTTGTGACCTTAGCTGACTGATACAGTACCTGATGGATAGAGTGATTGTGAAGATAAAATCAGTTACTGTACGTAAAGGGCGTCAGGGTTCATCACTCAGTAACCACGCAGAGTGTATTAGGTTTTGGTCTTCTCCAGCCTTCCGTTGTACCTGGCTTCAGAACTGCCTCCCCAGGGGTCAGGACCCCAGGGCGATTCCTCAGACAGAGCCCCACACTCAGAGGGCTGACACCCATAAGGTAGGGCCCTCCACAATACAACCGTGCCGTAGTTCCCGATAACAAGAACAAGAACACTACTCACATCGGAGACCCTTGCAGAGAATTTCGGAATAATCTGCACTTGTGCTACTTTTCTGTCCCCAGTGTTCACCTGACCTGTCCAGGTGACCCCTTCCTGTGGGCAGCAGTCCCTTTTACAATGAATAGTGCTGTGGGCCCCAGATTTCTGACCCACAGACAGCGTGGGATAATCAGTGATCACAGTTACAAACCACTACGTTTTGAGTAATTTGTTACCTAGCAATAGATAGTCCATACAGTCCACTCCTACCTCTCTCTGTCTCCCCACACATTCTTTCAAATTTCTATCGAGCTTCTCAAATGCAACATGTCCAAAACTGAACTGCTGTCTCACCCACCCAGACCCGCCTCCACCCCAGCTTTTCCACCTCAGTGGAGGCCACTCCATTCTCCTCGGTTTCCCCCTTTCTCTAACACTCACCTGGGATGGGGCAGCTGGTTTTATCCTCAAAATTTGCTCACGACCACTCACCTCTTACCAGGTCCACTATACCTGGTGAGTGTATCTGCTGCCCCTGGCATCTCCCCGGACCCTAGGGTGTGACCTTTTAAAACGCAAATTCGGGTAAGTCTTGGGATCAGATTACAATCCTACAATGTTCTGCTACCATCCTTTCAGTGGTTCCATCTAACTCAGAAAAAAAGAAAAGCCAGCATCCTCCTAAGGGCCCACAAGGCCCTGTCTGCTCCGGTACCCTTCACTGGCTGACCTCATCCCTCCTACCCCCCACCCCCATCTCTGCCCCACTGGCCGCTTTGCTGTTGCGCCCCTGTGCCAGGCGCTCTCCAGCAGCCTCCGGCCCTTGGCTCTTGTGTTTTCTCTGCCAGGATCACTCTGCATCCTGATATCCACTTGGCTCTTTCATTTTCCTCACTTTTGCAACGAGGCCTATATTATCTATTCTATTCACTATGGCAACAGAGCCCTCCCTCGCTATGAATTGCCAATTCCTTTTACCCAGTTCTACTTTTTCCCCCATAAGCAGGTACCGCTTTCCAAAACACTAGATCACTTACACGTTTCTTTCTATTTTCCGTCTCCCCTTGCTGGGACAGAAGTGCCACGAGAGCAGAATCCCGGCCTACCATCTCCCCAGGGCCTGATCTATAGAGGTGCTCAGAGCTTTCTTGACTAAGTGAATGGTGGCGCAACCAGCACCATCACCTGGTGGCAGAAACCTCAAGGCCAAGAACGCCAAAGAAGTACCAATTTTCACGGATCTTACACTCCAGACCAAATGGCCAATAGCAATTTATACACCTCCACTCATTTACTTCACGGGTCCCTCAGGGCGGCCCCTGAGTTTCCCCTTTTTAAATGGGCTGCTCTGCTTCGGACAAGTCTTGATGAGGAAAATCGCCCGGGGAGGGGCGCGGGGAGGATGAACAGGCATCTGTTACTTCAGCCGGTCTGAATTCCCTAAATCCTGTGGTGCCGCCTCGTAAACCGAGTCAGGATGGGCTGGGCAGCAGGTGAATAAGAGCACGTGGTGAAATCTACGCTGAATCCACGTCTCCAGCCGAAAACAGTTAACGCCATTTATTTCAATTTGCAGGAAACATGAGAAATGTGCTTATCGAGCTTTTACTTAAAAAATAATGTTGATGCTATATCTTTTTTATTGTAAACATGAAATTTGGAAAAGAAATAAGACTTTTTGCAGAGCGGAGTGCATGTTGTTATAAATATGTTGGTGAATATGCTGAGTAAAGGCCCTAGGCTTGGAAGCTCCTTAAATATGGGAATGCGTTAATGACAACCGTACACCAAATCCATACGCGGGGGCAGCCGGGTCCCCAGGCCCAGAAGGCTCTAGCATTCAGTTTCGTGTTCTGCTCTTTGAACAAAGCACCCCGTACCTTTGTCTCGCCCTGGATTCTGCAAAGTATACAGCCAGTCCCGGGTAGGTATCAGCTGTGTGAACGGTATTGCCTCAAGAGTAAGAAGACATTTCAAAACCGAACGGCCACGTTGTGAAATACACCAAACCTCTTTGTGTCTCATACCGTTTATAGTAAAACGCAACCAAGACCATTTCCCTTTGGCGGCAGAGGCAGAGGGTGTGTTCTTGGCCATCAGAGGTTATCACTGATTTTTATCGCCGATGCTAATCCCACAGGTTGGCTGAGAGATCCACAATGCTTTAAAAATCGGATATACTAAAACATCTTGAAATAATTCCTTATTATACAAATCTGAGTAGGGTACCAAATAGTGATGCATCCCGAAAACATAGAGAAGATGCTCCTCTAAACTAAATTAGAGAAATTGGATACCTTCCCCAAACACACAGAAGTTTCACTCTTTGAATTAAAAAAAATAGAAAAGAAGGGAAACAAGCAATCTAGGGAGTTAGCCATCATGCCTTCACTCTGTCCGTCAGGCTTGTGGATTTTAAATCTTCCTGCTACATACAAACTCCTGGAGAGTGAGGACCCTCTGCCTTACACCCCAAGTGCAGCAGAATGGCTCCGACCGAGCGGATCCCCAACCCACACCGGCAGCGATTAGCTAATAAGTTGCTAACCATGAGCTTTTGGGCTAGTGGAGGAGATTGAGATTCCTTTCCTTCTGTCCTGTTCTGGAGTGAGGGTGGGCCCCCTCCCCCCGCCAGCCCTTCCTGGAAAGCACTTGAGAAAGTGACTACTTTTCAGAGCAAACACTCAACATGTGCCAGCCCACTTCTAAGGTTTGTGGACCAAAATAAAGGCTTGTATGGAAGGTAACCTCACAGGGTGATCTGATCACAAATTCCTCCCTGGGCAGGTCCTGGTGGGTATGCAGGCCCCAGGCCTGTAACTTCTCTTGTGGAAGGTTTTAAGCCAGCCCTGTCCATTGCTTTTGTGCATCTAGGTAAACGTACCTGTGAAATTCCTGAAGGGGGCACCAGCCCTCCAGAGAGCAGATAATCTCGTTGACTATTCCCCCTGCCTCCGTACCAATTCCCTCCTCAACTTCGAATACAGAAAAGAAGCTGCAAAACTGTAATAAGTGCTCAGTTTGGCTCAAATAAACGCTGATAAAAATTCTCTACAGGTTTGGACGTCCGTACTTTTTACCCCCACCCCAGTCCATCTGATGAGGTAGGTGGTATTTTTATCCCCTTTTACAGATGAGGAAATGGAGGCAGTTAGTAGCTGGCAGAGCCGAGACTCACTCCAAGCATGTGGCTCCAGGGTGTGCGCTCTGACTGGGCAGCGAGCAAGGGTCAGCGCGGCCCCGGGGAGAGGGCTGGGCTGTGGAGGGTGTGGACGTGTGATACTCTTAGAAAGTGCCATGACCCTAATTTTTCCTTTGGGGACACAGAAAAGGATCCCCGTGTTGTCCTTCTTTGGAAGCGGTGGAGTGAATGCTCAGTCCCAGGCCCAGGTGGCTGGCTCTACTGTGGCCCTGCAGCCAGGGGGAGGCCATGCAGCCGGGTCCAGCGAGGGCTTGGGGCTGAGGTCATGGGGATGAGGTCACGATGGGCCTCCAGCCAGCCTGCAGCGCCCCTGAGTGTGTGTGGCAGCTCACAGCTGGCTGTCGTCTCGACAGATGACAGGCTCTGGGCTCTCAGAGCTGAATCTGCTCAGCACCCCGCACCCGTCTTCCCCTTTCATCCCTTACTGTGGGTGAGCGCGGCCCATTCTGAAGAGGACGTCGGGTGTCACACTGGACCGAAACCGAGCTGTGGTTCAGCACGAGCTCTCGGCGGGCGGGGCAGGAAGGGGCTGCTTCCCTCTCTCGGGATGTGCTGGGCAGGATTTCCCCTCGGCTGTTTGTGTCTCCGGGGATTTCTCAGGGCTCCGAAAACAACCCATCCCTGGCCAGCAGGGATCTGGGGGGAGGATGCCAGGTGTATTTTAAATTCTTTGAAATCTCTAAGCCTCTAAAAAAATCGTCGTGGTGGGTAGGTGTGTGAAGTTCTTTAAAATGTTGCACATTTTCCCCCAAAGCTTAAAATAGAACTTTTCAAGAGAAATTAAATGAAAGAAGCACAGCATTTCAGCCCCTGCCCAGTCATCATCCTCCTCGAAAAATGAGGCCCTTCCTCCATTGCCATGGCAGCCGCCCCGCATCTTTCCTGGAATCTTTTCCACAGCTCTGGGCCACAGTTCCCGAAAATGCGAGGAGTGGAGAGGGTGCTCCCCGGGGCTTGGCGACGCACCATAGTCCTGGGCTCTCTGACGTGGCTGTGCACCAAAGGACTCAGAAGCCAGCAGGTGTGGCTCAGTTCCACAGGACAGACCCTGCCAGCCCCGGAGGTGACCTTCTCCCTGGATTCTGGCTGGGTCTGCGTGTGCAGGGAGTCACACCCCTGGTCCCCCATGTCCTGTCCCCAGGGCCCCTGTGCCCCTCACTCAGTCTCAGAATGTTCTCTTGCACCCAAAGCCAGCTGGTGGCCTGGCCAGGTGACTCCTGTCACTGTTTCTTGCTTGAGCTGTCACACTGGAAGGAGGCAAGGCCCCTCTTCCTGAGGACAGGAACCTCCAAACCAAAGGGAGAGGAGCGTGGGGCAGGGAGTGAGGGGCGGGCCCTGGCCCAGTGGTCATCTTCCCCACTCTGCAGGGGGAGCTCTTTACACTCTATCAGCCCCTGAGCCCCCTCTCTTCCCCTCCGCCCAGAGCTGATGGAGGGAGTTTCCTAGGTGGTGGGTGACCCTTGGTTCCATGCATCATTTGGGCAGAGCTAATATATCAAAAATTGTAAGAAAGGTGCAGAGGCAGGGGAGGGTACAAAGTGGGGAGAGGGCTAGCAGAGTGGTCTCTTTATCCTTCCTGCTCTGCACAGCCGCTGTGTGAGGCGGCTGCCCGGGGGCAGGGGCGGCGCTGGCTCTGCAGGGTCACGGTGAACAGCCTGAACTCCTGGGAGGAAGGAATGTACTTGGGCCCATCAACGACCTTAGCTGTAATTGCGGCCTGGACCGCGGTGAAGGTCTGTGGGGCGTGGGCACCTGTGTTCAGGGAACCATGATGGATTAGAGTGGGGAAGCATCCAGAACACAGACACCTTGTACATGTGTGTGCCTGCACACGTGTGTGTTCTGGGGGGTGGGAAAGAAGTCGAGAGGAGACTCTGCCAGCATCTGCCCACCAGCTGTTCTACCGGCGAGACAATGGACGTCGCGCCTCTGTGGACACAGCCTCCCTTAGTCTAAGGCAAACACTGAGGGGTCTAGTCGCACATCTTCCCGACGAGGAAAACGATGGCCGCGGTCGCTGATGTTGGTCACTCGGTTAGTAAGTGTCTCAAATGCTCCCATCACACTTGTTGCCGTGCAAACACGATACACGTCTTAGCCACCCAAGAGGACAGGTTCATGGAGGATTTCTTTTTCAAATGATGGATCTCCCATTCTCGTCCTAGTTTTCTACGCAAGACCTGTGCTCTGTTGTCCAAGGGACATAGCCCCTAAGGCCTCACTTGTCACAGGAAGGGGGAGGACCAGGCAGTGGGGACTTGGAAGGATTTTGCCTGTTCACAGAGAGGAAGACAGGGGTGGTCTCCAACTTACCTCCACTTGGCAATGACCGCCAGCTCCTGGAGAGGAGGGGGAGCCTCTGCTCCGTCTCAGGGCCCTGGGTCAGCACTGGGAAGGGTCGGCCTGCCCTGCCGCTCCGGCAGGTCTAGCTCCAGGTCTAGCTGGAAGGACGCTGCTGACCCCACACCTTTCCTGGGGGAGAGGAATAGCATCAGCCTTAGGGAAGAGTATGTGAGGAGCTTGGTCTCAGAACAACAAGTCGCCACGATATTGGCTTAACCGGGATACAAGTTAGTGGAGAAAACAGCCAAGAGGCTCACTGGGGGTTGTTTTCCTAAAACCTGAGGCTTTAGGAATGGATGTAGGGAAGCGCAGCACACAGAACACCGGTGCTCCTGCGTCAGAACAGCTTGTAACCGTCCGTGCTGCACACGTAGGATTTCTGTGAGAACGTTCAACCAAGGCAAAGCTTCCGAACTCTGTCACTTCACAGCACACACCGTAAATGACGATGGTTGCAGCCACCCGGCGGTGAACCGGGCAGGGAAGGCTGACTGGCCGGGGCAGCGCTGTAACTCATTTGTGGCACACGAGTGGGAAGCTCTGACTTGTTCGTGTAATTAGGAAAATCTCCCCCTAAAAGTGGAAAAGGTCGAGTTTAGGCTGCTGCGATATCTAAATGAATGACCCTGACGAAACGGTCGTCTTCCACAGGGTGATTTACCAGGAGTGCAGCGCTGGCCTCCTCTGCGGGGTCTTCTTGTGCGACTCCCGCATCACCGGAATCGATCCGGTCCCCAGCTTGTGCACTTCCCGGCCCTTCGCCCTGGCTCTGGCACAGACGGGTGACTTCAGCAGGCAGTGCGCGTGCGTGGAAGGAGGGCGGGGCCGCGGGTGAGCCTTCTTGCAGCTCCGAGATCACGCTCTAAAGACTGCCACGTGCCCGCCAGCTCTCCATGGCTTCAGCATCCGCACACCTGCATCGCCTCTCGCTGTAACCCCAATGCTCCGTGGCGGGTCTTTCATGCCGGGAACCTTCTGGTTTATTCGAAGGTGCCCTTTGAACACAGCTGTGTTGGGGCTTACAGACACGTTTTGTTGTTTAAAGCAAACACGAACCTTTTGAATATTCAGTCTTTTCCAGAAATGAGTGATGCGGCCCGAGGCCTGGCTGAGCTCCCCGGAGGAAAGTTCCCTCTGGGGGCTGCCGCCCTGCTCTCTGACCTTTCCGCCCACCACACACCTCCCACTGCCCTGGTCGAGTTTCTTGCAAAAGGAAGAGGTGTCCTGACAAGACGCCCCCAAGGAAGGTCTAGGGGCTAAGAAGTACAGTGTTTCCAACTCCCCCTGATGGGTGACTGACTATTTAGGGAGAGGAACGGGAGAGAGAAGTTGGGACTGAAACCACAGGCAGTACCACTCTCTCCTCTGTTCCTAAGTGTCTCTTGGTTCTTCTCTGAGTTTATTTGGAAAAGACCAGACGATTTCCATGTATGGGAGGGATTACAGCTCACTAGTATGGAGTACAACTTTGTTATTTGTTGTTTTAATTTTTATTTTTCAATTTCAGTTTACAGTATTTTGTATCAGTTCCAGGGGTACAGCATAGTGGGTAGATAATCACATACTTTACAAGGTGTTCCCTTCGATGTGTCCAGTACCCACCTGGCGCGGTTCACAGTTCTTACAATACTCAATATTGTTGACTATTAGTCAATATTATTAGTCAATATTAGTCAATATTAGTCAATATTATCAACTATTGGAGTACAACTTTGTCGGCCCGTGTATACCCATCAGAGCCGGCCTCCCTGCCTGACCCGGAGTTCGCGCCCTCGGGTGCCCGAGAGGTCAGGCAGGAAAGGAGAACGGTGACATGCGTGCCAGGGAGCGGTGGGCACTGTGGAAAACGCCAGAAGCCCTGCTGTGTCCAAAGGGGCAGCTCACTGGTCCCATGTGTGAAGGTGGGCCCCACTGTTAGTGCCAATTACTTCAAAAGCCAGTAAGTCAAGATTCTATGAGATGTCAGCTAATTCGAAGCATTTATTTAAACGCAACAGGAAGCAATGCCCGGGCCCCTGGCCCAGTTCACCCTCGTCATGGGCAGATCTGCATGAAAGCATGCAGATGGTGGAGCCTCCGGTGATTTGAGCAAAAGATTTGAATATTTTCAATTCGATATTCATAAACCACATCGAGAGTAACAGATCTAAATTTGTTTTATGATCTAAATTATTTCCTTGAGCTTTTAAAAATGTGGACACAGATCATCTACAACCAGTAAAAGGAAGTAAAGTTTCTTTCTTCAGAACTCTGCTTGGCCTAGTGCTTTTCCACGTTTTATTCTTGGTCTAGACACTTTTCCCCCCTTTCACTTCTCTTTTCATTGCTGAGCCCCCCCCCCGTGGCCCCTCCCTCCTTTTGCACGTTTTTGAGCTCCCGGAAGAGCCTCACAAGCCTGCCTGGGGCTCCGGTTCTGCAGGGAGGCTGATTCTGTGAGGTTCTGAAACAGGAAGCCGCCTCGAGTTAACCATGTTTCACAACAAAGGCGCCTCAGCGCTGTCACCCTGGGGGAAATTTTTTAAACGCACCGAAATAGGAAACAAGTGATGTAGCAAGTACCTGCTGAACAAAAATAACTTGGCCTTTTGCCTTTCCGAGTGGTGCTGAATTTCCAGTGCTGAGTGGAACTCGATGGTGGCTTCTCACAGCTAAAGTGCTGGCTGGCCGCACTCTGTGGGGTCCAGTCTGCTCCCCCGGAACCTGACATGGGAAGTGATCTAGTGTCTTCAGGGTCCTGCGGAGTTCAGGGTCACCTGTGGCCTGAAGGAGCTCTGGGAGCATGCCTGAGAGGGGAAGGGGAGAGCGCTTGGTGCCGCATGGCGCGGGGTGAACACGGTCACGGTGGGGGTCACTGGGTCACCGGGCAGGAGCAGGGCCACATTTCTCTCCAGTCCTCCTGCCTCGGGCAGAACTCCTTCCACGTGCCTGAGGGCCAAATGTCTGGGGGTTTCTCTGAGTGCCCAGGAGCTTGCAGAGGGAGGAAGTGCTGTCAAATTGACTTCAGCGGCAGGAAGCTGGAGCTCGTGACCCACCTGTCCTAGGGGCCAGGGGTCACCTGCATTTGCAGTGGCTCTGAGTGGACTCAGGCACATGTCTCTCTCCGTGGGCATGTTGTGTCAGTGTGGCTTCTCTTGAAGTCTCTGATCGCCCAACACGAGGGGTCCATAGCGGCTCGTCTTGCTCATTCTTTCTCTTAATTTATTTACTTATTAAGAGAATTTTTATGAGAGTTTATTTGAGCCCAAACTGATGAGCATCACTGGGAAGCAAGATCTTGAACATGTCCTCTTCCTATGCTGGTTTTCAGACTTGACTCCAGCCTAGGGCACGGGCTACCGTGTCCCTCGATGGAGTGAACATTCATAGGGTGCCTGCCACCTGCCAGGGTGACCTCTCCACTGCCGTTCTTTTAATCCTCATGACTTTCTTATGTAAACAGACCCATTTGGTAGATGAGGAAACTGAGGAAACTGGTGTTCCGTAGCCTGCAGGTCACGCGGCTACCAAGAGGCAGAGGGAGTCAGGACTTCTTGTCCACAGGCCCAGATTCCTCTCCTGAATGTTCCTCACTCACCCCTTCCTTTCCGTCGGAGTCGCCATCGCTAAGCTCCAAGCTCTCGGCGCATGTTGCCTGCGTTACTCCAATTGTTTCCGAAGGTTTCCTTGCCTCAGATCTAAACTCTTTCAATGCTGGGTCCCCTGCCATCCTCCACATAATTATCTGGGGATTTTTTTTTAAATCTTAAACTACTCCCAGGCTTAAAATCCGCCTGAGAGTCAGGGCTGTGTGAGGGCCCTCGTCCTGCCTGGCAGCTGTCGTCTGTCTGCTGGTCTGTCCGTCTGCTCTGTTGTCAGGCAGGTTCATTTCTACACCCGGCCAGTTGCTGGATGTGGAAAACGCACACTGAATGAATGAATGAATGAATGAAGCAAATGTGTGTGGAACCGCACTTGAACTCACATGCGAGTTGGTTCACTTGCTCTCCTGTGAGGTCATCTGAATGTATCTTGTCCTTTGCTGGCTTGTCACCCATAACAAGTTTGAAGCCGGGTGGCCATGGTGTGGCATGACAGGGAGAAGCAGCAGCTGTGGGACCACAGGGAAGCAAGACCCATCTTGGGCTCTGCTCTCGAGCAGACAGAAGTGGGGTAATGAAAGGATGGAGCCAGGGAGGCCCCCAGTTACGGAGAGGCCTGGCCAGACTCACCGTGCACAGCCTCTCCGAACTAGCAGTGCCGCCGAGTTCAGCACACGCTTTTACAATGAACACAATCACTTGCCCGGCACCCACTATGTGCCAGCCAGCGTTCGGGAGAGCCCAATCCAACAAGCAGAAAGTTCTAAACTGCCACCTGGAATTACATCGAGGGTCCTTTTCTTTCCTTTTCCTTTCTAAATGGTATAATAAACAATAAAAGTGAAAGTATTTATGATGCCTCGTAACAAATGACAGCCACGATTTATTCTCTCTGCTGGGTGTCTGGCTTTTTTTTTTTTAATGTTGGAATTTTATTTTGGGGTTAAAGTTGCCGAATTTTTTTCCTGTGATGTTAACATTAGTTCTTTAATATTTTCTCTAATAACAAGGCTGAGAGTTCAGAGTACCTTTACCACATTGCTCACTTGGCTTTAATTCTCATTTACCTTGTGGACAGACGGGGTGGGAACCCTTGGCCCCTTTGTAGGTGGGCAGCCTGAGGCTCAGAGAAGGTGGGGGACGGAAGGGATCAGGGGCCCCAATCTTACATGTAAAGAGAGTCTTACATGTATTCTCAATCTTACATGTAAACTTTGGCCTATTTAGATACATTTGTTTATTTTGTTGATCTCTTCAGAGACTGCCATCTGGAGAGCCTCCCACTTGCTTCAGGCTGCGGACGGAATACTCTGTGTGTGGAGACTGCTTTCGGAGGGGTTGACTGTGGCCGCAGGGGAAACCCCAGAGGATGGCAGCCTGGTGCATGCCCACGCGGGTGTGAGGGGCAGGAAGCAGGTGGGCTGCCTGCACATGGGCCGTCCTGGGCACCCGAAGCTGGCTGCCCGCCTCCCTGGCAGCCATCCCAGTCCCCCTCGCGTCCCGGTCCCAGCCCCTGTCTTGGTTGTGCTGCATAAAGGGGACCTGGGTGGTCCTCAAGAGGCGGGGCAATCTAGCCAAGGTGTATCTATGGCTGTAGCAGAAGATCAGTGTCGTTTCCGCTGTATTTCAGGCACTTAGCATGCTACACAGGAGTCCCTGGATGGCTTCACGGGGGAGAGCACAATGCTGGTGTTTTAAATCAGATTCTCGAAGGGCTCCACGCCCCGCCCCCAGTTGTTTAAGATTCACTGTTCTATAGGAATGTCATGAATATGCAAATAACATACTATGGCCCCGGTGGAGGGTCTTACCATCTGTGGTGATTGTATCGTTGTGCTCATGACACCAGTGTCTCCTGCTGCCTTTCACACGTTGCCCTTGGGAACGCGGCCCCTGCCCGGCCTGGCCACCTCCGGCTTGTCTATCAGAACTCAACTCAGGTCTTACCTCCATGCTCCCGGGCACACCTGGGCACCCACCTCTAAGCCTCCCAGCACCTTGCTCTGGCTCCAACACCTCTCTTGCTGTCCTGCTCACCTGTCACTCGTGAGCAGGGCCTTGGGGTGTCTGCTGGGGTGTCCACCTGGGCATCCTCAGTGGCCAGCTCTGTGCCAGGAACACGGAAGGTGCTCGCTCGGTCAGTCTGTCTTTGACTGACAGCTAGAAGTCAGGCCAAAAAGAGCAGACAGGAGGCCAGTGCCGAGCTGTATCAGGTCAGAAGATGTGGTGGCCTGATTCACACAGCACTCTTTCAACGTCAGATGAAAACCGTCACTTGCATTCGTCTGGCCTAGCCATGACAACCAAGGCAGGGAGTTCAGGGACTTACTGAGCACCTCCTGGCTGCCAAGCACTGTACCCCTTTCTAAGACGACGTGTGAGTTCCGTTTGCTTTGGAAAGCTCATGGAGCATTGCAGGTCTTGACCTTGCCTTGGTCCTGTGACCACATCCCCTGGCCTGGGTATGACGTGGCCTGAGCTTCGGTGATCTCCCACGCTCGCACAGGTGCGCAGCATATCCTAACACCGAACACCCAGTGACAAAGGTCCATTGGCAAGGGAGCCAGGGGTCCTTTTGGTGTCTTTGGAAGGAGAATGGACTTGATCACATGAGTCAGATCGCCTGTGGGTCCCAGTGCTGCATGAACATTGGGACGTGGAAGCAGAAGTGCGAAAGCCATCGACGCTGGTGGCAGAGAGACAGACACACTTTAATTTTGTTCACCGTTTGGAGTGTCATTAACCACGAAAGCAGTTTTGCTCAAAACCAACCACCGTTTGACTCTTCTATACACTAGATGCCCATTCGGGATTTTTCTCATCCTTCCCTATCGTGGACATTAGCTTACGATAGAGCGTTAGGGTCCGTGAGAACTTTGAAACCTTCACGTGAAGTTTTAACCGCTAAAGATGATTCCAAAACCCAGTATTCTCCATGGGGCCAGATATTTATTCCTGGCTAGAAAATTTACACCATCTCCCACCTCACCCCTCCTCCCAGTGGTGCCTGGGCCTCTTTCCAGCGTGGAGGGGTGAGGAGTGGCCGGCCTTCCCAGGCAGCAAACACCCTGTGGGGATGCCTGCCCTCCCGAAGGCCAAGTGCGTAATTTGGGCTTTCAGACAAGTCTCCCTGAGGTCCAAAGAGCTTGGGGAAGTCGTCTTCATCTGCCTGATGAAGAAAATAAGTTCCCATAACTTTCCCAGAGGGTTCGCCATCCCCCTCATGTCCCCTCTTCATTCCCCACTCTGCGCCCCTGCACATTGGAGACCGGGGGTCACAGAGCACAGTTAAGGCCCCAGCTCAGTGACACTCAAGTCCCTACATGTGTGATGCTCTGCTCTGCTCCGGGCCCCTTCTCTGCACTCCCTCCCGGCCCCCCCAAACCCAGTATCCCGAAGGCGTGGCAGGAGCCTCAGCCCCCGGCCCAAGCTCACAGGGGAGGCTGGGCGGTGTCTGCAGTGGTCCCCTCGGGCCTTTCTGCTCCCCGTCTCCGCCCCAACCTTTCACAAAAGTCATGACATCAACCCTGTGAGTCAAAGGTGCCCATCAAGCAACAGCTGTGTGACCTTCATTCTCAAATGACACGAGGCGGCGAGGGAAAATCCCTCCACTGTCGCTGCCGCGGCTTCCTTCCAAACGCTGACTTGTAATAACAGAAGCTGCTGGTCCACAGGCGCGAAGGCTTCACGTGCAGGAAGGCGGTCTGCGGGCTCCGGGGTGGGAGGGGCGCCTCACAGGGAAAGCTGGGGGCCCTCCGGCATGTGCCCGCGTGGACATGGGTCTGCGGAACCTGGCAGCACGAGTGGGGGCCTTGTGCCTGAGGGTGGGGCTGGGGTGAGGGAGAGACCTCAGTGTGACCATGGAGGTGTCCTTGGTCCCCGGTGGGCACCTGGGCTTTTCCACAGGCTGTCCTCTGCCTGCTGGGTGGTCCGTCCCCCAGGATCCTTGACTGTGCCGTTTTAGGTGCCTCCAACCCCTTCATTGGGAGTTGCAGGTGGGAGCCAAGACTTTGGCATCACCCAGGTCTGAACTGACCACCGCACGTCCAAGGGGGTGAGTTGTATCCACTCCAAGGGCAGGTTCCAGGGCGCACAGCCCCTGGCTCACAGGGAGTGCTGGTGCAGCACCTGTTCCAGCCTTTTGTTCTGCACAGGTTCCCTGGGTGGGGCGGGGGAGGGGGGGTCTGGGGGTGGATCCTGATGTTGCCCCAGTTTGGACCAGTTCAGTCAGGAAAGGATTAAGCTCAAACAACGCTCTTAGATTGATTACTTTTGGTATTTGTGAACTGTTTTGTCTGCTCTTTGGTTAATTTTGGGGTGTTCCCCCATGGTGCCAAAAATGCCTGGGGACACAGTGAGCAGCCTGATGCTTGGCCCCATGAGGCCGCAGGCCTGGGCACGAGCAAAGGCCTCCCCCAGCTGCCCCGTGGGAAGTCCTCAGAGACCGCCCAGCAGTGGGTCGCAAGCTCAGCGAGTTCCCTAGAAGCAGGGGCACCGTGGTGGGTGTCCATCTACCTGGTGGTGGCCACGCCTTGCTTGAAGTCTTGCCCAGTCCAGCAGCTGGGCAAGACTGAGCAACGCTGAGAAGCAGCATTGAGCCAGGCTGCCGATCCGCGGAAACAGAGCCCAGCGGGGCTTGTCTGGGTCTCTCTGTCTGTAGGGAACAGCGGTATTCCTGGGAAGCACCACGTCCCTGTGGGATAGGGAGTGACAGGGAGGCACACGCCTGCACGCCCAGGCATCTGGCAGTGCAGAAGGGGGGCTCTCCTCACCCTTGCTGCCCGGCCAGCCCTGTTCCCCTGGACTCAGTGCAGCTAGGTCAGGCCCCTGAATCCCTGCCTAGGGCCCGCTGCATAATCTCACCATTCATATGCCTCCAAATATGAAGCTTGGCAACCACTATTGTTTGAAAACCAATAGGTTTCCTTTCCCTCCCCACAAAGGCCCAGAATGGGATGGGGACAGTAGACAGAGGGAGCTGCAGGCCTGGAGCCTTGAGGCGCTGACAAGGTGTTGCCTTTCTGCCATCTGCAGGGTGACAGCTGTATGAGGTGACTGCCAGGCCCTTCTCAGCACAAGACAATGTGCTTCGGGTTTGCATGGGGGCATTTCCCTTCTCTCAGTACAGTGTGAGTCTCAACAGGAAATCCATTGATGTGCATAACATGGCATACCCCATTCTTTCATTCAGTCGTTCAACAAATGTTGGTACCAGATCTATACAGCCCCACGGCCCCAGCCCCGGCACTGCACACGAGGAGTTAGGGTTGCACAGCTGAGTGAAGAGGCGCCTTGCTGCCTTGGGGAGGGGATAGTACAGTGAGGGGCACAGATCGAATCCACTGGCTGTACCACGATCTCACCACAACTAGGATACACGTTAAAGAGGAGAGTAAGGGGCTGGGAAGCAGGAGATGAAGGGTCTGCCCCAGTTTGGGAGGTTGGGGGGCTTCTGTGAGGAAGTGACATTGGAACTGAACTCTGAAAAAGGAGTAGAAATGAAGTAGGTGAGTGGAAAAGCAGGGACTGAAGGAAAGGCACGTGCCAAGGCCCTGGGGTAGGCGCCAGCATACGTGGTGGGGGAACTGAGGGAAGACAGTCTGGATGGAGCACAAGTTGGGGGTGGGGAGACACGGTGCAAAATGAGGAGGTGGGGTGGACGGTAAAGGCCATGCTCACTAGTGGTCTGATTTTTATCCCAAGAGCAGTTGGAAGCCGAACAGTGACGTGGCTTGATTTAATGTCCAGGTGCCTACGTCGTTCAGGTAGCCCTCAAGGGCAAGGCCTCCAGCGTGAAGTGTGTTTCTAGCCCAAACCTACAACACCAAGCGATCTCTGATCTTCCACTGCTCCAGTGCCTGGATGGGGGTCGCACCTAAATTCAGGAAAAACATGTGTTATCAATGAGGCCCCAGCCCCAGAGCAGTGGCGAGTAGCAGGGGCCCGGCTAGAAGGCATGCCACACAGTCCCAGTGGAAAGGGGTGGGCTGTGGACGCTTTGAAGGCGTCAGTGATGGAACTGCATTTGGCTTAGAAAATAAGCCCATTGAGGCACTAGGGTGAAAGCAGGGGCTGGCCGTGCAAGTCCTTGCCCCTACCCCGGCCAGGGAACCACGCGGGCTGGAGAAGACCCAGCAGAAAAGCTTGCCCTCCAGACCTGGCTAGGCCTATTCTAAGTCAACTTGACGTAGGGGTCCCTGATGTGGCGGCTGACCCTGAACTGGTTGTATTCCAGGCCTTCCGTGGGCAACAATTGGACGCCCTGCCAAGAGCACTTGGCTTTATTTCTGCACTCTGCCCATCACCACTGTGTCGGCTGGTGCTCAGCTGGTCTCTCTCAAAGAGCCTTGTTTCCGATTTTATCAGGAAAGGCTACAGACCTCTGCTGCTTCAGGGGGAGGGCATCTGTTCCCTTCCATTGTTTTGTCGACATCTCACACTCTCTATAGACTCCTACTTTAGACAGTAAGGAATCCCCAACAAGGATGGGGACAAGGGCCTAGTCCTGGACGGGAGGTGTGATGTGCAGGAGCAGAGAGAACCGGCTGTCTCCCTGGAGCCCAGGGAGCCAGCCCTTTCCGAGTTTGGGACCCTTGTAATGCCGTCACCTGGCTCTTCGAAGGGCCCAGTCATTTCTAGGTGTGGCATCAGATGTCACTGCATGTCAGACCTGTTGACAACAAAAGGTAAGAACTCATTCCAAGGTCGAACACATAAAGTTCATTATGGACCATTATGTTGACCCTGCAGGGTAAGGCAGGAAAGGGAAGGGGTGTGGTTTCTAGCCTCAGGTGAACTTACAGGTAAATGCAGAGCCAGGATGTGGATGGCAAAACTGGGCTGCACCTACCCTTGGCAAACGGGGTGGAAAGTAAAGGTCCGCAGAGGAGGGGGTGCTGGTGGGCGGGGCCGGCTTTCTCTGGGGTGTGGGGTCTGGGGTGTGTGAGGAACCGGTAAGACTGAGCTGGAGGAGAGGACGGAAGATGGGGCTCCTAACTGGCCTGGTAGTTAGTGAAGATGGAGCCTCTCCTCTCTAGGTATCCCGCCTGTGTCCCAGCTAACGGCTTAGTGCCACCCTTAGGGGGCATTCCATTCCCAAAGGTTTCTTGACCCCTGACAAAAGACAAACAGCACAGGAAGGTGCCCTCACTCATTCCCACCTCCAGACTGATGACGTGACCTATTCCCTTTGTGAAGGCAGGTTTTCATATGAGCGTAGAGCCAGGAACAGCGTAGTGCCAGAGGAACAGCGCTTTGAAAGCCGAGAGGACCGACTTCGCATCTCTGTGTGGTCAGTCTGGCTCTGGGCACCCTCGAGCCACAGGTATGACAGCCATCGTGCTCTGCCGAGTCAGCCTTCTGAGTCACCAGCCAGATACACATCACGTTCTTCTCTTCCTTCGCACAGCTCCCCCGAGCACTGGCCGAACTTCCTGGCTCCCTACAGTCAAATTGCACTGAACGGGCTTCCACCTGCCTGTGTTAGCAGGAGAGCCGGTCAACGCCGTGCACTGGCCCCGGGCTGGTGGGGCCCCGGGTGCCCCGTAGAAGCAGCCTCATGCTGGTTTTCCACCTTAGCTTCTGGACTTGGCTCCATGACAGTCCACTGTACTGGGATCCCACGGCTGCCTCCTGTGCCCTGGGCTGGCATGCAGCGTGAAAGGGAGGGGGTGGGGGAGAGGATGTCTGAGAACCAGGAGGCTAGGGCCAGAGCCGTGCCACCTCTGACTCGCCCTGTGAGCCCAGCGAGAGCACCAGCCCTTCCGTGCGGAGCCTCAGTCTCCGAAGCTGTAGAAGGGGCGTGACCTACGTTTTCCCCGCTTTCCTTGCTTCCATCCGGACTATGATACTATTTCAAGTCTGTTTTCTAGGCCTTGCCTCTTGGGAGATAACATCTTTTATTTTCTTATAAAAGGAAATGAAAATATCAGAGCCCAGGTGGGAGATTTTGGGGGGAGAGGTAATGGTTACTATTCCTTTCTTTGCTCTCAAAATGCTCCTTCTGTTTTGCTCTTTAAAATGTATTACTGTCTCAGAAACAGAATTTGAGTAAGTCTGCATATCTAACACCTTCATCAAATCCTCTGGTCATCTGATTGACTGGAATGTGGTTTAGCTGTTTCCCCCAGCAGATTTGTCCCCGAGATAGAGACAGTGTCCTCTTACTCTGTTTTCTCTCCCTAGGGCCTCCCCAGCCAGGTGTCTGGAAGTGTAGGAAGCTGTTGTTGAATGAAGGGCTGTCTGTCCCGTGAGGGCAGGGCCACATCTGCCACCCCGCACAGCCTGGTCCAGCTCGGTGCACTTGGCCGAATGCAGAGTGGGTGGGAGCAATTTAACTCCTAACGCGTTCACTCGCCAGGTACTGAATAAATAAAGTCAACCGCAAGGAAAAACGTTTAAATTTAAAGTTTAAAGCTGCTGGAGTGAGTGGAGGGGATCCGAGAGCCCAATAATGCACAGTAGTAGCTACAGGAGACACAGCTGTAACAGGTCTCCCCTGCCGTTTTTAATGGCAGCGTGGGAGAAAATGGCCCAAGTCAAAGCCACGGGCAAGATAACTTGTGTCAGATGGAGTTTACCTCTGTCCACCGCGTGGATTAAGGAGCCACCCATTCATTCTCGCACACCTGCAAAACACCTGATTGGCCCGTCTCCAATCAGTCTGCAGTCAGCATCTCCCTAGCTCCATGCAGGACCCTGTGGTGATGGATGTGTGTGTGTGTGTGTGTGTGTGTGTGTGTACAGACAAGGCACATCCCTGTCCTCAGTGAGCTACATAAACAGGTACATGCCTGACACGCAGCACTGGAGAAAGTGCCTGATTGTGGAGAGGCCAAGGGGACAGGCTTAGAAGAGGAGGGTTTGTTGGGCTACTGAGGTCAGGGAGAGCTTCCTGGAGGAGGTGGGTTTTGAGCTGGACCCAGAAATACCACCAGGATTGGAGCAGACAGGCTCCAGCACAACTTGGAAATGTGCTGGGCACGCTCAGGTGTAGGGAATAGATTAACACTCTGGCTGGAGAAGGAGCCAGAGGAAGAAGATTTTATGGTACTGTATCTCTCGTTCAGGAAGTGACACACGGCTAGGCTGAGTGGACACACTTTAGCTCATTTGGAAAGAAATCGGAGAGTCAAAATCAATACATGCATCACTGCTACAAACCCAGCTTTCCTCCTCTGGCATCCCTGTGACCGGCCGTCTGCTCACATCCGCACCCCCACCCCTGGCACCCCTCCCTTTACTAAGCAGGTGGTGGGTAGAGAAGGAGGGGCAGTCAAATGTCCTCCCAGGGAAACTCTTGCAGAAGCCTTGTGGTGACATTTATAACCTTGGGTTTTCTTGATATTTATAAACACACTTCTACCCCCAACCCCAAACTGAATTCTCTGCTCCTGGGCTCCATCTGGAAGGCAAGCTATCACAGCCCTGGAGGTTGGGCGCCCCATACTGGTGAGAGTTGGTAACTGCAGCATCTGAATGGCCATTTTTCCCCCAGACTTTTCCAGGGTAGAAGCCAGATGGAAATTGGCTTTGAGGTGAGTAACCGCTAACATTTACTGAGCACTTTCTAGGTGCCAGGCTCCTTCCTTGGTGTTTATGTGGACAAACTTATTTTGTCCTTACTGGAGCCCTGCGAGGCCATGCCCTTAAAATGTTGTGCCCATTTTATCCAAGAAAGTGCCCAAGTTTACACAGCCGGGCGTCAACCGAGGTATGCCTGCTGACACAGAGCCGACTCAACGACAGAATGCCGGGCGTACAGGAGTGCTCTTGATGTAAACTTGTACCACGGTGTTACTGGACATTGAAGGAGTTAATTTTAAAGCTCAGTTGTTTTGAAGGGTGCAAATTGTTCAACTCAACAAGCTTAGTACCTTCTACCTGCAAGCCCCTGACTGGATGCTACAAAATGAAAGACAATGTTATAATAACAAAGTTACAATCACTCACAGTGAGGTATCAGTGATAAGACATGTATTCAAGTAATCAGAATGCGGCAGAATGTTCTAGAACAGCCATTTGCAAGAATTTTTAAAACATGAAGTACCTGACTATTTAGTCCTGGGCACTGACCTCTTTTCCCTTAGATTATCAAATTAAAAAATGACAACAGCCAACACAACAACAGCCATCCGGTGTCACTGAATAAAAATTTTACCTATTTTTTTTGTCAAGTTGGCAAAAAACATAATACATTGTTTGTTGTGCTGTGGAATTTTAGCAATTAGTTTATGTGTGCTGTAAGCTGAAAATCACTGGTCTAGAAGAATGCTTTGAATGCTATGGGAGAGAGAGAGAGGAAACGGGACTTCTGGTGGGGAGTGAGGCCTGGTGGAAGCAGTGATGCGGATTTGATAGGATGCTCTGGAAGGGTGCCCATCATGAGCCTGGCTGATGATGGAGGAGATGGTGGAGACGGTGGGGGGCTAGGGAGGCACGGGTTTGTCTGGGGAGCCCTGCTATCAAAGGAAGTGGGCGGGAGAGCAGAGGGTGTTTGGGAGGCCGTTGATGAGTGAGGTGGCTTGAAGCTGAAGGGAGAGGAATTAGGTAAGATTGGAAAGTAAAGATGGCCCAATCACTAAGCAGTTAAAAATGTCAAATTACATTATGAACATGGAAAATTTTGGATGAGCAAAGTGAGGAAAGCAATATCTTTGTTTGTTGGTGCGAACAAAATTGTGAGCAGAACCAACTTTACAGAAAGGCGGAATGTACCTAAATTTCAGATTACATTTGCAAAGACCACAAAGGGCGCTATAAATAGAACATCCACGCCCGAGCCTGCGCTTGAGCAGCGCTGAGCAGCACACCTGTGTCCAAAGCTCCCCACCAGCCTGTCACGCTAGCTCGATTTCACCCTTGAGCACCTGGGGACACAAAGGCTCAACTCGTAAGCAGGCCCCAACTAAACGGCATCTAGTTACTTTGGAGAGCAGAGAAGATGGGGGCCACGAATGCACTGATGATGGTGGTGGTGGTGGTGGTAATAATATCAACTAATAGTTACTAATCACGCACTCTGCGGCCCTGTGGTTGGTGTGTTATATAGACTAGCTCTTCTTCACCACCATCCTTTTCTGCAGGTGCTTTTACTATCCCGTTTTACACAGAGAAATTGAGCCTGGAGAGTCCACACAGCTAGTAAGCGGCAGCGCTGGAATTCGGGCCTGGGCTGTCTTCTGTGTGCCGGGGCCTGATTCCTGTCCCATTTTATCAGTTTTTAGCAACGGCTCTAGGCTGGCAACAGATGCAGGGCTGTGGGGTGAGTGACCCAGGCAGGCACGTTTTGAAAGGACACAGCGTCCAGAATAGGATGGCTCTTGGCATGGGAGAAGGTGCAGGGCTGGAGAGCACCAGGGAGCCTGGGTTGTCTGCCCGTGTGTGGTGTGTACAGCACACACTCAGGCCAAGGTCATGAGCTGCCCAGACCATGGACTCCAGAGGACACAGCTACGGCTGTGTTGGTCATTGCTGCATCCTCTGTGCCTTGCTCTGAGCTACAGCACCTGGATTTGTATTTCATCTGGTCTAGCTCAATCTGAAATTGTACTTTTTCTTACAAATCTAGTTAGTAGGGACACATTTTCTCTCCTTCTAAGGGTCTTACTGTATTAGTTCCGGTCATGGACATAAAAATCTGTAAGTAAACATATTGGTCCAAGAAAGGTTAGCTGAATGAATGTCTCAGAAAACAGTGATTTTCTACCACGGTGACCCCTAAGGCGTTCCTTCTATCGGGGTGCAGCGGCCCCTGGGCTCTGACGCCTCTGTGCTATTTTCAAACGCTGCGTCCGTTGCCCCACCCCCACTGGAGCCCGTGCACTTCGGGAAGACCCCGACCAAGGACCTTCAGAGAGAGACTCTCTGAGAACCGTCACCCCGACCCAGTGAGACGTCTACTCAGAATTCTACAGACACGTTCTCCTTTTCACACGGTCCTTTCATGCACACAGTGGCACTCAAAAGGTTGTTTGATAGATGCAAATAAAGGAGAGAAACTTAACAAAAACAGAAAACCCCTCTGCTTTCCGTAGAAGAATGCATTTGTCTCATTTGCACAGCTACCACGTACAGCGGGATTGAGCTGTTGTATTTGGAGGACCCTCCTTGCTGAAGGGAAGGCCAGCGACCTTGCCTCCTCGGCTTCACCAGGATGGATCTCTATCGCCCTCTCGTGGCAGGCCTGTGCACCGCCGTGGCCATTTCCGAGGCTCCTGCAAGGTTGGGCTGTCATAGAACGGACTGTCAAAGCTTGAAGGGCCCTTAGAGGGTTTCAAGCCATTATTTCTCCAGCTGGAGTGTTGGGACCAATTCTGAAAAGCCTCTGAATTCCCTGTAAGATTAAAACTTTGTCTGAATTCGGGTGGTGATCTAAAATATAAGCATATTCCGGGTTCCGTGGATGGCCACTTTCTAATATCTGCTGCTCTGAAATTCTGTCTCCTCATTTGTGTTTGTGCTTGTGGTCACCTGGTGCCAAGTGTTACTAATTCAACCGCCAAGGGAGGCCCAGGGAGGCTTGGGCTCCCTGTACCAAGGAAGGCTGAGAACCTCAGCCGCTGCGCAGACCCAGCAGGACAAGCAAGCTCCCTGCAAATGACCTGCCCGTCAGCACCGCGCTGGGGGGAGAGGAGGGAGGCAGTGTCCTTCAGGAAGGTGACATTCTCGCTCAAGTCCGTTTTTCCAATTGAGTTCTATCGACTTGTGGTGGTGTTATTGTTTACTTTGAAAATGTTTTTAAATGAGCTTTGGCGCTACTAAAGAGCAAGAAGCCCACATGGTTTCCACTTATCTTGCAATTGTGTATACTTATGCGTGACAGTAAAAATGAAGTGTCCAGCTGTGCAGGGCTGCAGATTTCCCTTTGTGAGTGGTCCAAATGTCGCCCATGCGGAAGCGAGGCAGCTGAGGCCCAGGTGACATCACCCTCCCAGCACCACGCGGGCAGGCAGTGGCAGGGCCAGAAATGCGCAGAAGAGATGAGGCTTCTAGGCCCGCGGTCCTGCGTTCTGCCCACAGTGCCACCCAAATTATCTGCATTTTAAAAGTGTATTTTGATAGAGACAAACCCTGCTCTTTGCTTCCCTCGGTCAGTGGAGACCTGAGCTGTCATTTAAAAATCATAGAGTATGCAAAGCAATTTATAGATTCAATGCAATACCTATTAAAGTACCAATGGCATAGTTCACAGATATAGAGCAAACACTTCAAAAATTTATACGGGACCATAAACGACCCCAAATAGCTGCTGCAATTTTGAGAAAGAGCAAAGCAGGAGGGATCATAATACCTGATATCCAACTGTATTACAAGGCCACTGTAATCAAAACAGCCTGGTACTGGCATAAGAACAGGCACATAGACCAATGGAACAGAACAGAGAGCCCAGAAATAAACCCAAGTCTCTACAGTCCATGAATTTTCGACAAAGGAGGCAGCAGCATAAAATGGAGTAAAAATAGCCTCTTCAACAAATGGTATTGGGAGAGCTGGACAGCTACATGCAAAAAAATGAAACTCGAGCACCAACTTACACTATGCACAAAAATAAATTCAAGGTGGATAAAAGACTTAAATATAAGTCGTGACCATAAAAGCCCTAGAGGAAAACATAGGCAGGAAAATCTCAGATATTTCATGCAGCAATATTTTCACTGATATGTCCCCTAGACCAAGGGACATAAAGGAAAGAATAAACAAATGGGATCTCACCAAAATAAAAAGCTTCTACATGGCTAAAGAAAACAGTATTAAAATGAAAAGAGAACCAACTGTATGGGAAAACATATTTGCCAATGATACCTCAGACAGAGGTTTAATCTCCAAAATATCTAAAGAGCTCACATGACTCCACTCTAAGAAGACAAGCAACCCAATTAAAAAATGGGCAAAGGACCTGAACAGACACTTCAAGGAGGCCATACAGAGGGCCCAGAGACATATGAAAAGATGCTCACTAACGCTACCCATCAGAGAGATGCAAATTAAAACCACAGTGAGATACCACCTCACACCAGTCAGAATGGCCATCATAAACAAAGCAACAAACAACAAGTGTTGGAGAGGATGCAGAGAAAAGGGAACCCTAGTGCACTGTTGGTGGGAATGCAGACTGGTGCAGCCACTATGGAAAACAGTATGGAATTTCCTCAGAAAACTAAAAATGGAACTGCCTTTTGACCTGGCAATTCCACTGCTAGGACTATATCCTAAGAACCCTGAAACACCAACCAAAAGAACCTATGCACCCCAATGTTCATAGCAGTGCAATTTACAATAGCCAAGTGCTGGAAGCAACCTAGGTGCCCACCAGTAAATGAGTGGATCAAAAAACTATGGTGCATTTACACAATGGAATTCTATGCAGCAGAGAGATAGAAGGAGCTCCTACCCTTTGTGACAACATGGATGGAACTGGAGAGCATTATGCTAAGTGAAACAAGCCAGGTGGTGAGGGACAAACACCATATGATCTCACCTTTAACAGGAACCTAATCAACAAAACAAACAAACAAGCAAAATATAACCAAAGGCACTGAAATTGAGAACAGGCTGACAGTGACCAGAGGGGAGAGGGAAGGGAATTTCAGGGGAAATGGGTGAAGGGTTTGCAAGAACAATTATAAAGGACACATGGACAATAACAGGGAGGGGTGAAAATGGGAGGGAGGTGGGGAGGGCCAGGGGGTTGGGATGGGGTGGGGGGGAAAGGCAGAAAACTGTACTTGAACAACAATAAAAAAAAATTAAAAAAAAATAGAGTGTGGTACGTTCCTCCCTTTCATGTGGATTCAAGTCAAAATGTCCCTCACATGGCTTGTTGCACTTTTCTTAGCACCAGAAAACATAACATGTGATTCTTGCCCCAAAACACTTTATAAGTACATTTGGGAAAGATATATATGGAATTTTTAAATAATGAATTAAGTGCAGCAAGGAAGCACTGCAAACGAGTGGTACCTGTTACCTTCTGTCCCCCCGCCGGGGGTCTCTTAACACGGCTTTCCTTCCTGCATCCCAGCCGTCCTTTCTGTCAAGTACGCTAGGAGGAGGAGAATGGGATCCCAGCCGAGAGCTCCGGGCCTTGGCCCCCGTCCTCCCCCAGTGGCCCGGGAGCGCACCCCGGGCCCCCGCGAGACTGGCCTCCAGGAGGAGCTCGGCCTCTGCGCACATGCCGCGCTCCAAGGTTACCGCGAGTGCGGCTCCGCGGGCAGAATCCAGGGCCCTGCGGGCCGGATCTCCCTCTTCCGTCAACAGTTTCTTTGCTGTCAGCTCTGCCGCTTCGCCTGGGAAAAGCTGCAGGCTCCCTGTGGTTGGCCAGTGGCCCTTGTCACCAGTGGGGCTGTATGTGCCGAAAGCACCACTACCACGAGAGCATGTGTGGGGGCATGAGTGTGACATGTGTATGAGCCTGCGTGTGCGTGTGCCCGTGTATACACGGGCACAAATGGACAGCTTGGTGGTTTCTGACCACGGCTGGGAGTGGAGCAGCTCTGGGAAGAGTTTGGGGTTCTCAGGCACTGAGCAACCCCAAGATTCATGACTGATGCATCCCTGACTCTTCCGGATGATACAGCTCCAACCCCATCCCCAAACACAGGTGTGTGGCGTTTCCTAGTTGCAGGCTAATTAGCTACGAATCCAGTACGTGCCCTCTGAAAGTGTGTGCACCCTGTGTCTGTAACAGGAGGAGGTGTGTACGTGAAGGCCGTGTGGTTTGTGAACACCGGACAGTCCCCATTCACTTCCAGTGTGAATGGTCCCTTCGTCTCCAAACGGGCATTTTATTGCTGCTTCTCGGTCTGCGGGGGCTGGGCCGGATAGGCGTGGCTAATGGTGGGGTGATGTCATCCCTTGTTCTGGGCTCCTTCATGAGGTACCTGTCACCTTTGATGGTGTCCCTTTGGCCAAGACACATCACGTGCCAAGCCCAGCTTCAAGGGGGTGGGGCAATAGACGCCACCTGCGGGCACAGCGGACGAAGGAGCCACAAAGTCACGTGACAGAGGGTATGGGTAGAGGGACTGGGGACTTTTTAGGAACCCCCACATCTGAAGAGCAAAGATGAAGACACTGTCCCCACCCTCTTAGGATTCAGAGTCTGGGTGCCCGTGACCCAGTGTTGGAGCTGAGTAAACCCAAGACTGTCCACTGCGAGCCCCCGAGGTGGGCACAGGCCGCCCAGGGAGGGCGACTCACCAGCCCCAGCCATGGCCTGAGAGGTGGGGCAGGCCTGCAGCCCTGAAGCAGCTGCACAGAGGATGAGGCGCCTGCGGTGGGGCCTGCGGTGGGGCCTGCGGTGGGGCCTGCGGTGGGGCCTGGGTTCCGAGGGGAGGTGGCAGAAGAGGCCACCAGCTACAGCTCCTTTGACATTATCATAGAGAGTGGTGCCACGATATTATTTTTAGTCGGTCTCACATTCTTGCTCAGGTGACTCTTGAAATTGCATTTATACAGTCCTAGCAAGTTTATCAAAAAGTTATAAAACTCATTTTTTTTAACCTGGCACTTACTGGTGCAAGTGACACCATAGAATGAAAAATATGTGGGTGGATTTTTATCACTAGCCTAAGGGTGATTTATTGAACCCTTTTTCAATTTGAGATGTGTGTTGATATTTCTATGGGAGTTACCTTTCTTATCTCAATTATATGGTCAAAGGAAAAACACACTTAAAAATCTGTAGCTGAGACAGTTGCAACTTCAGCTTTTTGGATTAAATCTGGCACAAGAACGCTGGCAGCCTCGAGAGCTGAAATTGCTGGAGATGTGTTTATTATGGCCTGCGGCCACTGCAGCAGAACTGGAATCCTGTTGGAGGTTGCAGAGAAGGAAGGGCCGAGGATTTATGGAGGCACAGACTGCAGGGGCGTCCCCGTGAAGGGTATTAAGTGTGATGGGAGCTCCAGGTGATGGGCGCGAGGCAACAGATTTATTTTGCTCTCTGCCCCTAAATGACAGAAGCCTCTGTGGAAAGTGCCTGCCACCCTTTTCACCCCGTTTCATTCTCTCCTCTATCCTCTCGTTTCAACTTTTCTCTCTGTTCCTTTTCTCACTTCTTTTTCCTTCACCCCAAGAAAGGAAGCAGCTGCTCCTGTGCCTGGCCAGGCCCTTCTGCAAACTCTGAATAGAACAGGGGCTGGACCTGCGGTTCCATCGGCGATGGGACAAATCATGAGCTATTTTTCCAGAGGGGCAGGCAGGAGCTTCCCTCAGCAGACGAGGGAAAATACAGGACAGGGCTCAGAAACTAGGGTTTTTAATAGAAATCTGTCTCATTCTTGCACCCCCTCCTGCCTAAGTCCCTGGCATCTGTTCTAGGGTTTGGCCCAGAGCAAGTGAAGAGGGGAAAGAAAGCTGAGGTAAGGCTGTTTCCTCATCCTCAGAGCTTCTGTTCGTTGGGGGGGGGGGGAGTGGGGAGAGAGCGAGAGAGGAGGGAGCACAGAGGGAAAGAGGGGGAGAGGGAGGAAGGGAGGAGAGGGAGGGCAGCCAGCAGGGCGGGATGCTGGCACAGGGTTGAGCCTCTGGGACCTTGTGCTCTGGCGGGCATGGTGGCTTACGTGTGGAGCTAGGACTGAGCAGTCTGGGAAGGAGGTTTGCAGTGTGTCTATCTGCTCAACGAGGCACGCAAAGGGGTTAGTATGGGACGTTCAATGCAGCATGGTTGGGAATACCGAAATGCTGGACACACTTACCTATTGAATAACAAGGCAGCAGTTTAAAATTATGGGTTTTCTTCCCATGGAATGCTATGCAGACATTAAAACATAAGGCATTAAAATGTGGTTCTCTACCTATTGACATTAAAACATATCCATGATGTGTTATTAAATCAAAAAGCACTTTGCAAAACGTTAGGAAACAACATGTCTAACTTGAGCTTATTTTGTAAAAAAAAAAAAAAGTATCACTATATGTATCTATGCAAATAAAAAATGTACACTAAAATGTTACCTGTGATGTTTTCCCTAAGTGGTAGGATTTGAGTGCTCTCTTACGTTCTTAGTCTATTTCTTTCTGTAGTGGTTCACATTTGAAAATAATGAACATGATCATTTTAGCAGTCAGACAATCATTAAGAATATTGTTATTTTGAAAATAGAATCCACTTTGTGCGTTGCCTCGGCAAGGTTAAGTTTTCTGAGGAACGAGGAATTCTAAGTAGCAAATAGGACTCTTTCCCAAAGGCTTGTTTCCCCTTGGAACCATGATGCTGAGCTCAGGGACACGGTTTGCTCTATATCTGGGGTCCTCCCACCTCGCCAGCCCGCGGAGGCTGAGAGTGCAGCTCGCTGGGCCCGTCCCTGGGTTTCTGACTTAGCCTGGGGGGCGGGCAGTGCCCGAGAACTCGCATTTCTAACAAGCTTCCAGGTGGGCTGACACCACTGGTCCCGAGCCACACATCCTACTTTGACAACCATCAGTCAAATGAAGGAAAACGGTGCTTCAAAGTCATAAATCACCATCTCCTTTCCAACTTTCCCAAATTTTCTGGAATAACTGCTCCTTTAAAAATGCTGCATCCAAAAACTCCTGAATTTTTATGAGACCATTTTTTCCTTAAACTATGCAACACATCTGTATGAAGCAATATGCTAAGCGCAGTAGATTCCAAATGCCTGTAAATTGGATTCTGGGTAAAACCCTCCACCGTGTGTCCCGGTCCATGCCGACATTTTACGCACAGCGCAACGACAGCCACTACTTTCTGCAGTTCTGCCTACTCAGTAAATTCCTGACCCGAGGCCGTTGCCCAGAAAGTCACACTACTGCTGGCATTACCTGTTCAAGCATCTGGGGGAACCCGGGGGGGTTCACACCCTCGTGTGGAGTTTCTCTAAACGTTTTCTTCTCTTCACTCCATTTGTCTTACTCGGGCAGCCACTGAGTCCTGGCCTGCTTGGGCGCCCGTTCCCCTGGAGACCTGCATACCAAGGTTCCCAACTCACCTGTCCGGCCAGTGGGGGGCACTCTGCTCAGATCCCTTTGGCCCTTTCTTATCATGTCTGTGTGCCACCCCCCTCCCCCCGGAACCCTTTTTAAAGGACAGCACTCGGGTGATGGCAGCTAGGCCCCAGTCCCCACGGGGTCCAGCTCAGCTCCTATAGGGACGACCCTGAGGTGTGATTTATCCTCCAAGGCCCCTCGGCCAGATGAGTCTCCAGCTGGCTCTGTGGGGCTTGGACTTGAGACGGAGCCTTTGCAGGGACCCTGTTGTGCCTTCCTCACTTCTGGCCAGCCCTGGGAGCCCTGGGGAACTCTGCAGGAAGGCGCACATCCTGTGTAAGGGGACAGTCATGGGACCTGCTTAAATATGCACAGTCTAGCCAAGGTGATTATCAACAATAAAATGTACTGGTGGGCACTCTGCTGACCAGCGAGGACATATAGGGACATAAGGCACAGTTGATGCTTTGGAGGGAATCGCATCTTGTTTGGGAGAGGTGAAAATTGTAGCTTAACATTTCAAAATACACTGGGGAGGGGTATTATTCAATTCGTATTGGCCCCCATGTAGGGTAAATGGAGGCAGCCTGGCTTCCTCACGCAGGTGTCTGGGCAGCTAAGGGAAGCCGTGTTCCCATAACCTTGACTGGGCCTGATAAGTAGTGTTCTCACAGCCTTGAGTCTGGGCCCGGTAAACTGTTCCCATAACAAGAAGTGGGCTCGCATGCGCAGTGTGAAGCTCTGTTGCATAAGATCTGTTGGCATCCTTCCGGCTTTGTTTGCCTCTAGTACTTAAGCAGGTAGGGACTCCCTGCTGGGTTCCACAACATGTACCACCCTGGGGAGCAAGGGCCACACTGCATGTCACGCAGAGGGGACAGGTGACACGCAGAGACTTGCAGAGACATGCAGGGAGACATGCAGTTTGCATGCGTGGCTCTCCCACCCGTGAATAAAGGCATGTCAAGCATCCCCACAGCTCTGCGCATTTTCTTCCATCTCCCCAAATCCAGAGTGCAACACACCATGTTTCCACCTGCAGGTCACTCTCTGCATTCCTCCCCTTCCCACCTGGGGCTGCCGGGGCAGTCACATGGTCCCAAGTGTGACACACGGTCCAAGTGGTTCTGTGTGGGACGCAGAAGTCACAGGAACACCCACCAGGATGAAGAAGGAGATGTCTCAGTGGGGACACACATGAACACGTAACGGGGGTCAGATGGCACCTTCCCGGGGACTCTGCCCCCTCTAAGCTTCCTAAGTGTAGATGCCCCCACAGGGAAAGGATAGGGAGACCCCGAGGGGGCTGAGATTGCCCTTCTCCTCACCCTGGCAGGATGGTGAGGAAGCCAGCCAAGGTACAGAAAACAAGAACTGAGAGCCATGGCCACCACTCACCCAGGAGCAAGGGCCACGTCGGCGGTGTGGGACGCACTTCCATGCTATTTCACGTGTGTGGGAAACTTTTTTGGGGTCAGACAGGCTCTGCCACATGAGTGTCTTCTTGTACAAAGTGTCTAATATCAGACCTTCAGGACAAGTAAAAGAGTTGGTTAAACCAATAAATAAGAAAAACCCTATGCAAAAGCACACCCTCATTTTATGCTCTCCTTTTGCTTTACTTTTGAGTTTTCCCAAGGCCATGTAATCCCCAGTTCAAGGCTGGTTAGAACTGAGCCCGAGCGTTTTCACAAAGCCAAGGGAGATCAACTTCTAAAACCAAGACATGCCAGACTGAGCCACGCCTGTGACTTTGATCGACACTCCCCTGGCCCGAACTCTGTCTCTTTGCCTCACTTCACTGCAGGGAACCTGAGAAACACAAGGGATCGCACACACCTGGCGTCTGCGTTTCCTCTTGCTGCTGTAACGAACTGCCACAAGCGTGTGGCTGGACACAACACACCTTTATTTTCTTGTGAGTCTAGAGGTCTGGGAGAGAGATTAGAGGTATACCACCAGGCAGGGATTTTAAAAAGGGTGGTCAAGAATGGGCTGGCTGACTCACTTCCATGAAGGGCACGATCAGTTAGGTTTTGCAGATTAGAAGGCATTTGTCAGGAAGGTTGCTTTGGAAAGACATAACTGCGGTCACCAACCCTACCTCCCAGAGGTGGGAGCATAGGGGCGATCCCTCTTTATCTCAGGAGCTTTAACAGGGCCTTCAAATGAGGGGGTGAACAGCTGACCACAGCTAAGAATGTAAAGAGGAGGCTTTTGCTCTTAGTCCAAGGCAGCTGGACAGAGAGTGGGCCTGGAAGCGCTGCAGCTAGTCATGAATTCAGAGATGGCAGGCGGGGAGGGTGGGAGGCGGGTCATGAGTGTTTCTCATGCAGCAGACGTGGACCACAGAGGAGAGAGAGCTGGCTATTCAAAATCCCACTGTAGAGGGCTGCCCAGAGGGGCCATGGGCGATCAGCCCTCTGGAGAAAACAATATTGCCAGCATCATGTACCCAAAAAACTGGAATTATCTTCTGGGGAACAGTCCCCTTGCAGCACAGGCTTGCCCCTTAGGTGAGTGTTCTAGGATCCCATCTGTATCAGTGTGCCAGCTGGCGTTGTTATGAGAGGCTGCGTTTGGCTTCAGTGAATTTTTTTGAACATTTTCAACACGTTTGCCCATTTCATGATGGGTGATTTACGAGCGCACCTGCCCACACCACACTGAGTGTTCAGCAGTTTTTGACCAGAAATGGCATGACCCTATGCCCCATCCTCCCTATTCACCCCATTTCTCCCCAAGAGGCTTTTTGTTTTTGTTTCCCCAGAAGAAAAAAGTCCTCAAAAGGAAATGTTTTGATGATGTGGAAGAGGCGAAACCAAAAATGTCAGAAGCACTAAAAGGTTATCAAAATCAATGAGTTCAAAAACTGTTCTGAGCCGTGGAAAAAACGTCTGGGTAGGTGCACTGCATCAAATGGAGAGTACTTCGGACGTGACTGAGGTTCCCACACGTAAGAATAAATACACAATTTTTTATGAATAAATCTCGGTTTTTTTGTGTCCCCTCATAAAGTGCTGTTGATGGGTCCCCCAGGGGACCTGTGAAGAACCAGCAGAAGTACCCATGACAGAGAGATGCCAACCAACAAGGTCCCTAGCCAGGCACGAACTCACCTGCGCCCCTCCCACTGCCTCTTAGGTTGGGACCTGGACGGGTCAGCGTCCTTCAGCAAGCTGAGGGCTGCAAAAACCTAAGGAAGAAAATCAGAATAAGCAGCCTGAACATCTGCAGGCGGAAGGCCCAGCAGGCTCCAGATGGAGGGCCGTGAGAAAATCTGATTTAAGTCAAGTTTGAAGTTTCTATTATACAGGATTAGACAGGTTTAGTTATTGAATCGACACGGTGTTTATGATTTAAAGCAACCATAGGATTTGTTTATTGCCTCTAAGTTCACAGAGGCCACGTGGCTCCTGGAGTTCGGTCCCTGGAGCAGAAGAGGGAATTTGTTCACTGTTTATATTTTAAAGGAATGGGGTGGGGGAGACAAAAATGAGGAAGTTTTCATAATACGACACCTTATGAGGCTTTAAGTTTTCACATGGCCATTATTACACTTTACTGACTGTTCTGAAACGTCCTTTTTCCCACTTACCACTGGTTTATGGGATCAGCCCTGGTCAGTGTAACTTTGCGCATTGACTTTAAGGGCCGCCTGCAATCCCTTCTATTATTTACCATCAAGAATAATATTGACTTGGGGAGGGGGTAGGCTGGGGCTGGGTGGAGGTGGGGAAAGGAGAAAAAGTGGGAACCACTGTAATAGCACAGGAACAATAAAAAATAAAAATAAATGAATATTGCGAAAACACCGCTCCCCACCTGTGTGATGGAGATCAGTGGACTCTGCGTGTATTCACTGATGGTAGCACCTCTATTTTCCTTTGGAGGAAATGGAGATGTAATAAGAAAACATCTCAAATTTTTGACTTCTGCTGTTTTTTTTAAAAAACCGAATGCAGTGGGTGCTGCTTGCCCTGCGCAGTCTCACGCCCTCTAGCGGTGGAAAGGGAGTCATGTGCCCCAACTAAGCCAATCAGACGCTCCCTCCTGGACCCAGCCTTTTGGACAGAATGACACAAAAATGGAAAAGAGGAAGATGTGCTCTGTCTCGAAAAGAGCGCCTTCAAGAAGGGGCCGAATGTTTCTGGCCATGGGCTCACCTTCCCGGGCCCTAGTCAGTCAACCTTTTCTTCATCCAGGGGTCTAGCCCTAGTTTTGTTTGTTGTTCGCTTATTCTAGCCTCAGCGTGCCTCTGTCATCAAGAATATAAAGAATATGTGAATTTAGTATTTTGGCAAATACCTCTAGTTGCTCTTCCATCTGGGGTGGCAATTTAAATTTCTGCCAACAGGTGGAAGCTTCCGGGCTTCGTTTTATATAGATTTCCTTTAAACAGTTCTGTGGTATGGATGAGGCTTATTTTGATTATTTGATTTCCTAATAATTCTGTCTACTTCTAGGTAACTGAAATGTCATTTCCCACAGTGGGCTTGGCCAATCAATAACTCATTTATTATTGTTAGAATGTAATTGGTTTGTATTAATTTGCCAGGGGTAGTTGATGGACTGGCTCAGTGTCAAATTCATTTTATTTATAAGTGGAGGGTTTCACAAGGACATGAGCCATGCACTTGGACTCCAAGTGTTCCAAAACGGACTCTTCTCACATGACCACCTTAGCAACCATAAATAATGATGTAATCGTGAAACACCAGCAGAAGAAGAGTGAAGGGTGCCCTCACAAAGTTCCCTTGTAACCTCATGTTTGCCAGTGACGTTAGCCGTATTTTAAATATGTATTAGCAAAACCAGCTGTCGCAGTAGAACAATGGGATCTGAGGAAGGCATGTGAGGAAGACTCCGGTTTCTCTCCCAGGCACATACCATCATGAGAGGGAATCATGTAGGGCTTTCTGCCCCATGTGAAGAAAAATGGCCAGGTGATTTATGAACAATGGGGGCCGTACATAAAGACGAACGACAGTGAGCCCTCCATCACCAAAACCTGTGTGTCCCAGGGAGAATACGGAGAAATGAAATCACGCCCGCCCCCAGCTTCTGGACACGTTTCCTGCACTGCGAATAAAGGAAATAATGCACAGTTTTGACTTTTCCCTCCTCTGCTCACTCCGCCAACCTTTGCTGAAATTTAAAGTGTGAAAAATGTCCAGAGGAGAGAGGAGGATAATGCTGGAACAGGCTTTTCCAAAGGTTTTCTATAAGAGCAGGAATGCTATTTGAAATATTGAACAGCCAGTGTTATCATGTAAATTAGTATATAAAGCAGAATTAAACTCATGGTCACCCCGTGTTTTACAGGACCTTAGAAAGGAAGCTTACTTAAGTAAATAAAGTTATGTTGTTTTGTTACTAAGATACGGGGGAAAAGATTGCCTTTTGTGTGCCAAGCCGTGCAACTGACAGGCGGAGAAATTGCCAAGCGCCTGAAATAGATAAAGGCTGTTTGCCAAGTTCCCCAGTGTCTGGTGGGCTGAGGAGAGAGGGCATCACATGCTTCTCACGTTTCGCCATTAAGAAGTGTGTTTGCCGTCCGTAGGACTTTTATAGATACTATTCTTCAGTTTGTGCGATCTCCCTTGTGTTTTGAGTTTCTTTAAAAAAAATTTTTTTAACTGGAGGGGATGATGAATTTTGTCTAATACTTTTCTGAGTCATATAAGAAGGCCATATGGCTTTTCTTCTCTCATCTACTAATGTGGCAAATTACACTTATTCTAATGATAAACCTCCCCTGAATTTCTGGGAAGGGACAAATTTGGACAAGATACATTTTCTTTTTTATGCTTGGCTGGATTGAGTTTGTTAATGTTGTTTAGGGATTTTGTATCAGTGTTTACCAAGTAGATTGAACTTTCTTTCATTGTATCAGTTTGGTCTAGTTTTGGCGTGTCTAGTTTCTCATGGAATGCTACGGGGGGGGGGGGGGAGTTAATTCTGCATTTTCCATCTTTTAGGAAGTTGGAACAATTTTTTTGAAAGTTATGTAGAATTTGCTCATAAAATTGACTGGGCCTGCTATTTTCTTTATGGGAGGATTTTTAAGTACTTATTTAATTCTAGGCATTCTTTTTCCTCTTGAGTTAAGTTTAGTACATTATAATTTTCTAGGCATTTGTTTTTTTCATATAAGTTCTCAAATTTATTAACATAATATTTATGAACAGATCAAGTAATTATTTTTACCAGATAATACAATTGTACTTCATAATATTTTTTTTTCCTTTTAATATCTGCTGTTCGTGTGGTGGATTCTGTCCTCTATTCCTATTATTTTGAAATTGGTGCCTTTTTTCCTCTTTTTTGATAAATCTCACAAAAGATTTGGTTACTATATTAGTCTTTTTTAAAACCAATTTTTACAAACCTTTTCTCTCAGTTATAACTTTGTGTTCCTTTTTGTTGATGTGTGTTCCCGTCTTTATAATCTCTGTCCTTTTTCTTCAGTGGGTTTATTCTCTTGTTCTTCTCCTAACTGCTAATTGGACATTAGGTTTATTTTCAATGTTGTGATTTTAAATACAAGTGTTTAGGCTACATGTTTTTCTCAGGTATTTAAATAGGTAAGGGTATATATTTTTCACCTTTGCAACATCCTACCAATTTTGATTTGTAAGAGATTTATTATTGTTCAGTCTAGAACATTTAAAATTTCTACTATGATTTTGTCAACCTTCGGTTTCAAAAATATATTTTAAAATTACATTTGTGATTTTGATTTTTTATTTCATTGCACTATGATAAGAGACATAACTGCATAACAGCACCTTTGTTTTTGGAGATTTGACATGGCTTTTTGTGGCTTAATTCGTGGCTAATGTCCATACGTGTTCTATGGGTGCTCAAGAATAACATGTGTTCTATATGTGGTCATTAAATCACACATGATGATTGTGTGGTTTAAGTCTCTACAACTTTACTGCTTTGTCTTGTTTATCTACCTATAATTGAGGAAAAATATTGAAATATCTCCTTCCGGTGGTTCAAAAGCTATACAGTCTATATTTCCAGTTATTATTCTTAAAAATTTTGCTATACTTAATTAAAAAATTCAAATTTAATTTCCCAACCTCTTTCCTGAACAGTAAAAATTCATTTGAACAATCCTAACACTGGTTAAGATTTCATTCTTTTGTGATCAGTATTTTAGTTGTCTTCCTTTTTTTAACTCCAACTGGTGTTTCTTTAGATTTACCTACATATTTCCAAATTCCTTTGTTCGCCATCCCTGTTTGGATCTCAGGCCTTATTCTAAGTCACTGTTTTCTTCCTGAAGTTCCTATAGTCAAGGTCTGTAGCCGCTGTAGTCCCAAATTTTATTTATCTGAAAATGCATTTATTTTACTTAATTCTTGAAGGATGCTATTTCTGAGCTCACAATTCTAGATTGGCAGTTGTTGTTCTCTCTAAGTCTGAAATGGTTCCACCATCCTCAGGCTCCTGCTGTTGAGAAGACCACCGATTAACTTAGTCCTTTCGTAGGTATTCTCGCATCCATTTTGGGCTGCTTTTAATCATCGGTTTACATTCTGGGTTCTCAGAATCACTACAGTATACACAGGTGTGGATTTGCTTGTATTTATCCACCTTGGTGTCTGTTGTGCTTCTTACATCAGCAGATTCGTATATTTCACCCATTCTCAGTGTTACTTCTTTGAACATTGTTTCTTATCTGCTCTGCCTAGTGTTTTCTTCTGGGGCTATTTCTTTCATATCTTTTTCTTTCTTTACCTTTTCCATCTCCTTTTTCTCTGTGCTGCAATCTTGGTAATTTCTTCTGATGAGTCTTCTGCTGGTCGTCCAGTTCTCTAATTTCCTCTTCTGCCACGTCTAATCTACTATTTAGCTCTCTATTCTGATTTTATTACCTATGGCGATATTTTTCCTTTTTATATTATGTTGGCTAGTGTTCACACAATTATTTTTTATTCTATTTATTTCTTTAAACATATCACATATAAATATTTTATATTTTGAATCTAATAATTCTAATATCTAAAGCACTTAGGAGCCCAAATCTTGTTTTGCTGACCCTTCTTATGGTGTTTGTTTTTTGGGGGGTTTACGAGCCCATATTTGATTGATATTGAACTATGGGAATTCTGAGGGCTGAACTTGGGGATTTTTCATCTGGAGAGGCTTTGTTTGTCCTGCCAAGGATGGAAGACATCTGTGACCTAGCTCACTGAGGACTCCAGGCTTATTTAGGGGTTGGAGGTGCTTAGACTCAGTCTCTGCCCTGTGGGAAGCCCAAAGATGAGTGGTGGGTCCTATTAAAAGCTGCTTTGCCATCACACATACTACACATTCTGTTAGTTCTGAATCGCAGTACCCTCTCTATGAAGTCACATCTTTGCTGAAGACCCCCCTCTGGGACCTTTCGCCTCTTGTCTAGCTTATTTCAATAGCCTAACTGCCCCTCTGCCTCCATTTCTTCCCTGTCCAATCAGCCCTGCAGCCGGCTGACTCATAACTCTTCCTAGAGCACAATTCTGATGATTAGAGTGTAAACCCCTTAGGTTTGTATCACTTGTCACCTTTCTGAAAGTGCTGCCACTAGATGATCTAACTTGTACCTCACAGTAACTTGTGAAAAACAGCCGATAAGTGTTCCTTTTCAGTGGCTTCCTCACGCCTTCAGGGCAAACCCAGACTCCCCAGCTCTGTCTTTACCTCCGTCTAGCACTAGCGCCACCCTGCCTTTAAAACAGTGCCCCCTGCTGACCCCTTTCACCCACCTGACAGCCGACCCTCCAGCCGACCCTCCAGCCGACCATCCAGCCAACCGCCCAGCCAACCACGACGTCCCAAACCTCTCCTTTTCCTTCCTCTCATTGGTCCCTCTGAGGCGCATGTCCTGCCAACATGGGCGATACCTTTCCTTCAGTCTGGGTTCAAATGCAGACTCTTTCAAGATACCTTTCATTTGCTTCCTCAGCTGGACATGCTCTCCTGTGCATGAAGCAACACACACAGAGGCACGTAGACACAGAGACACAGACATACACACACACACACATCCTTCCCTCAGAAGCTAATTGCTTTGTAGTTTGTCTCAGGGTTCTTTTTCCTCTTCCCTGATGCTCTCAAGCTGCTTTTGAAGGTCACGTTCCGTTTCACCTTTGTAGCCAGTCCCCTGGCTTATTCACGCCAACCCCACCTTTAATAATTCTTCTACGTAAAGAAGAAATGTATTTATAGGCTCCTTCGTCTGTTAAAGGGAGGAGAATGGGGGAGGCCTCCATGGGGAGAATGCTGTGGTCCCAACTGCAGATGCACAGCTGGGGCCCCAAAGGCACTCTACGTGGATGGTGGGACTGGACTTGGGTGCATTTAGTGGATGATCTCAGGGGATTTCATGCTTAAGAACTAAAAGGCTAAACAGTTTTTCTACTAACTTGTATTTTCTATGGAAAAGAGGAAAAAGAGGCAGAGATACAATGTTGAACTTATGGTTCCCTCTGGAACGGATGAGTGGCCACGTTTCTGGCCTCACAAGGGTGTCAGAGCACAGGCAGGAAGCCGGCAGTGTGGGGCGGGCGCCCTCCGCCCTGCTGATGGGCCCTGCTTCCTGAGAAGATTCTGCTCCCTCGCAGACAGGCCTGGCGGTCTCTCCTCTTGGACAAACTGTAACAGTCACCTGATTTGGTGGCTCAGCAGTTTCAAGTTTTCCCTGTGATATTCGAAACTTTGCATATTTTCTTTCTTGCCAACAGTTAGAGCAAGACATTTTGCTTTTAAAAAAATACATTCCAATGACTTTTTCTTGTTAGGATCTACAAACCAAGCTAACAGTTGCCTGAAGAGAAGTGTATGCAGCTTGACTAATTAGCCTTGTTGCAGAGATTGCTAACTATTGCAATACCCAAAGTGACCACATTTTTTTTTTAATCGTCACTCAAGGACGTGCTTGTTGATTTTAGAAAGAGGGAAAGGGAGGGAGAGAGAGGGAGAGAAATATCAATGTGAGAAAGGAACATAGGTCGGTTGCCTCCCATAAGCACCCCAACCAGGGACTGCACCCACAGCCTAGGCATGTGCCCTGACTGGGAATTGAACCCACAACCTGCTGGTGTATGGGACATTGCTCCAACCAATTGAGCCACCCAGCCAGGGCAACGGTGCTTTTTCTAAAATCAGGAAAACCTAAATGCAAATAAAAAGAACTTAGTCCAAAATGCCTCCTTGCCAATATGTCTCTGCTGCCAATTCTGCACTGGGGAATGATTCTTCCACTAGCCTGTAATGCAAAGAGCCACTGAGTCTGCCAGTAGAGTGTCAGGGTCTGCCTCCTGGCTCTGCCATGGCCTTACTCCATAAATGTGGGCTAGGCACTTAACCTCAAGTAGAGTAGCGGAAGCCTTATCAGTCACTCACATCTCAGTGGGAAGAAGGTGATCAGATCCTCCCTTGAAGGAATGTTTGATGGGTGGGGGAGGCAGAATGCCAAAGGGCTCAGTGCCTGGGTGAGTGGTATGAGAGGGGACACCACCCAGGAGGAAAGGGGCTGGAGGTCACCACCAACAAACTCTCTTCTTTATCGCCTGCTGCTGGGCTGGTGCCAGGAAGCAGCATGTTGCCACAACCAGGGTCCTGCTGGGCACCAGTGAAATACTGGGCCTTTCTGTAGCTTGTCTGTGGGCAGCCCACTGAGCTGCCGACGGCAGAGCTGTCAGTGTGCATTGTTGGAGGTGTGCGTGGCTGGTGTGGCCCACTCTGCACACAGCAGCTCTGTGCCGGTGCCTCTGGGGTACCCACCCACTGGCGGTGGGGCTCTTCTCTCCACAGGAGGGTGGGCGGTCAGGCGAGCGCAGCTGGAAGGCAGCCAGATGCGTGTTTTTCCAGCATAATGCCTGGGCCAACTTCTAAATCTGCCAACTGCAACTCAAAGCCTGTACATTTTGAGATCTTGTCCCACCCTGATTTGTTAATGCCTCCTCCCCAAACTGGGTCCTTTACTGCTGCAGCATTAGAGTGAGTGCACCCCAAAGTCTGCCTACAGAAGTACACACACGGTTAAAAGACTTCTGGGGAAAAAGAAAGTAAGAGCAGAGGGAGGCAACATTTAGAACAGCTCCCATAAGTAAGTTTCATGGCCTAACTATCATGGCCCTCTAGATTGTAACCTGCGGGGTGGGGGGGTTCTTTCTCTCTTACCTTAATTGTGAACTCTCTGAGGCAACAGCTGCCTGAGCCTCCACACATTTGCATCCCCAGATCCTAACACACCCCCTGGCACAGAAACAGGTGTCCTGAAAGGTCATGTAAAGGAATAGACGGATAAATGATGTCTCTCACTGTAGCTCAAGCCCTGTGCCTACGGACATGTGGTGGACGACAGAAGCGGGCTACTTAGCTGCTTCCATTGCAGCGTGCCTGTCTCAGGGCCTGGGCCATGGGACAGAAACCCAGGATGCGGGTCTGTGGGTTCTCACACCATGGCGACCGAAACACTCTCAGTTCGAGTCCTGAACAATTCAGAGGCTGGGTTGTGTATCTGACATCTTAATCCTTTGGGTTCCCCTGCTTCCCGGTGTATTTGTACAAGAGAACTTGCCTTGGCACTGCCTGCGGTGAAACAAGTCAGAACTTCTGTTCCGAAGGAGCATGTTTCAGGTGATGATGGATTTATGGCCTTTTTTTTTTTTTTTTTTTTTTTAGGAACACCATTGCTTTCCCACACCTTCCAAGCCCCGAGCAGATGGATGATGTGATGCTGAGGTCTTGTGTAACTTTGCTGAGCAGGATCGCTCACCACTGGGTTGATAAGGAGGTGCCTCTGAGAGATCTGTCCTGGCCACTGGGCCATGTGAAAGATCCTGCGTAGACCCTGGTGCTTTTGTTAAAAATCGGAGGCACCATGGTGCTGTGGAAATGAACGCGCACTTGGAGTCAGGTGGTTTTCCGTGGACGCACACCCTCAGCAGTCCCTACTATGGGGTGGACAAGCCACACCACATCTCGGAGCCTTGCTTTTCTCTCTGCAAAGTCAGATTAGTGCCTCTAAGGGTGTTGTGGGAACCAGAACAAAATAGGTACTGCTCAAGAAAAGTTTGGTAAACATTATTTTATTTTATTGCTGGCGAGAAGAAATCTCTTTTTTTGTCCCATGTCAAGGTGAAGTCTACATGCCTACCTCTATTTTCGTTTTCTTCTCCTTTTCCTCTCTGTTTATGGAATCCTAGAGACTGTTTTCCTCCCGATCTGTTGTGTCTGAATCGATGATTTCCCCGGGTGCTCCAAACATGGTGGGTACTCCCCTTCTTTCACTCCACTTCTAGCAGTCTTTTAAAAGTTGTGTGCCCATCACCATTGTGTGTGAGTCTTGTATCGTGCCCCGCTGCTGTCATGGCATATAGATATATTCAAACGCGGTGCTTAGAAAGGAATTAAAGAGCCACAAGAGCCGTCTGAAGCTGGAACAAGATTTGATGTCAGATGATGGCATGAGACGTGCACTTTCCAAACTGGTAGAGTTTCTCCTGGATGATTATTTGCACTTGGTTTTCATCTATCCACAAGAAACAGGAGAGTAGCGTTCACAGTTACCCGACCACACAGAAATGCCCTGCCAACACGGGCAGGGAGTGCTGCGCTCTCTGAGTGTGTGCTGTTTAAAAATAACTAGGAGCAGAGACACTGTGTGTGAGCCCAGACTGGCAGGTAAAGCTGGACATAATCCACAGAAAAAACCTGCAGGCAGGTCAGGAAAGGGTCACAATGAAATAGCTGATGACACCCACTCAGTTTGGTTTGACAAACAAAATAGAAGCAACAACCAGGAGCTTAAGAAACTATGTGGAGACTTCCGGCCAAGATGGAGGTGTAGGTAGACAGACACACTGTGCCTTCTCGCACAATCAAAAGAAGGACAACAACAAATTTAAAAATAAAAAAAGAGAACTGCTAGAAAATTGAACTGTATGGAAGTCTGACAATCAAGGAGTTAAAGAAGAAACACTCACCCAGACCAGTAGGAGGGGCGGAGACGGGCAGCCGGGTGGAGAGGACTCGCAAGGTGGCAGCTGGTGGAGCGGGTGGTCCCAAATTTTCCTGCAGGTAAACCTGGAGGAACAACTGGGGAGTCAGACAGACCCGCAACCAGGGTCCCAGCAGGGAAATAAAGCCTCAAAGCCTCTGACTGAAAACACCTATGGGGGTTGTGGCGGCAGCGGGAGAAACTCCCAGCCACATAGGAGAGTTCATTGGAGAGACCCACAGGGTCCTAGAACATACACAAACCCACCCACCCAGAAATCAGCACCAGAAGAGCCTAATTTGCTTGTGGGTAGTGGGGGAAGTGACTGAATGCCAGCAGAGAGTGGAACATGCGGCATTGTTCCCTGTCGGACCCTCCCCCATGCACAGCGTCACAACACAGCCACATGGGTTGCCCCGCCCTGGCGAACATCTAAGGCTCCGCCCCTTACTACATATCAGCTGCGGGGATACAAAAAAAAAAAAGGCCCAAATGAAAGGACAGATCAAAGCTCCAGAAATAATATAACTAAGCAACAAAGAGATGGCCAACCTATCAGATGTACATTTCAAAACACTGGTAATCAGGATGCTCACAGAATTGGCTGAATATGGTCGCAAATTAGATGAAAAAATGAAGGCTATGCTAAGTGAAATAAAGGAAAATGTACAGGGAACTAACAGTGACGGGAAGGACACTGGGATGCAAATCAACAGTGTGGACCAGAAGGAAGAAAGAAACATTCAACCAGAACAGAATGAAGAAACAAGAATTCAAAAAAAATGAGGAGAGACTTAGGAACCTCCAGGACATCTTTAAACGTTCCAACAACCGAATCATAGGGCTGCCAGGAGGAGAAGAGGAAGAGCAAGAAATTGAAAACTTACTTGAACAAATAATGAAGGAGAACTTTCCCAATCCTACAAAGGAAATAGACTTTCAGGAAGTGCAGGAAGCTCAGAGAGTCCCAAAGAAGTTGGACACAAGGAGGAAAATACCAAGGCACATCATAATTACATTACCCAAGATTAAACAGAAGGAGAGAATCTTAGAAGCAGCAAGAGAAAAAGAGACATTACCTACAAAGGAGTTCCCATTAGACTAGCAGCTGATTTCTCAAAAGAAACCTTACAGGCAAGAAGGGGCTGGAAAGTATTCCAAGTCATGAAAGGCAAGGACCTACATCCAAGATTACTGTATCCAGCAAAGCTATCATTTAGAATGGAAGGGCAGATAAAGTGCTTCCCGGATAAGGTCAAGTTAAAGGAGTTCATCATCACCAAGCCCTTATTATATGAAATGTTAAAGGGATTTATCTAAGAAAAAGGAGATAAAAAATATGAACAATAAAATAACAAACTCACAGTTATTAACAACTGACCCTAAAACAAAACCAAAAACAAACTAAGCAAACAACTAGAACAGGAACAGAACCACAGAAATGGAGATCACATGGAGGGTTATCAGCGAGGGATGGGGAGAGATGGGGAAAAGGTACAGGGAATAAGTAGCATAAATGGTAGGTAGAAAATAGACAGGGGGAGGTTAAGAATAGTATGGGAAATGGAGAAGCCGAAGAACTTATATATATGACCCATGGACATGAACTAAAGAGAGGGGATGCGGGTGGGAAGGGGTGTGCAGGGCGGAGGCGAATAAAGGCGGGGGGGGGGGGAAATGGGACAACTGTAATAGTATAATCAATAAAATATATTAAAAAATTAAAAAAGAAACTATGTGGAAATAGTAATGTCTCTGAGGACAATAATGACAAGAGAGTAGACTAAAAATTGACTAGAAGGGAGGAAACTTCAGAGGCCTTATCTTTGAGAGATGGTTGTGTTTGCAACAGATGACTGGCTTTTGGTTCAGATTCTTTTGAACTTTCAGGACTTTTTAAATTGAATTTGATTACAGTCAAATTTGTAATCAGATCAGAATTCGGGCTCATAAATGTTACCGATGTCATTTCATAACTCACGTCATTGACTGCTCTGGTCTAGGCATCCAAATGCTAGAGTTAGAGGTAATTTTGCATCGTCCATCACCCTGAAATGTCCATGTGAGGACGTCACTCTAATCTGTAATATCCTGGGAGGGAGGTGAGCGCACACACACTTCACGAGGAAGGAACGAAACTACCCTGGAGGAGCCCTCACGGTGAGCTTCTGCAGATCGTGCCCTGTGTTAATTTTATTAAAACAACATTGAAGAGTGAACTCCTGAAATCAGAAGTCCTGATGGAGAGTGAATGACCAGGCTAGGAACAGTGTGACTTTGTACATTGCCAATTCTCTTTCTCTCCCCCCCACCCTCCGCACCGTTAGTCTGAAAACCATCTACTGGTACCTTCAAGCTGTGCCAGGGCCTCACTTGCCCTCACTCCCGCCATGGTGATCCTTCCGGTCCAGGCACCCTCTTCACTCAGCTGGATGGTGTGAGCCTGCTCACTGGTCTCCACCCTCCCTGTCCCCCCCACACCCCGCCCTAACCACCCCTTCCCTCAGCTGCCTTAACTTACCTCTGCCGAATTTTAATCACTGCTGCTTTGAGTCGGCTCCCCCATGTCTAGAGCAGTGTTGGGGACATACTAGATACTCATAAGTATCTGCTGAATGAGCAATGAGTAGCAATGAACCTAGAAGCACTTCCTGGAAGTCACCTGTGCTTGGTGCGGCGATGGCCTCTTTGGGAGGCATATTGGAAGTACAGGTACATCTTGATCCTCATCCTCTTCAGGATGGAAGAGTGTACTGGTCAGTACTCACTGGTTACACGGGACAGAAATCATCCCCCAACGGAGCCAAATGGAACTTTTGTCTCTGAGAACCGATCTGCAGGAAGCGCGCGGCTGGAGCTGGATGTACACACCTGCTCGACCCTTGCTGCCTGTGCAGCATCTTCCACGTGCTGGCTTCATTCTCTCCGGGGGGTGCCCCTCAACGCTTCAGCCAGGGACTGGGCCCCTCTTGGCTGCTGTACCAGTTTCCTGTGGCTGCTGTCACGATGGCCAGTTTGCGGGTGTAAAACCATAGGAATTTATTCTCTCACAGTTTTGGAGGCCAAAACCTCAAAATTAGTTCCAATGGGCTGAAATCAACATTCTGGCAGGACCATGCTCCCTCCACAGGCTGCAGGGAAGACCGTCTGGGTTCCTCTTCTCCTCCAGCTTCTCGGGGATGCCGGCCACCTTGGCTTGTGGCTGCGTCAGTCACTCCCATCTCTGTCCGCCGCTCATGTCACATCTCGTTCTCCTCCTCCTTTGAAGGATGTAGGTGATGGCGTTTAGACCTGACGGAAGATGCAGGGTAATCTGTCCATCTCAAGATTCTTAACTTAATCACATCTGCAAGGACTATCTCCTCCTCTACCCCACCTATATGGTAACATTCAGGGTTCCAGGGATCAGGACATGCATCTTTTGGGGGGTCATATTTTGGCCTACTACAGCCACCATCCACCCACACCTATGACTGAGAGAAAGAAGAGGCTTTCCACCAGCTGCAGTTAGAAAGGTCCTGACTCTGATCCACCAGGCTCGGGCCACTGGGGATCCTTGGACCAATTGCAGGGATGGGGGTGGGGGTGAAGGGTGTTTGGGAGGCACACTAGAGCCACTTGGTGGGAATGGGGGGCAGGACTACTATTCTGGAAAGAAGGGCAGGGTGGGGAGAGTGCTGGGCAGCCAAAAGCCATAGTTCCATAAATGGCATGTGGGCACACAGAAGGGAGTGATGTAAGATGGTGTGTATTTAAACACTAACACGCTTGCAAACCCCAAGGGCTGCTCACTGAGCCTACCAGATGATTGAAGGAGAGCCCTCACTGGGGACCAGGAGAGAGTTTCCCGGAAAGGAAGGCTGCAGGGCCGTGCCTTTTGTGGATGCTCTCGGGCAGGAGGCACCAGCGCCAACCAGGGCTCATTGGCATGGCTATGCTGTTGTTTTGTTTCAGAAAAGAGATGCTGCACTTCTCCGTTTCATCGGCCTACGATTTATTTAACGACCTTTTCCTCTCTACAAAATGATACAAATCTGCTCAGGTTTTTTAGGTTGTCAGCTTCAGCCGGGTAAATTTGCGAAGACACGCTGGGCGGATAGGAGCACTGGGCGCCCACCCCCGGGCCCTCCTGGCGCAGGCGTCCCGGTCGCCTCCAGGGGCGCTCCAGTCCAGGTGGATGCGCCAGAGGCTTCCAAGGCCGGGAGCTGACCGCTAACTTGTGGGATTCCGGAATAGGGAAACTCTAGGCAGTGTTAGCATGGTAGGGATTGGAGGAAGCAAGGCCGATCAAGTCCTTGGCCGGGGCTCCTCGCGTACTTAGTTAAGGATGGCTGCCTTTCAACCTAAGTTGGTGCGCTCCACCGATGAGACAGCAGGAACCGCAGCGTCTAAGCACCATAAACCACTCTCCTGGGTGCACGGGGTGTGGGGAAGGCCGGCGGGGGTGAGCCGAAAAAAGACCGCAAAGTGCGGATGGACGTGAGGGGGCCTGGCCCCTGTCCCTGACGTTGAAACCAGAGATATTTATTTAAGGGGACATGGGGCATTCGTGGGCTTGGCAGCGACTGGACGCCTGGGGTCATTTTCCGAGCCAGAAGACGAGAGAGGTTAGACAATGGGAGGAACTTTCCCAGCCACTTGGCCCCGCACGTCAATCACCGAATTTTCAGAAACACCAAGCGGGGTTCCGGGGAGATCGGCACCCCGATCCCGGGCCACGGTCCCAGCCACCCCCGCCACCCCACCGCCCCACAGCCCTGCTGCCGGCAGGGGGCGCCCGCGCGCGGCTAAAAGGCGCGGCCGGTGGTGGGCGGCTTCAGTGCGGAGCTCGGCGGCTGGTTAGCGGGCAGCGTGAGATCGGCGCGCGGCCGGGGCGCGGCGGGCAGAGCGCAGGGCGCACACACCTACTCGGACGGCAGGGACCCGACGGCGGCGCCTCAGCACTCCCGACTCAGGCCCTGCGCCCAGCCCCCCCGCCCAGCCCGCCGCGCACCTCGGGGTCCCGATGGCGCCCGAGGCCAGGGCGCCCCCGCGCGCGCCGCGCTTGCTGCCCTGGGCGGCGCTGCTGCTCCTGGCAGCGCTGCTGCCCGTCGTCTCCTCTGCGGGGGCTCCAGGTACGCGCAGCCCGATCTGGGCGGCCAGGCTCCCCGCGCCTCCTCACCACTTCTCTGTCCACCTCCATGCACACCCACCCCGTCTGTCGCTCCGGGCACCGCCGCCCCGCTCTGTGCTGGCTGCGTGTCGTGTCACTAACCCGTGCGTCCTCATCGCTCGCGAGTCAGGGCGCCGAGGGGCGGCTGAGGGCGCGGAGTCTGGGCACTCGGAGCCCCGCGCGCTGGAGGAGGGAGCAGGGACGCCGTCTGCGCCAGGGGAGCTCAGTGCTCTCAGTTCCAACTTTGACGGCGAACGCCCGGGAGTCGGGAGACTCGAGCCGTCTAACTTCCCGGGGAGATTCCGGCACCAGTGGGGTCGGGGAGAAAAGCGACTTCTTGGCGCTGCGGCGGGGTGGGGTGCTGCTTTCCTTCCCCCACAATTTCCCCGAGACATCCTTCTTCCCGCCGGTTCACCTGCCCCGAGGCTGGGATGACTGTAGGTGGCAGGCAGGCAGGGCTGCTCCAGAAGCGCGTCGGGGGGGAAAGGTTGGTACCGTGGCGTCCAAGGGAAGCCTCACTCCTGTGGGGGCCGCGCATCCCGGGGGGGACTTGGGAGCTGCGAGATGACATTCGTCCGGAGCGGAGGGAGAGGGAATTGAGATAATCGTTTGGGGAGAAGCTCACCCTCCCCTCCAAGGCTGGGGCTGGAAGTTTTCTTTGGGGACTGAAATGTGAGTGACACTTTTCAGAAAATGCCAGCGCGCTGTTGTCAGATGTCTTGTACCAGACAAGTTTGTGGGTTTTTCTCTTTTTTGAATCCCTAGGCCTTTGGTGGCCCTTGTTCCCACTTCCTGTGCAGGCATTTTCACACTTGGAACTGTGTGGCTTTTACTCATGTCATCGGTTTGCAGGAATCCAAGAAGTCGACATTTTTGTCAGTACAGTTCCCTCCCGGCTGGGTTATAAAAATTCAGATGCGATTCCAATGAGGGCCATTTTTCTGTGTCTCTGTTGCCCTCTCCCTACAGGGGAAATCGGGGGTCTCATCGCCTTGTGATTCTCTTTGTGGGCACCTCAGGCACACACCAAGTGCTGGGATGCCAAATGCCACTTTCCCCCCATAAAAGACAGTATCAGTTGTAGGTTTTGTTTTCCTCTCTGTTAGCAATCTCTAGGAAAGCCGTCACTGAACACTTTGTACAGTATTTAACAAGAATAAAACTATTTTAAAGCCTTTTGACTTCCCCACCTACAACCCATGTTGTTTTGGTTTGTTTTTGTTTTTTGTTTTTTTCTTAATTAAAATTTTCTGAATGTTGAAAGCATTTTTGTTTTAGAAGACGGACTGGAATGGAACCCATGCCAGACTGGCTTCGTGATGATTGCCGCTTTAGTCTTGTTAGCTTCCCCTGCCACCTGCGTCGGGTTCCCCGCGAGCCTGTCTGAATCCGGGTTGCCTGCGGCACCTCCTCCGGCTTGCTGCGCTCCGGAGCCGCGAGATGCTGGCGCTGGAACTCCCGCTGGCGCTTCTCTCTCTAGTGTGTGGACCCGGCGTGTGCGGTGGAATGATGACCGGACTAGAAGTGGACAAAGGAGGACCAGCCCATTTCGAAATGGATATTCACTGCATTTAAATGAAATAGTAGGAGGAAGACACAGACGGAACCTGTAGAAAGTGCCCCCACCCCATATTTATTTCACGTGCTCCTCCAGAAGGCTCCTCCCCTCTGTGTTCTGGGTCTGCCAGCCAGGCCGGGGCTCCCTCTCCGGCTGCAGTCCTGCATACGCCCAGCAAGCGGCTGGAGTCAGGCCCTCCCCTGCCGCCCAAACCCTTGGGGCCAGAATCCCTGTAAGGAAATCAGGGAGAGCCACATTAACAGTGGCAGATCACCATTCAGAGGGATTTTCCTTAAAATAGAGCTGATTTGCAGGGCACAGTGAAGATCTAAATAAACCCTTCAACTTAGTCAATTAAAACAGGAAACAAAATAAGCAAGTGAGCCTCCCCCCCCCATGGTGGAGACATTTTTCTGAAAATGCTGGACCAAGAGAAAGGGCAGCTTCCTTTCAGTGTAGCAGCCCTTCAGGACTTCCTGTGGCCCAGCTTGCCTCCAGCTCTGCTGTGTTTCCCTCCTACTTCTCTTCTCTTTGACCGCAGGGCGTGAACATGCTCTTGGCCTGTGCTGTGGGCATTGCAGCCCACCTGGATGAAAGAACGGTTTGATCCATCAGCTGAGCGTACAGCTCATTACTGTGGCATGAGAGGTCGCCACAGAATTGCAGAGACGACTCATGTCCCTGGAAAGATAACACCAGACAGTCCCAGAGCATTATTAGTATGTCTCAGTTTCTCATAGCTGCTGTAACAAATTACCACAAGCTTAGTGGCTTAGAACCAAACAGATTTATTATCTTATAGCTCGGGAGGTCAAAGATCGAAATGGGGCTCAGTGGGCTGCAATTTGGGCTGTGTTCCTTCTGCAGGCTCTAGGGGAGAATCCAGCCTCACTCTTTCCTGCTTCTAGAGGGGCCCGTGTTCCTCTGCTCATGATCCCCATCAGCGATCCTCCACCTCTGTGCACCTACCACCTTCTCCAACTCCGACCTTCCTGTCTGCTCTTTTCACGGACGGGGACCCTTGTGATTACACTGGACCCACGGGGCAATCTCCCCGTCTCCAGACCCTTCATTTAACCATGCCTGCAAAGCCCCTTTTGCCACGGAGGTCACATATTCACAGGTCACAGAGATTAGGACATACACATCTCGGGGGTTCATTATTCTGCAGGGCGAGGGTGGATTTCAGGGGGAAGCCCCATCACGCTTTCTGGTCCGGGATCAGGCTTCTTTTCACTGTTCCTTATGGGATTTGGGGGTTTCTCGAATTACAGCTAAACCGCTTTTCAGGAGCTTTTACTTTAGTTAGAAAATATAGAGGTGAGTGTTAAAAGGTGTAAAAATCAAGGAGATAAAAGAACAGTTATGTCTTCACCTGTTAATCTATAGAATGTTTACATTTGGATAGATCAGAAACTGAACCCTTGGGCCCCTTTGGGGTGAACTGGGTAGCTGGGGGGTTGTGTGTGTGGGGGGGAGGCAAATTGTTTCATTATTTCTCTTACCAGTTTGGTAGCCATACGCTAGGGAATTTAGAAATAGGTATCCCTTATACATATGAGCAAACGTCCTCTTTTCCTTCCTTCTAGAGGTTATCCTCATCTTACAGAGTATGAATTTAATTCAATTTTTGGGAATTGTGTTATTACTATCTAATTAAGAAAAATTCTCCAGTATGGACCAGATGGTTAAGATTTAGAAATTGTGGCTATGGAATTTTTGTGCCTCTGAGTATTAGGTGATGTCATGTGGAAGACAGATTTTTCTCCCAGATTTTCTCCCAGTTCCTTCTTTTTCCGCTCTGGCCTCGGCTGGCGACGGCGCTTGCGCCCCGCGGCCCTTAGAGGGCGCTCCTGGCCTTCCGGCGGCGTTGCCTACGCCCGCGGCCCCCAGGAGCTAAGAGAATTAGGACATTCACTCATCTGCTTTGGTTTTCCCTTAGCGTTTGTCTTTTTTCTTCCTCCCCCAACTTTGCTACTTGTTAGTAATTTTCAACTGACCGCTGGTGAGAAAGAATCCGAAGCCTAACCCTAACGCTGGGTCAGCAGCCCTGTAGCAGGTCCTGCCCAAGCTGCAGCAGCTGGGGGACCACGGAGGGACAAGGGACACCAGAGGGGGGCAACTGCCTCCTGAGCACTGGTTATCGGTTTTGAGTGAGTTTTGATCAATCGGTCTAACTACCTCCCCCCAATGGATTTTGTTCGTATCAGGGAGAGTGAGGCAAACTCTAAGGCAGGTTTGTAAATGCAACGTGATCCCTGGGGAGCTGTTCACGTTGCTGCCTCACTTCCCTACTGTGGCCCTTGTGTGGGCAGAAAATGATTAAATTATAACGTCATCATGGTCTATAAAGTACCAACCACTTAATTCTATTTTTATTTTTATGAGCTCTCAGGTGTGTGCTTTAATTTCTTTTTAATAACAACCAGCAGTTTAAAGTGCCACAGAGCTCTCCATTTCCCTGCATGTCATTCACTGAATTTTCACAGCAGCCTGTGAAGTTGGTCGAGTTCTCTGTTCGGAGGGGCTGTGGGGGCGTTGTCAGTCATCTGACAGGTGGCAGCTCAGGATTTGGACCCCAGTGTCCTGGACCCAAACCCCACGCTCTGCCTGCAGACGCTCCTGGCTCCTGTTGGCTCCCGTTGGTTTGGGCGTTGCCTGTCTTTCCCTCCTTTTCCTTCTTTAGGGTGGGGTGCAGGGCAATGCCATCTCTGATTTGCTGGGGATGCCCTTCTCGCTCCACATGCCCCTCCCATCGCTGCTGGCTGCTGAGCATGGCTGTATCTCACCTGGAAGTGTGTTCCTCTCCAGTAGGGCTTGACTTCGGGTGAAGTGGCCGTCAACCCTACTCTGTATGATAAAGGAGATTTGGTATTTGGATGTAAGCAAGATCCTTGCTGGGGGAAGTGCCCTTTGCTTAGTGGGCCCCGGGACAGCTGGCCCTGGGCGCAGTTTGTGACATCAGCCCTTCAACATTTCATACAGCGGTTCTTGGTGAATGTTTGAGCCCATCATACAATTCCCAACTTCGAGCCTGTCAACCTTGCATTTGAACCAAAAGGCTCCCCGAATTCAAGGCTGTTTACAGCAGACCATCTAAATCAGGGGCAGAGGGTAGGGGAGGGGATACAGACAGTGTGGCCCATGTTGGGACAGTCCCAGGTGGGGGGGGGGATCAGACTGGAAGGTCCAGGACAACCATCCTTGAGCTGGACTTTGACAGCGGAAGGCAAGGAAGGACATTTCAGGGGGAGGAACAGACGAAGCTGCATGTGTGAAGGCACCACAGCTAGAAGCCGAGGCACGTGTTTGAGGAAACACGTGTGTTCCAGGTGGCTCCTGCAGAGTGGCCCTGTGGGGTAGCGGTGACATTTGGGGTTGGGGGGCAGCAGCAGCCAGCGCAGGAAGGTCCTGGAGTGTGACCACAATGCAAAGCAAACACCACAGCACCAGTGGAAGGTCGCGGGCACAGCAGGGGGGAGGGCGGCGCTGCAGTCAGGTGGGGTGGGGGCAGATGACGCCTCCATTCACTGCGCTTGGGGGTTCTTTTATATCTGCTCACTTATTTGGGGCCAGGGGCTTCTTCATTACAATACAGACCAAGCTGAGTGTCTTTACCTTCAGTCCTGTCTGAGATGGCTCCTATGTTCTAGCGAAGTCCCATTTTGGAATGGGTTCCAGCGTGCTGGGTGTCACGCTCACACGTGGGCAGATTGGCAGACTTCAGGGTTCGAGAGCACTGAGGTTCCGTGAAAGGCTTTGGGGCCTGTGGACAGAATTCAGTGTGGTTTCTAAGGGGAAGATCTCTGTGCAAGTGGCTTTAGGAGTCACTGCAACTCCCAGGGGTAGGCCACTTGGATTAAAGAGAAAATCAGTGGATATAATTTATGTAGATTTTTAGTCTCGATAGTGACGGTCCATCTTGAAGGTCAGCTAAAAACTGACTCAGTGCAGGGCTCAGAAGCCATTCGGTCCCGAACAGATGACTGATCAGAGCCTGCAGACCAGACGGGGCCGAGCTGTGCTGCTCTTGGAGGAAGGGTGGGCGGTGAGTGCCCTGTGCACCTGGACTAGTCAGCATGTAGTCGACGTGACCAGGGCTGTATCCATGGCTCCTAATCTGAGATGACACCAAGCTGTCCTAGAGAGGAAATCCCCCGGGCAGTCGCCTGTGGCCAGAACCCCAGGGCCCTGCAGGGTGAAGAGGCCAGAGACCCCGAAGGGTCCAGTATGGCCTCCTAGGAGGACTGGAGAAGCGACCTCCTCCAGGTGAGGCGTGGCAAGCGGGGCAAGCAGGTTCCTGTGAGCTGCATTCTGTGAGGCTTCTGGTGATGACAGGCAGGTCCTCTGGGGTGACATAGGGGAAGCCACCTGGTGGCATGGTTTTTGTAAGGGCAGCGCTGCCTCGTTCTCACGAGTTTTAATACCAGCAAACAGTACCTGCCTAGTAAACCTCTGAAGGATGACTGGACACGCCTTCTTTGGTATTCATTTTATATGATGGGCACTCAATATATCTATGTAGGTGGACATGACACCAGCAGGCTATGTGGGGGTGACGAGTGTGGGACAGCCCTCTGCATCCCTGTCACCCTCACTCGGTGGGGTCAGCATGTGAGTTGTGAAGGGCACTGGCTCAAGCCAGAGGTCCAGTCTGCAGCAGGGGTGAAGAATTATGTTTACGCAGGGCACTGGTGTCCTGGGGCCGCCATAACCAAGGACTGCAAACTGGGTGGTTTGACACGGCAGATGTGTGTTCTCTCATAATTCTGGAGGTTGGAAATCTGAAATCTGTATGGCCAGCTCATATGGTCTCTGAAGGCTCTGGAGAAGAAGCCTCCCCTGTCTCTTCTCAGCTTCTGGTGGCTGCCGGCAATCCTGCCTGTTCCTCGGTTTTGGACGCGCCACTCCGATCCATCTGCGTGGTCAGGTGGTGTTCTCCTTGAGTCTTCTTTATGGGTCCTGGTCATACTGGATTAAGACCAACCCCAATCAAGCATGATGTTATCTCAACTTGGTTACACCTTCAAAAATCCTTCTTCCAAACCCCACTCCCAGGTCCCGGGCAGCATGTCTTTTGGGGGTGGACACAATGCAACCCACAAGATACGGTATGCTGATCGACACAATTCCTCTTGAGTAGGTGAAAGAATTCACATGGCGTCCAACACTGGGCCACAACTGAGACGTGGGAGGACGTGAGTCACTGGGTGTATTGTGTGTGCTGAACTGTCACCCCAGAGTGCCAAAGTCCTACGCACATTCAGTGGGCTTAATTCGTAGCTCAAGCGTGGCTAGAGCCTTCATTCATAAAGGAAGTAATTAAGTAATTAACTCAGAGCTTCTGTGGGCAAGTGACTCTGCTAGGCTCTGAGAAACAGGCCACAAACACTTAATAATAGAGAAGCTGGGACCAGTATGGTGATAAATAATGGCCTTGACCGTGGTAAGTGTAGTGACATAGGATCCTCTGGTACTTCTGTTGTCATTAACTTCTCCTGGACAGTTCCAGGGCTGAGTTCAGACATTTTCACACGGACGCACAGAGAAGTATAAGATCAGCAAGAGAATTCACACAATTTGTCTGAGGACTTTGCCTGCAGGGCACACTTGGATGTTGATTCAATCCACTTTTTTTTTCCTTTTCAGTAAAACTTCTTTCTTTTATGTAGATTTTATTTATTTTTTTTAAAGGTTTCATTTATTTATATTTTGGCAGAGGGGAAGGGAGGAAGAAAGAGAAGGAGAGAAATATCAATGTGTCGTTGCCTCTCATGTGCCCCCTACTGGGGACCTGGCCCACAACCCAGGCGAGTGCCCTAACTGGGAATTGAACCTGTGACCCTTGGGTTCGCAGGCCAGAGCTCAATCCACTGAGCCACACCAGCCAGGGCAGATTTTATTTTTTTGTTGAGACTTCTCTGTGATGAGATGAGGCAGCCTTGTCCTCCCACCGAACATCTGCTCTCTTGAACATTCTTACGTTGTGGGAAGCTGCCACGTTCTTTTCTGCTATAACAGATGTCCTGGCCCTACTTGGTTTTAAAGATCATTTCCCGCCCCACCCAACAATTTCCTTCTATTATTTTCTGATTGATTGGAGAATTAAAGCATCTTCTTGTGCTTACTGACTCTCAGAGTCCAAGCAAACCACAGCGAAAGAAAAGAGAAAGGAGGGGCAGGGAAAGCTAAGCTTTCCTAAGCTAAGCTTCGACTTCCCTGAGACCCGAACTGACCTTCTGTCACAGCTGCGTCTGTGGCGAGTCCACTGGGACTCCAACGTCTGGGAGGAAAGGGTCTGGGAGGTGGGATGCAGGCTGTTGTCTGAGCAGATAGATGTGTGTCTCTCACAGAACATGAGGGCTTTGACTTGGGGTCTCTGGGGTGAGTCCACGGAGCCCGCTGATGCTCTGAGAGTGTAATGAATGTTCATGACAGGGAGCAAGTCGGAGCATTCTGGGGGTGGGGGGGCAGGCTGGGCCAGGGTCACAGAGAGGACTTGAGTAAGTGTCCACTTCGAGTTCAAGCTGAGGAGAGCAATGCTCCTCCTAGAACCCCGCCAGGGCCATGCTTTTGGGTCAGCCGAGCTGGAGGAGGACTTCCCTTCCTGCTCCCCTCCCCAACTGGTCCCTGATAATGTCTCCTGTTGTAGCGCTCAGCCGATAGTGCTGAGACCCTCCCTCTTCTTGGCCTGTGCCAACAGACTGCTTCCCTCAGGAGATCGACTGCCATTGCCTCCCCGCTGTGTCTGTGCTTAACTGGCTTGTATTAGTAACTCTGCGTCACGCACCTGGGTAACACACCCATAGGTGTTTACCTTCGAGGCAAGTCACCAAAGTCTCTAAAATGCAGAGTCCCCACTTCTAGAACACCAGGCAGAGTACTCAGGGTTGGGGATTCAATGGCTAACATTTACGATAACGAGGAACCCCTTTCAATCACCTCTGGATCCCCAGCGCCTGGCTCAGAAGCTGACATGTAGTAGGTACTCAATAATACCTGTCGTAGAAGTAAATTAAGTGGCTGGCATTTAGCAGATTACAACAGATGTCCAGTCTTCTCCTTTACTTCTCTCTCTCTCTTTTTTTTTTATTACAAATGGCCCTGCTGCAAAACAAACTCTTCGCTACATTAGGTGTGTTGTGCATTTTTCCTCTTCATTAAAAGAGTATTTTCCTGTGCCCATTCATAAACCTTGAAGTGATTACCTGAAATATTTAAAAAGGCGGTATTTGTTAGGACTCTGAGCTGTCACTGGGTGGCTGGCTTCCGGTCATGTCTCTTTCATTTACACTGTTTCATACCTACCGTGCCACGACACTCGCTTGGCCTGCCTCCTAAGGGTGTTTTTCTGGGAGCTTTCTGAGTAAGACGGGTGGTGGTTTTAGTGACAGTAATGCCCAAGTGTTTAACATAGTTAGACAATGACTTTCACATTTTGGGCAAAGGAATGAATTTTGTAGGGAGTTTTGTGGCAGGCATGTCAAGCAGTTTATAAGTAGGCTGAGTTCAAGCTGGACCAGAAAACAATGCGCCCTTAAGAAGCTATTTCTCAGTTGTGAATTGAATTTGAAGAATGTGCAAAAGGTCCCACAAAAACCTGGAAAGTGCAGGGCCCTTGTAGGGTCTCTGATGCTGGTCAACAGCAGGCACGAGTCCTGCGTCCCCTTTGCATCATGGGCATTTTCTCTTCAGGGTCCCTTGTTTCCTTAGTGTTGTTATAAATAACTGTATCTATGGAGTTCCTCCAAGTTCATTTCCCTAAACCACTCTGGGAAGCCCATGGCCTAGATGGGAAACATTCTTGTTTTTTTCTCTGGAACGGTAGCTTTTGCTTATATTGGTTCCTGAACAAAATGGCCAACAGCCTTAAAACCTTAAATCCTAATGATCGAATTCAGCCAGCTCTGCTGGGGAAATTCACTCTCATTCCTGGCGGCATCCTTGTCTGGACAGATGTGCTGACTTAAGTCCACGGCTTACGACAAAGAAAGCTCTGACACTGTCAAAATTAAGCCCCCCCAGGGTAGATCGCTTAGAAAGAACACACGGGAAGAAATTAAAGTTAAAACAAAGCAGCTCCCACTTAGGGACGGGAAATGATGACACCGGGTCGCGACGGACTGAGCTGCCGAGAACGCAGTATCTGAACAACAGTGGCTAAATCTGGAAGGGAATTGCTTATCTCACCAGTAAACCTGGGAGCAGAGACCCAGGGACCCAGGGCCTTTCCATTTTCCACTCCTCCATCCAAGGCCAGGCTGTCATTCTCAGGCTTGTCACTTCCTGGTCTGAGACGGGCTGCTGCATCTCTAGGTGTCGTGCTGACATCCCAGAGGGGGAAACAGAGAAGATAGAAAAGACCAACAGCACAGGACAGCAGATCCTGACCCCTTTGTGAAGTGCTTTCCTGGCAGGGGCAACAGCAGGAACTTCCACATTGGTGCCATTGGCAGGAATTGGTCATGTGGCCACCACCCCTGGCTGCCGGGGAGGCTGAGGGTCAAGGATATCAGCACCCCAGCTCCCGCTGTGGAAGAAGGCAAGGGAGGAAGCAGCAGCGGGGAGTGGCTTGGGGGTACCCAACCTGCAGTGTCTTCCCCTCGCCCCCAGCCCGCCCCCGCCAGTGTCTGAATTCAATGCGAGCTTCTAAACGGTTACAGATTAGTTGGGAAACCTGGACTGGAATGGGACTCATAAAAACTTAACTTTAATTGTCTCAGGAAACATCTTGAGGAAGAAGGCAGATTCATTTTCAGAGTAATCTTTGGACCTGAGGATTTGATTTTAGTTTCGCCACTTGCTAATTTGAAACAGAATTCCTTGCTCCTTCATTTTATTGTCCGTTTTTGTGTTTTTCTGCTTTGTAGATTTTTCCCACGTTAGGAGGTGGCAGGAGGGAAGAAAGAGGATAATGAAAGGGAACCATGTGAAGTAAACTATATTAACAAATATTTGGCCTTTCTCTTGATTCATCTGCTTCCCTAAAATACAAACAAACAAACAACCTAGACTCTAGAACATTATAGGCAAGCTTTGTCCGTGAGCAGCCATGAACCCTTCAGGTAACGGGAGAGCATCACGGGATGGTGGCTGGGTTGGGGGTGCCTTGGGTGGGAAGTTGGGGGCCAGTTCCTGAGGACAAGGGGACAAGGCAGAGGGAGCACTGCGCAGGCAGCATCGGGCTTTCTCCTTGGGAAATTCCCACCTGCCAGCAGGAGAGCCTGGTGACCGTGGTGCCACCAGCTGTGAGCAGCACGGTGTTGGTGGGGCCCAGGGAGCCGTTTCCTGAAGCCAGGTGGGAGGAGCCCCTCTTTCCCTGGCACGTGGCCCCTGAAACTCTCAGCGGGTGGAGAATGCTTGCCCAGAGAGGGAGGAGGGTAGCGGCGGTGCTGACTGCCGGAGAGACTAGAAATGGATCCAGACAAACTGTACTTAAAAGACTTTGAGATTGGGATGGCGTTGCCGGCTGGCTTCTCTGGGCTGATGGAGAAAAAACGTGATTCACAATTGCATTTAGTGACCACTGAGTGCCCTTATAAGCCCATAGGCATGCATGCATGCTGATTTGGCCTTTGAGTGTGAGTAAGTGATGCTTTGTTGTTATCAAAATACTGGAAAATGCCTGAGGGGTCGGGGGTAACCAGGGGAACTCAGGTTTGGCCGAGGCCAGTGCAGAAGTGAGCAGGAGGACACACTGAGCCCAGAGGCCCAGCTGGCACCTCTGTTTATTAAGAAACACTGAGGGCAGTGAGTGAGTGACTGGTACCCAGGCACAAAGAGCAGTGTGGGGCATTTGGAATCTTCTAGTTTCTTACTCTACTGGCTTATATCCTCACTGGGTAACTAGTACAGGACACTTTGGGCATGGGGGCAGAATCCAGCCAGTCCCCGTGATGTGGGGAAATTGCGTTTTGGGGACTGTGCCCCCCGGGGGTAAAGTCTGGAGAGCCTGGCTGCCTCAGGTCTTCTGCGGGACCGGCCGTCTGCTTGGCTGGCTGCTCCTCTCTGATGGGAGGACAGTAACTGTGTGGCCTTCCCGTGGTGGGGTCGCAGGTTCTGTTTGCAAAGCTCTTTCAGCTCCTGGAGTGCTTTTTAAGTTTAAAGACTCCAAAGACCTGGATTTTGGCTTCATTTTTTGTACTGTTATCCCTAGAGAACCATGCCAAGTGTGTGCAACTGTGTGACCGAGCCCACGCGTCCTGGGAATGGTCAGAAGAGGAGCCAGCCCATCACTTAGACACTGAGCCTGTGTCTGCTCAGTCCAGCCTTCCCTCCACGTGGGAAAGGCAGTCCACCATCTGGGAATTGCACTAGTAGAACTTTTATTTCACAAGGTTGCAAAACAACCTCTACTTACTTTCTCTGTTTTCTTTTTTTTTTTTTTTGATGGAAGGATCATAATTACTTGGCACATATGATCCCAGCATCCATTTGAAAAATTATTTAAAACTCCATCCTTTCCGTGTTTTGCCCACTTGTTGCCAACTGTCTGGATGTTTCTGCATTTTGGAATATTCCCGTGCTGTCTGGTGTCTCAGGGACAATATCTGAATTTCCCCACCTTTCCTGGGAATCATAGTCTCAAAGTTGCGTCTCACGCCGATTCCTGTCCCCAAGCAATACTACAGTTTTAGTGCACACTAACCGTTTCTGGCTTATGGGTTGGATTTTTGGTGGAAGATTCATCATTTCACTGAGAGCTGTGTTTTCTTCATTTCGGGGTCTGGGAAGTATTTGGCGGTTTCCAGTGGAAAGTAAAACTTGAGTTTCAAACAAAGATGGAGCAGACAGACTTACATAAACACGAGCGTTTGTTGCATTAAAGAGCAATCCTCAGTATACTTAAGAAATAATTTTTGCATTTTTGGGGTTTTCAGGGTCTAGCTTATTTCAAAAGCCCTTACCGTTCCTCTGGGGGTTTTCTCCTTTTCCAGGGCTGTCCTCTCCTCACGCTGCCAGGCTGGGCGGCTTGGGCACTTAGCTCAGAGTGGCAGCCATCCCCGGCGGGTGTGCGCCCAATGTCTTTGGGTGTGTCTGCAGTGGCAGCCTTTTGTGACCAAATGTATTGGTTGCTTCAAAGAGTTATTTTTGACTTGCATAGAAGATCTTGATTAATAGTCTCTTTGCCCATCTGGGGGCTGACTGCAAGCAAGTGGCAAAAACCCAAATTGAACTACCGTATTTTGCCGTGTATAATGCACGCCTTTCTGCCTAAATTTTTGAGGGAAAAGCAAGGATGTGCATTATACACGGGTAGTACTAATTCTGTATCTATATAAATGTTTTTAATTCTTTCATTTATGCTTATGCATTAAAAGTATAACTCTAGAAAGCAGTAAGAATAAACGTATGCAAAATAATAATACCCTGGAGTAGGATAATCGGTTTTGTTTCTAACTATGAATAAATAAAGATTGAATTAAAAAATAAAAACAAAATATTTTTTTTCCTGGAGGTTTGGGCAAAAAATGTATGGGAGTGCATTATACACGGCAAAATACGGCAATCTAAATCCCAGAGCTCCTGGGCATGTGGAGCTGTGTGTGGGGAAGTTCAGGGGTTGTGCTGGCCCTGGGAAAGCCTCGAACCAGGGCTCACCGGGTAGACAAAACGATGGTGTGTCTGTACACAGCTCATTTCCGGTTTGCTGCCTGGTAGAGATTCTAGCATCTTGGGGCCGTAGGAGCTGAGGCGAGTGGGAGACTAGATTCCATTCTTTGTAGTTCGGGGAGTCCTGAAGGGTCTACACCACTTCCAACGAACGGCACGTGGCAGAGGCTGTACTTGCTGAGACACATCAGCAAGTGCAGCCTCTTGATGAGCCCACCTGGGCACATCAGTGAATCTACTCTGGCTGAGGCGAAACAGAATCAGTTTAAGGGGAAAAAACCTGGACTTTAATTTCTTTAAATTGAAATTAAGCCATAAAGCCAAGAAGTCCTTGCTCTCAGACTTCAATTTTCCCTGGGAATTTTGTAAGGGGAGAGACTTCTATTGACATCGGGCCACTTTTGTGTGGCTGAAATGATAATATCAGGCTATCTCTGTGCTGCGGTTTCACCGCCTTGCTGAGACTCTGGGGGGCTACTGAGGATGGGGTGGGCAGGGCAACGTTTGGAATTGGAGTCGGACAGACCAGCAAAGACCTGGAGATCAACTCAGACTAGAGGCCAACTTGGCTTTGGAGTTGGCTAAAGATTGAGTCTTCCTCATCTCAGAGCCTTTTGGAAACTGGGGATGGGGAGGGAAATCCCCACCTACAACTCCAGGAGGGTCCATGGCGGGTCAGTGATTAGTACTGGGATGAAGGGGCTCCAGAAGGCAGGGCAGGGGGTCCTGACCCTCACTCTGAAGGGAAGTTGCATGTTGACGTCAGGTTGATGGTCATGCCCGAGGCATCGGGCAATACCTGGTTCTTGGAGGTGTTTTGGTTGGAGACTGTTGGTTGACCTCATTAGTCTAAATCCTCCTAACATATTTTTCTTGAATCCGTTAGCATTTTAAGTGAGTACCGGGTATGTGGTTGCAAAAGGTGCCAAGAGAGATGCCAGAATGGGAAGACGAGGGAGGGGCAGGTGAGGTACTGTGCCCCTGTCTACCGCAATGAATTGGCTGTGAAGATAGTGGTCAGCCAGGCTGGCCTGGGGCCCTAGCTCTGGACTCAGGCTTCTGAGGGTAATTGCCAGCCCTGGAGAATCCCTTGAGGCCACTCAGCAGAAGCTGAAGACCCTCCAAAGACAGACATTACAGCACCATTGGCATCTTGGTTTCCAAACCTGAGTAGACACAGACCCATACTTTGTCCCTGGAACCAAACTGGCCTGCTTGGGTAAGACCTGGAGTTTGGGGCTAGGTCCAGGTGAAAACTCTAGGAGCTGACTGTGCCCCAATGTCCCATTCCAGGACAGACCAGTAGAGGTCTCATGGGACCAATGGCACGGAGCTGTCTAGCCTGGCAGCTGCCAGGCATCTGAAAGGTCACCAGAATATCATTTTACCACTCGGTATCTGGCAACATATTTTTGAATCTGGGTAAAGGTCACTGGTATGAAGTGCAAAAATGACTTTGTTGTGGTATGAAATGGCGTGAGTATAGCAGACTCGTTGGTTCCCTTCTTCCGTCTGGCACACCTTGGCATCTACTTCCATTCAAAGGCAGCCTTGACTGGGGAGAGGTGGGCAGGACACAGACAGGGAATTCTTTCTACTTCACCCACCATCCCATAGGCTGCAGCTGCAGCTCATTGCCTCGTTTGCATCCTGTGGAGGTGAAAACGAAGCCTGTTGTGGCCCTGCCCCAGCATGCACCCTATGAGGAACCTCCCAATGTTCCCTGCCTTAGGCCACCTAATGCCTGTTGTGTTGACCTTGGGTTTATCCTTCTTCTCCTTAGAGGGGCAGTTCATGGGATGGAGAGCTTGGAAGAAAGTGCCCAGTACCATCTTCACTGGATGAGAGTGCTGGACACTCTTACAGAAGGTCATGGGCTTCATTTACCTAGCAGAGGGGCTGGTCTGTAGTGTTTGTAAGGACACGCAAACCTCAACGAGGAACCATAGTTCATCATCGGCTTCCAGAATGTGGATCCTGCAGCAGAGATCCCAGAGTGCAGCCTGTGGACTCTGCAGCTGACTCCATATTCCTTGCGCCTTCGCTGCATGCCAAAGGCGCAAAGTCGTGAGACCTACGCAATGCGATCAACACCAAGGAGGAGCTTTCTAGTCCAAGTTCATGCACACTGGCCTCTGCCTGCCTGGGTCGGTTGCTCCTTAGATGGATGCTGGTTGGATGAATTTACTCAGAGTCCAGGCACTGGGCGGGGGGAGGAGGGGTTCAGGTGGGGCTGGACAGCAGACAATAGTGCCTTTTACCCGGCCTTCCTCTCCTCGTCCAGTTCTTCCAGAGCGAGGCATGGATGGCATTCCCCAAACGTGACATCAACCTTAACTATCCAAGTCAACGGGAATCCAGGGAATGAAAGTATCTCCTACCCGAGTTGCTGGCCCAGTCTGTGTGTGCTGGGGGTAGGGCGGGAAGTGGGGTGTATGGGCCAAAGGCCTTTAGAGAACCTGAAATTCAGAACTGATCTTACAAGGAGATTGACCCTAAGGTTGCATTGAAAGTGTGGTTTCGGGGTCCCCCGAAGGCCTTTGTGCTCAAAATCAACCTTCCTTCAGTAACTCTGTAAGGCCTGAAATGCCACTATTGGAAAGTCATTCCTCTGTGTAAGGTTTTGTGGTCAGAACGTAGGTCTCGCTGGAGAGCATATTTGTCACTTAGTCCGTTTCTTTCCGAGAGCAGGGCGGCTAGGACACCCAGCACAGGGGATGGGACTGTGGGTGGGGGCAGGAATGTCCCCCACCCCCCCGCCCAGATGCAAGTGGCACAGGAAGGTGGGGTGGGTGGTAGAGGAACAGTTAGCGCAATGGTGGAGGTTTCACAGTTTGTTTTAGTGTAGTGGTGGCTTCCTGGATTAATTAATTTTCGGTGAACGTAGTCATCAGTCCTTTATGAGCAGGGACAGAATCTGCAGGCCCGTGAGCTGCGAGAAGACCGGGCTTTAGAGCTGACAAAGCAGCCTTGGCCTTGGGCTCCCGTCCAGTGCAGCTGTGTGGCTCCGGGCAGTTCCGCTAACCTCCCCACTCTGGGCCCGCTTTCCCCGCCCTGGTGTGGAGGGAGTCAGCCGCACCTCCTGGGTGCCTGTGTTCTGCACACCCTGCAGTGTAAGTTTAGGCGCTCCCAGGAGTGGGTGGCAGGTGGGAGACCCTCAGTAAGCCCCCTTTTCCTATCCACTTTCCTATCCTATCCACTTACCTTTAAACAGGGTACTTTGACACCATCTGACTCCTTTTTAATAACGTACAAATGCTGGTGCAGGCACCTATTGTGTTGAGACACTGCTTGATGGTACTTGGTCACTGACAAGAGGAGAACACACACACTCATGCGTGGACACGCGTGGAGGTCTGACGGGCAAGCAGAGTGAACTGACGGTCATCAGGTTTTGGCAACGCGACCGCGTGTGCTCCTTGCCCTACTTTCCTTTGTCCACCTTGCTGCAGCTCCTTGAAGGTTTTGCACGTCTCTCCTTACGCTGGGCCGATGCGACCACTGGAATATGGGTTCTCACTTGAGTTAGAAATCGCTCTGTGTCGTGTCCAAGGGTAGATGCGAAGCATTGCCAGTATTTGTCCGACATTCTTCTTTTCAGATGTCAGTGATGGGGGTAAATGGGTTCAGGCCCAGGCTGTTGGGTACCAATTGGATCGCAAATGTGTGGTGGGAAACGCGAGGGAGTTGGGGGTTTGCGGGTGTCACCTGCAGCCTGTGTCCAGGGCCGCCCTTTTCTAAGGGAGATTTGGAAAGGAACTGCAAGGAAGAGTGTCATTCATGCATCCATTCATTTGTCCTCTTCCTGAGAATCGCGCGGCCGTGAGTGTCCCGTCGCAGTTTCTGAGACTTGGCTTTGGCTCCTCTCTCTTGGGTCGGTGGGAAATAGGGGACCCCCGGGACGATTCCTGCCATGCGGGAAATAGGGATTGCAACTGGAAAAAGTTAGCTGACAGATGGCAGAGAGGGAGGAGAGGCTTTTGTAGTGAAGCCTTGGGAGAAACCAAGGGAACTGAGGAGGGGGAATCCCAGGCCTCTGGCAAAGAAAATCCTGAAGTTTCTCGCAGGCGAGAAGGGGTGAAGGAGAGCTACTGCCCGGCCGCGATTGCTCGCTGTACAGGCCCAGAAGCCCACCGCTGCGCTGTCTCCACTGTCCCCTGAACCAAACACCCCGCTGGCTGTGGGTTTCCTGTCCGTGGCCCCGCCTACCACGGCTTACGGGAACCTCAGCTCTGACCCTGCAAAGGGGAGGCTTTGTGGGTTTCCATCCACGCCCACAGCTGACATCACGCTTTTGTCTCCAGAATGGACTGTTGGTCCCTAATGCTTTGAAATCATCATTTTCATACCTTTTTTTTTTTCCAGTTCCTCAAATTTCTCCAGCAGGGTCAAAGAAGTTCTCTCCATTTGTAATTGTTTTACCCCAGAGGCGGTCGGGCAGTTTGGGAAGAATCTGTGACGTGTGCTAGACTGGGCCATACTTACTCTGTGCGAAGTCTCATTCGGTATTGAAATCACGTACTAATCAATCTCTGTGTCCTCACGAAACACTCTCCCTGCCCTTTCCCCTACCGTGAGTGTCCAAAATCATCTTTCCAACTGTTACTAAGTTTAAAAGATTCTGGGTTATTTTTTTCTTTTTTACTCCTTCCCCACCCCTGAAAATAAATGTCTTGTATCATTGAACAGTTTCATGTCCCAGTATGCCCCAAGTGTGACTTCTGTATGAATATTTTGCCTATCTTTATATTATGTTACATTGCAATATCAGTTACATGTTATGTTTCAGTTTTGGTTATTTTTGAAAATTAAGAATACTTTTTAGAACCTCATAACTGAAGATAAAAATGTAAGTGTGCTTCTTAATAACTTGTTTTTCTTCTTCTGTGACAAAATAGAGAAACATGTATTTCAATTAGCTACCTGCAGATAAAACCAGAGGTTTACCTGCCTTTTAAGGTGTGAATGATTCTGGTTTGTTGTCTTTGTGGAAATGAATGCTTCTGCTATCTCATCTTGGATACAATGGATATTCTTCCCCATCATGAGAGTTTTATGTTATTCTTCTCAGAGGTCATCTCAAGATTGTCTAACCGTACCAGGCAAAGTACTAAGAATTTATTTAATATATGGCTGCCTCCGGAGAATATGTCAGATTACTAATTCGTTGTCCTTGCGCTAGTGAGGCAACGTAATCAAGCCAGAGACAGCCTCGAGTTTGCTTTCATTTGTTTCACTCTGGGTTTAAATGCACCACCCACTGGTATCCAGAGTAGATGCAGGCTTGCAGGTTCGGTGTGTTTGTTCTGCTGTTATACTGTAACGATGTCCACACATGACTGTGCTTAACGTCCTCAGGATCAGGCAGATTAACAGCCATTTGCTTGTTTGCTAACCATGTCAGAGCGCATTGGAAAAAATCCGTTCTCCCACTCTGCCATTCCCGTAAGTTGATAGTTGCGCTGTTTGCATAGCTGACCACCCACTGAAGCCAAGGCATGTGAGACTGCTGTCCACTAAAATGGGCCTGAAAGTCACGTGGGACCCACCCAAAGACGCTACCGGTAGACCCGTGGAGTATTACAACCTTGCCTACGGGAAGTCACTGAAAAGTCTTAAATACATCAAAGTGAATGCGGAGACACGGTCCTACCTTATTGAGGATGTGGGTAAGTGACACTCTGTCTTGTTCACAGTCAGCACTAGCTGTGCACCTACGTTCTCGGTGCGTTCTTAGGATGTGACTATTGGTGAGACAGAGCGTGTCCAGGCTCACGTGGTTGCTTGGGGACGGGGAGCCACGGTCACGAATCTGTGGCTTAACAGCCTTCATCCTGCCCATGGGCTTTCCCGTCCCACACTTGAACTCCACAGTTCCTGGATCTCTTTCCAAACTGATGTCGGAAACCACTTTTAGTTTCCGAATGTGCTGGTTCATCTCATGGAAACGTGACGACTGGGTGACTTTGTTGTCTGATCTGGAGGTCTCTCTTTGGTGACCAACTTTATCATTGGGCATCGCCCAGTAGCACGCGCCTGTAGACGTGTGCGTGGTACATGTGGTCAGCCACGTCTCATTCAAAGGTGTGACATTTCTCCCCATGCAAGTTCACTCTGGGAGTTTGGAGCACTTTACATTTTGCCCAAATATATTGTTTTATAAGAGCAGGTGTAGATGGTTTTGAACTGACTTAGGCTTTGGATTGCCTCCTGTGGGTGCCCTGTCTTCTGCCCTTTTGGTCCCAGGAGCCAGAAACCCCACTTACCCTCCACTTATCTCACGGTCCCACCTCACAGTGGACCATGGGGAAGCAATGGCAGTCAGTGGGTGCGGCGTCAGGCCTCCCTGGGCCCGGCTAACGTGCTGGCGCTTTCCTCCAGTGGGTCCGCACCCACAGGGCTCCTCAGCTTCCTGGCCACAGTCCACTACACATTCCTTCTCCGTCTCTGAGCTATCACGCCAGGCATCCAGGGTATCCGGGCAGAAAGCGCACAGATGGGAAACCAAGGGGCCAGGTTCCCTTCCTCATGGTTCCAGCTAGACCCTTATTTCTCTGACTCCTTCACATCCCTGTGGCCCTGTGGGTCCAGCTGCCGGGTTACAGGGTGGTTCTGTCGCACCAAAGGCCTGAGCAGGGTCCCATTTGCTAGCTCGAAGCTCAGGTTGTGACGATTGCTGCAGAGAAGAGAAACATGCAAAAAGAGAGACTGAGAACTCACTGAAAAGCAACTCTGATGACTTAACGGGAATCAGAGACATGTGGGTTACATTTCTTTGAAAAACAAGTAAACTCAGAAGGAAGGGAGAAAGTACCTGGCAGAGCAGACTTTTGCATTCTGTCCGAACTTGAAGCATTTCCCCAGTTGGGCCGGCAGGTCGTGCCAAACCGTCAATGCCGCCAGGACCTGCCGTAGTCAGTCAGCAGCCATCCCGGTCTTCGGCACAGCAGGTGTCCCAGATGGGATTGGCATTGTCCCCGGGTTCCTGGGCCTCTGGCTCAAGAACTGAAGCCCATGACAGGAACGCTCGTCACTGTGAGGAATGTGCTCACCATCATTGCCTTTGATAGAACTAACTCCAACCTCTCCAAGCATCTGTCCCTTCAAACGCCTGCCAGCTCTCATCTCTTCAAGGGACTGGCAACTTCACTTAACCTTTCTTAGGATAATAATTCATTCTGAGGAAAACAAGCACCGCTAGAGTTTCGCTTTTCAAAGCAGCAAGTTCAGGGCACACTCATGTCCTACCCTGGCGTCTCGGTTTCCTTTTGCATCCCAACAGTTTCGGGAGCTCAGCCAAAGAGACCGCTGCTATTTGACCTTGACCCAGAGATTCAAGTCAGAAAGCAAAGCCCATTTATTTCAAGATTAGTGTTTTCCAAGACTCCAGGAAATACTTTTCTAGATATTTGCCGAAATAGTCGAAGACAACATGCAGACATAGTTAGGTGAATATCTTATTGTGAAAAGGAGAACGTTTCATGACGCTTTACCTTTTCTAATTATTTTTGAAGATTTCCATTTGGAGCTTTCCTGGGGAAATGTTATCTGTAGTCGTAGACATTGTCGCTTAAAACATTTATTTAGTAGACAGTGTGTTCCTATTTCCTACATTGATTTCACATAAAAAAGCTTAAAAGCTTTTTTGTTGACTATTCATGAATCCATGTACTTTGTTCTAAAGAAATTGTGTGTTCTTTGGTCAGACATATTTCTTGTTGCAGGAGAGGAATGTTAGTATTTTGATTAAAAAGAGAGAGAGAGAGTGAAAGCTATAGTTAGACTTGTCACTTAATTCAAATTTTTATATTTGGTTGTAACTGGTATAAGGGAAACAGTTAAGCAAATCAAAAACTGTCATTCTTGGACATTTGAAATGGTGGCTTGATACGAACCGTGTGTTTCAGAGCCGGGGGTAGTGTACTTTGTGCTGGTTACTGCAGAAAACCGCAGTGGAGTGAGCCGCCCCGTTTACAGAGCTGAAAGCCTGCCTGGTAAGTGTCACCTGGAATCGGAGGCTGTGTGTTTGTTCCTTAGACTCTGGGAGAAACATCCTCCTTGCTTTCTGAGGTCAATAGAAGTTCGAAATCATTAAAGAGCTCCTGAACACAAATGTTTAGACTTGCAGAGCAAGCTAAGAGTCTGAAAACTAGGAGAGATTTATCTCTGCTTTTAAAGCCATTGAATGTAGGGTGTTAGCGTTTTGTCTTTAACTTTTGAGCACTCACTGGAGTAAGCCATGTGCAAGAGACTAAAAAGGTGTGTTGTCCATACAGCTTAGTGCCGAGTCACTCATGTGGCCTGAGCTGATTGATCCCTTTGAAGCCTGTTGAAAAGACCACTTAGCGATATGTTAGGGATGCTCTGAAATGTGGAAAATCCTCCGGTCCTCGTTTCTAACTACCAGGTTGCATTTTCCTAATTTAGGAGGTGAATGGATCAAGATTGATGGTTTTCCCATTAAGGGTCCAGGACCATTTAATGAAACCGTCACAGGTACTATTTGCTCACTTGGTTCATGTCCTCATTGAAGCACCATCTCGCAAGAGAGTTGTGCTTCTGTTACACCCATGTGCTCACCAACCTTCACTCAGTTCCCATCGCTAAACTAACACACACGCCCCCCAGTGTTGGTCAACCTGCTGCGCACCTGGTGGACTGGACTGCGGCCGACGTCGTTCACTTCTCACTGTTCTCTCACCTCCTGGGCTGGGGAAGTGTCTTGTCTTCATCTGGGGATTGTGCCGTGCTGTGAACAGGCAAATATGGTGGCTGAGATGGAGTCCTGGCCTGAAGAAGACATTGGCGGCTCTTGTACCTGTGGATGGCAGACACAAATGGGGCCCACCAACCGGTGGCTTTTATTGGCTAATAGGCTACATCAAGTCTTTCTTTTTTTCAAACCATGGGATATGTGATGCTATGTTAGATTGCCTGCCTTCCATCTCCGCTCCATATTTGTACACATGTATGTTTTATTGTTTGGATGTTGGTGTTGTCCAATAGTGTTATTTTACGTGTTGAGAGAAATGTTGACATTTCTGTGTGTTCCTTGAATGTATTTAATTAATGGTGAAAAAACAATGCCAAATGAATGCAGCTATTTGAGAATGTGTTGGCTACTATCCCAAGACAATGGGAGAGGAGCTGTGTTTTATTTTCGTGAACCGTGTTTTTAAATACATCAATCTTGCGTTATTGTTGAGAGGAAGGTGAGTATGTTGAAACCAATGACTCTAATCTGCTTCTCAGATCAGATTCGATGGGTGTAGGCAGAGTTCAAAGTCCTTTTATATAAAAAAGTATGGGAGAAAAAACAATCAGAAAAGGAAACTGGTTTTGGAGGAAAGGGGATGTGTGCTTGTTCAGATATGTTGGACGTAAGGTGGCCTTGGGGTATGGTGAGGGACATGGCTGCAGGTGACTGGAGACGAGAGAATGGAAGTTGGAAGGGGGAAGTCGGAGGCAGACATGGATTTAGGAGTCACGCTGCCGAGTGGGACCTGAAGTAGAGAGAGTACACGAGGGGGCAAGAACTACAAGAGATGCCCAGAAGGCGAGGGGCAAACCTTGGCAGCCACTGAGAGTAAAACGGTCAGGAAGGTAGGGCGCCTAGGCAGTGTGCAAAAGAGGACAAGGAGTTTGCCTCGGGGGTTGCCTGTTCCTGAACGCACACGTGTGAACATTCACAGAGACGCATAAACCTTTTACTGACAGATGTACTGGGCCTTGCATTTGAATCTTATGTTTCGCAGTTTAAATGACTGTTTCATTGTTATAATCATCCTGATACTTTTTTTGAATGACAAATAGTTTTGGAACAAGTGATTTTCCTGCCTTTTCTCAAGTGATTAATTTTGTATGGCTTCTTGAATAGAAACATGTGTGTGTGCATGTGTGTGACCTCTCTGAGTAAGCATGTGCTACAGAAACCCTGGGAACTGGGGATCAGAAACCATCATGTTCCAACTCAGTATGGTTGCATGTACTGTGAAAGCATTTAATCTCTCTCTGCAGGGGCCTTTGTAGGCCCTGGTCACCAAAGAGCCCTCAGCTGTAATACATGACACTACATTTGTCATACATTATGATAAAAAAAGAAAGATACTGGAAGAAATTACTAGCTGAAACCATTTGCAGCATATGATATAAAGCAGACTTTAAAAATGCATAGACTTGGTTACAGGGCTCCAGGAAAAAAAAAACCATTTAATTGTTAATTAAAAAATAAGAATAATGTATGAGAAATGATCAATTAGTAACCAACATGCATCTATATTTTTTATGTCCCTTGGACAATATGCTTTGCTATTGCTGTGAGAAATGGTTACTCTATGATTGTCCTGCCAAACAAGAAAAGGATTCTTCATTCCATGAGTCTTCATTTACAGGGGTGGGGGGTGGGGGGAGGTTTGCCCTGAAACGGAGACTTTGCCCTCAGTACCTGGTGTGAACCCCGAGGGCTTGCTTTAGTGCTTTGACTGTTAACACCTCACTTTCTTCCAGGGTTTTATTTGAAACTAGAGGAAAATCCTTTCTGAATCAGTGGCTTCAGGTCACATTCCGGAAGACCTCCTTTTCCTGGTTGAGACTCTCTTGACTTCATCGCCTTTGCTTAAATGTAGCGCCAGAGTTGTTTAATTCATTCATTCAGCACCCGCGGTTTTCCAAGCCCAGGCCTGGGTGCTAGGGAGACACCGGTGACCAAGATGCACGAGGGCTTGCCTTCATGAAGACTGTGTTCTCCTGTGCAAGAAATGCAGTGGGCATAGAAACAGGAGCTCATGCGTGTCGTCTGTACTAGTTTGCTAGGGCTGCCCTAGCAAACTACTGAGGACTAGGTGACTCTAATCATAGAAACTCATGTTCGCACAGTTTGGAAGCTGAAAGATCAAGGTGTCAGTAGGTTTGATTTCTCCGGGGGTCTGTCTCTCTCTCGGCCTTGCGGATGCCTCCCTTCTTCTGTGTCCTCACGTGGCCTGTCTTCCTTAGCACACATCCCTTTGTGTCTCTTTGTGTCCAAATTTCCTTTTCTCGTGAGAACATCTGTCAGGTTGGATGGGGGCCCACCCTACTGGCCTCATTTAACTTAATCACCTCTTAAAGTGCTCAGTCTCCAAATAGTCACATGCTGAACCAACAGGGTTAGGACTTCAACATACCAATTTGGGGGTGGGCAAAATTCAGCTTGCAACATAGTCATAAATTCTTTGAAAAACAGGCAGCTCTGTGATGTACAACTGGTAAGGGCCTAGAGGCCTGGTAAGGGAGCAGCACAAGGCCATGTGGGGCCCCAGCAGTGAAGCGAAGCCGTGTGAGGAGAAGGAAAAGCATGCTGGGGGTCCTGGAGGCTGGAGGCCTTGAGTGAGTCTCCGACTGGCCACTCACTGGTCCAGGTATGAGAACTCTTAGGACTCAGAGGGATAGGGCTCAGAGAACCTGCAAGTCCATGGCAGACTTTGGGCTTCCTCTTTGGGGGGCTCATCTTAGTACCTTTTAGTTGGAAAGCCTTCTTTGTACGTACGTGTACATGTAAAATCTCTCCCGTTGAGATATAAATCTACACCCCTCTGTTCTGTCCCCACAGCAGAGATGTCCCAGGTCCTTTCACGGAGTGGAATCCTATTATGTACCATTCCTGCAGACTTCTCTGAAGTGCTCTGAAGTCGTTCTAGCATCTTTTCTATTCCAGGTCTGGGCTTATCTGTCATGCACAAAGACAGGCCTTGGGGGTCAGGACAACAACAGACCAGACCCAGGCCCAACTCTGCAGGCCACCTGCTTTCGCCCAGCTCTTCATCTGGGGCATTGTAGCCCTCAGCGGGGCCCTGCGCAGTGTCAATCATGCTGCCTCTGGGCATCATCCACTCACACTGGGGCCAGGCCGTGGGGTGCTGTGTGCCAGATGACGGATCAGAGACCGCTTTCTTTTCACATAGCAGCTTAATTAAAGTCTTCGGCCAATGGGGAGTTAATGTCTGGAAAATAATGTCATTATTTTCTCATGCAGTTTTAAGTTTTATGTAGTGTACAATTTTCAGGGCAAAACTCAGTTTCTGGTTCATGGCCTGGTGGCTGAGGCCCTCAAGGGCAGGTCACTCAGATTTCCTCATCTCTGTCTCCCCAGAGCCTGGGACAAGCACATGGCCTGTGCTCAGTAAATGTTTAGTGGAAATGCATTTGGAGGTGGAAGTGTGTGCTGACCAGAGCTGGGTCCTGAGTGATGCAGGGCTGTCCGCCGGAAGGCCAGCGTCACCTGTCTAGTTCAGCGGCTGATTCTGGGGGTGGTTCCTGGCAGGCCAGCTTGTCGGCCACCGAGAGGTGCGGTCGTTAACCAGAGATCCTAATTCTCGCCTCCAGTTACCTGGAGGGAACTGGCTGAGGAATGGCGTGGAATGCCTTTGCAGATTGGAATTCCTCCAGGTGGCTGGGCTCAGAGGATGAGGTGTGTCCAGTCAGATCTGTCTGCTGTGACGGGGGCGCCCTCCTTCCCTGGTAACAGGCCCCTTCTTCCCAGGGCTCTGATCTCTCTGTCTGAGAGCCCATTGCAAAGCTGCCGCTCACACGAGAACACAGATGGACTTTACCAGCTTTGAGCCCACTCCTTAATCATGAAGTGTAGAGGCTTGCGTGTGGAGCTTCACTGAGCCACGTGTTCTGGGGTAGGAGCAGAGAACTCAGGAGTTGCAGCCCAGCGTAGATGTGTGGAAGGGACGCCGGAACCATCAGCTGCCTCTTAAGGCAACGGTTGTGATCAGCCTTCCCGGGCACCAGTGTCCGAGCCAACATTTTGTGAGGTTCCTCTACATTGATGAATGTAAATATCAGCTCACTGATTTTCCCTTCAGTGAATTCTAGGAAGCAAGTGGGGATGGGGCCGTGGGTGGCCTCACCCCTCCCTGGTTGAGGCAGTGGAGGGGGTGCTGGTCTTCTAGGCTCATAGATCTAGGTCATTGCCATGGGCGGGACCCAGCACCCCCCGCTCTCCTACAGGAGGAGTAAGACTGTTGGCTCAGCGCAGGCAGAGATGCCCCACAGGAGGCTTCTGCCCTGTGAACACCGAGGGGCGTGCCCATGCCAGCGGCTGCAGCACCCCTTCGTTCTTGCTGTGGCCAGGGCATCACTGCCAACCTGTGCAGAGTCCACCAGGGTCGCTAACATAGCAGCACTGGCCACTGTCTGCAGGTGGTATGGCCATTCACAGCCACACACAGCCCGAGTCCTGTGGGTGAAGTCAATGGCACGAAGTAGTTGTCACTGATTGTCACAGCACTGCTGGGGTCAGGCAGCTGCTGTTGACACTTTGGAGGACATCCTGGAGCTGATGACAGGAAGTTGTTCTCCGGCCTTCTCAAACGGGGTTCGTGGACCTCAGTAGAATGGGGTCTGCAGGGGCACAGGTGCACTAGCCACACCCAATGGGGGTGTTTTCTTGATGGCCAGTCATTTAAAGTACAATTTTTTACTTTAAAACCAACACCAAAATACTATGGAGCACTCCACAAAATTCAAGTGCAATTGTGAGGTGAAGCCACAATTGTGACCTAATCGCCGAGCTCCAGGCTCCCGGGGGTCAGGGTCCTTCTCTCAGCCTCTGAGGTCACCTTTGTGGAAGAGTTTGAGGAGCCCTGTTCAGTGAGAAAGTGACTCAGCACTTTTGTGAAACACAGAGAGAAACAGGACCACATGGTTGAAATCGAGTGGTCGCAGGACGGCTTGAGTATTTGCTTTGTTCCTGAGACAGGCCCGCTGGCTTTTGCAAAGTGGGTTCAGGGTACAACAGCTGGCTGCCCTGTGCCCGCCTGTGGGGCTGGCCACTGACCTCACCATCCCTGTCTATGCTCCACGTCCCTGTAGAAGGAGTCCCTGGGGCTTCCTGTCTGGTGACAGTATGGACTTGTGTCCCTAGAGAGCAGGAGAAAGAAGCTTTGTGGCATACCGTCTGGGTCCAGAGAGCAGCAGAAATTTTGGACGGAAGGCCCTTAGGTTTACTCGTTTTACAAGACAGTTTCAAATGCTTTACAAAGGCTTCCACAACCTGTAACATTTTTAGTAAATGGCATTGATTAGCACGGGGGAGGTCAAGGTTCTTTTTTCCTTTCCTTTTTTTTTTTTTTTGTTTTCTTTTTCCTTTTAAGACCGTCTCTCTTCTCCCAATCCCTGAAAAGGCAGCAAGGACTTACTGACCCCCGGCGATGGCTTAGGGTGCTGTTCTGGTGTCTCTGAAGGATGGTGAGATGTCACACTAATCTCTCCTTAGTGTCCCGGCGGTGTGAGTCATTGTCACGAGCATCACCTTTGTGTCTCTCCACGATGCCAGGTGTTAGGGGAGACCTCCCCAATTAGCCAACAGAGTCACATGCAGGTCACAGGCAGACAGGGAGGAGAGCGAGCAGTGGGCACGAAGTCCCGGTCACTGGTGGCGTCCACAGGTGGAGAGGTGGGGGTGGGTCTCCAGCCAGGTAGCTGCAGTGTTGTGTGTCCAGCAGGGTGGAAGTCCGGCAGGGCCTGGAGCGGGACCCATGGTGCAGCCCAGCTTGAGCGTCGGGAGCTCAGAGTTCTTACAGCCCACAGGGGTGGGCCCTCACGTTGGTGTCCACAAGGAGTCCTTTTCTGAGTGTCCAGACCTGAGGTTTTGGGTCTTCTGGCCCCTCCTAAGGGCATCCCCATTACATCCCATTACCTCAGCCTTGACATAGTGCTTGGCATGATTGTCACAGCCACCAGTGACTCCATCCGGCTTGTCAAAGGGGTCCAGCGTGCTCTGCCCTTGCTCTCCACAGTCCGTCAGCCAGGCTATCGGTGGGGCCCCTGGGCTCTTTCCTGGGTGGTCCTTCCTCAGAGACCCAAGACACGACACGTGTCGGGGGACAGTGCGACGGGTGGGTCCTCAGGGGACGGGGACTGACCTCCCCTGAAGAGCACCAGGCCCTTGGGTGGCATTTTCTCTAAGTGGGTGACCCGTGACAGTGGGCTGGTGACACTCTGGCAGCAACTGCTCCAAAATAAAGAAATGAGATGCCCTTGCCCCTTACTGTGAGCCACCACATAAGAATGCGTGAACGGTTGAAAGTGTCGGGCGGTTTACTGGAGCGGGAAATGTGGCATTCAAGACAGGTGATGGAATACACACTGCAAATGTCGGGGTGTGGGAGAAAAGTGTTGTGACTCATTCACAAGTGTCTCCGGAGGACTATGTGTCAGAACTCACCCAGGAAGGAGCCCTTGGCAGACAGAGGATGGGGAGGCGCTGGCTAACCCTCCTTGGCAGCCAGTCCCTCCGCGCTGGGTCTGGGCCTGTGATGGGAGCAGGGAAGTCAGACTCAGAGTGGAGACAGCAAAGCACTCGTTCCGTCTGTGTTCTGCCTGTGACAGCTCACTTCTCCCTTCTCCAACTCATATTTGCCCCCCTTCCTTATCGTGGACCCTCATCCAAAGTGCCCCTGAGCTCCGGAACCTCACCTGGCCTGATACAGATGGGAGTCTTCCAGGAGACTCTGATGACCACTGCGGTGTGAGGACCAGCACCCTAGCCACATGGGCTGGGCCCCTTGTGCCCTACAGGCCAGTGTCCCAGACTGCCCTGAGATTTGGTATTTGGAGATGGTGGGGGAGCTGCCTGGGGCTGTGGACGGGCTAGCGGAAGGCAGTGAGCCCACAGGCCTGCCTTTTCAGGGGACGAAGATCAAGCCCAACTTTGCAGAGCTTGGAGGCAGGCCAGGGCGATGGGGGGTCAGGGCAGGGCTGTGGGGGATCAGGGTAGGGCTGTGGGGGGTCAGGAGCATTAGAGGGACAAACCACTCACTCTTCAGAGCTGTAGACTGAATGAGACCTCACGCTCTGCTGGGCAATGAGCTTGTTCTGCTAGCTGAGACCACACCAAGGAGAAGATGGCCACGCTGTCTTTTATGCCAACGAGAGGAGGGCCTCTCTCGGAGTAAAGGGCGACTGTAGGTGTTGATGGGGACCATGAACAGTGCTCTCGGAGTAGGATGCGCCCAAGTCACCTGGACATAGACAACCTCCTCTCAGACGGGTTTTCACATAAAAACCTGTGACAGCAAGTCTGTCTCTTTCCCTCATGCCCGCTTCTTTGAAATAGGTGTTTTTAGTGCCCCCTGCACGCAAGGCATTGTGGTCGAATCTGTCATGGGAACTTGGGTTCCATTCTGGAGGGGACTGCCCACCCATCCCGTGAATCTGGTGAGGGATTTTGTTTCTATCACAACCACAAACACAATTAGCAGTTCACGGGTGCTTCATGTACATGCCAGGTATGGTCCTAGTGCTTTATGTGGCTTATGTTACAAAACACACCGTGCTACACGCCACTGTGCAAAGGAGGGGAAAGGAGGGTCAGTGCAAGTCTCAGAGCCCCTTTGCCGGTGACTCGAGAGCCTGTGGGAGCCCATGGCCGAGGCCACCTCATTGAACTGGCGTCGACTTGTATGTGGATGAAGCAGCATGTTGCATTTGGGATTTTTTTTTTCTTTGTAAAAAGAACAGATTCTGATTCTGTACGGTTTTAGAATATTGGCCACTCTGGGTAGCTGATGCTACAGCTCAGGAGACATGCCTCGGGCTTTCTGAAGCCTAATCTAGGTGGGGATTGTTTCACCCTGCTGACCGTGAGTGGACGGAGTGGGGTTAATGTTAACAACCGCCTCTAAAGCTACCGGAGCACGTGCTGGGAGCAAGGAGGTGCTGACATGCCGGCCTGGTTGTAATGCACTCAGCCCTGGGGGATGAGAACATGACTTCCTGTCTTCAAGATAAAAGACTTACAGGGATTTATTAGAAAAACTGCAGAGTGATTCTGTGCGGCCATCCCATGTGGCTTAGAGAAACACTTAAAAATTTCATTGCGAGTGAATTTGAGCCATCTGGGTGGTTTTTTCAGTGTGCACATCAGTTTAAAAGAGGATTACCGTATGACCTAGAAAAGATCTATAAAAGATGTTCGACGGTACGTATCACCCAGAATGGCAAAGAAAGGACATTTTTTTAAATACTTGAGAGACAGAGGACTGCGTTTAAGGGATGGTGTCTTCTTGCTCTGGCTTTTGGGGTCAGTGACTGCCATGCAGTCTGGGACCAGGTCTCCGGGGCAGTTGACGGGGGCAGGTCTTCTCTGGCTCCCCGGCGCCTGCTGAGTGCCCAGACTGGTCACCACACACTCGCCCACTCACCGCCCGTGGGGCGAGGTGCCGTGCCCGCACTCTGAACGGGGCCTGCCCAGCTCAGAGCCCTGGCTCTCCCTTCATCAGCAGAAGAGTTAGGGGGCTGGGGAGGGGGGTGGCACCTGTGGTGACAAGCAGGCATAAATTAATGGGACTAGTTAGAGAGAGTGGGACTTGGCACCAGAGTGGTTGACTTCGGGTCCCTGCTTGGCACTTAGAAGCCATGTGGCCTTGGGTCAGTCCCTTCACTGCTTCCAGCCCCAGTTTCTCCCGGGGATTATGACAGCTATCCCACGTACCTGGGAGCTGTTTAAGGGCCATTAAAACAAGCTACGCACAGGCCGATGACAAACCGTAAGGCTCTGTGTCAAGCAGGCACTGTGGCCACTTGCCAGGGCTAGCTCAGCCCTGTTCCCACCCAGGGCTCAGTGGGCCTGGCTCCTCGAACCTTCGCATGGAGAGGTTCAACAGCAGGCTGGAGCTGGCGGGGAAAACCCCCCACAAGGCTCTGTCCCTGCCTCCGGGTGTCGTGGCTGATGGGTGGTGGGCCCAGCCTGGGTCAGTGCAGAGCCGCAGGCTGGGTACCTCAGGCAAATGCTTGTGCCATCCGGGACTGAGCTCCTGTCCTTGGAACCTCAGCCCTCCCTACCCCTCGGAGACTCCATCACTTTAGGAAGTTCCAAGGGTCTTTTCCTTACGACTGTTCTGTTCAGGATTTTACTATTGAGTGTCAGGGGACACTGAAGGCTCCCAGGACCGGGGCAGAGCTTCGGGCAGAGAATGCCGTTTGTGTCAATCATTTATTTTGTAGCTGATTCCTGTAAGACCCATGTGCCTGTAATCTGTAGACTTGCCCATTGTGCTGGAGGTCACCCCAGAGCCTCCACACCGATGTGCTCTTTCCGCAGGGGAGGGGGCGTCCTTGGGGCACAGAGGGCTTTAGACCGAGCGGTGTGGAGGGTGGCACCGAGACCAGCCAAGATGATGGCAGCACCATGGACATCTGTCCCACTTACCGCTGCCCCTCAGGGAAGAGATCTCAGCAGCCGTGTTGCTTGGCTGGCGACTCTGCCAGTCCTACCGGGGAAAGCAAGCCGTGCACGGGCCTGTGGCAGCTTGTGCAGAAGTCATTTCTCAACCCCACGTCCCGGAGATCCTCTGGCAGTCTGGGCTTTCCATAACAATAAAATAAACATCACATGTTATTCTCAGAGATAATTTTCACATTATAGAATACTTAAAAACATAGCCCCGACCCTTGCCCCAAAATGCGCAGCCCGTGAAATCAGACCTCAACCTCGGGTTCGCCCTCGGAGCCACGGATAGCATGTGACATCACTCATGAGAAGGCCTTCTGTTAAAACTGAGTTGTTGTTTTTTTAATGTGGTGAGAGTTAGTATTGGAGGTACATGGAGGGAAAAATGGCTTAGGAGATGCAAAGAGAATGAAGCATAATCTTTTGCTTCCTTTAACATTTTTTCTCTCAACTGTTATTCCCATGCTCATGGCTCACATGAAGCCGATTTCATGATGTTGCATAAATCTAAAATGACGTGAGCAGTATTCCTGATAAATTAAACTGGTTCATGTATTTTGTGTCCATGAACAAGAATCTGCTAACTTTAAAAAACAAACCAGAGCTTCGTGGTGGATAAATAAGACTGTTGCTCTTTGTCTAGATTTTGCTTTTCATAAGTAGTTTATATATTTTCCCCAGGAATTTTTTAAAAACAGATTTTATTTATTATTTAGAGAGAGGGGAGGGGAGGGAGAAAGAAAGGGAGAGAAACATCGATGTGAGAGAGAAACATCAGTTGGTTGCCTCTCGCACATCCCCAGCTGGGAACTGAACCCACAACCCAGGCATGTGCCCTGACTGGGAATCAAACCAGTGACCTTTTGGTTTGCGGGATGATGCCCAACCCACTGAGCCACACCGGTCAGGATTTTTTAAGAAAACTATTCTTACCCTAGTGTCATGCAAGGTATGTTTAGCAGTGGCACACGCTGTGACACAGTCACCCACGAGTGACTGAAACACTTAAGATGTGGCTCCTTGGACATTGCATTGTTATGCGTATGAAGAAAGTGACCCCCCACAGAACCTCATAAAACAATCAACTTACAGGATTAATACTGGAACCCACAGGACGTAACAAGTCATAGGATCTACATGGGAACCCTACGTTGAATCAATGCCGTGCCATCAGTGAGTTGGACTATTAGCACTGAACACTTTGGGACAATTGTTTGCTCTTGCACTATGTGACTTAGCACATCTGTCATCACCAGAACCACAGGGTGGTCCTCGATTTTTATAGAGGCCAGACCTTGAGAGCTCACCTGGTAACCTAGCAAAACAGAGATCGGTTCAGGATAACCCCAACGGAAGTAGTTACACTCACGGCCCCAGGTGCGAGGAGAAGTTGTGTGTAGTTAGTCCATTGGCTACTCTATTGAAGTCCAGACAAAAAGCCTTACTACGTACTACCTTGCATGGGGGAAATATTTGCTGGACCACTGCACAGTAGTCTCTGGTAGCCTTTAGGAAAGGGGAGCCCAATAACATGTTAGTAACTCCAGTAAATGAAAAAATGGACATTCCTTTTGGTAGATTCAGCACTCACACCAGGTATCTGGCTTTCAGAATAACCATCTCCCATGGGTATTTATTTATTTACTGCACCATTGACGTTCATACGGACTCATGACATTAGATTGTGTTTCTATGCCTTAGCCTAGCTGGGAATTTTCCGGTCTAATGAAATGGGTCAGCGTGGGCCATGGGGTTAATGTGTGGAGTGGAGGAAGGACACCGGGGAAGTAACTGGATTAGGGAACTAGAGAGACGCTCACTAGCCAATGGGGCCCCCAAATAACAGCAAAGATATGGTCCCCTATCAGAAAAGGACAATGTAGTCGTCACATGGTCTATAGCCCTTGTTCCCCAACTTATCACTGGCTCTTCACTGAGGTAAAAGCAAAACTCGAAACACTGAGTACTGGCTGCCAGAAGGCCTTGCTTTGAGAAAGCCAACCACGAGAGCCTTTCTTGAGATTGACCTTTTTAGCAAGAAGGTTTCTCGAAATTGACTGATTTAGCCAGAAGGAAACAAGAGACAGGATAGCAGCAATGGCGGGGTAGGACCAGCATTTGTCTGGAGGGGCAGACTTAAACATGTCAGAAAAATTAAGATCAAAACCAGAAGTCAGTGACTGCTTAGCCCTAGTCATTCCCCACAAAGGCCAGGAAAGCCTGTCTTCTCAGCTCTGCGGTGAAAAAGCGTCCCGGAGAGCAGTTACAAATAGTAGCATGTAATGTGTGTCTGCTGTATTTTTACGCTGACCTTTAGCTCCCACCAGAGAATATATAGTTTTGGACTTAAGGGGACAAAAGGAAGTAGATGACAGAGAACATTTGTGAAACACTCAAGATTCCTGGCTGGCCATCTCACTCATGGTATGTGTTCATTTTAAGTCTTGCGACGTCTTGGTCTGAAACACGGGAGGGACATGGGCACACGGGGTGATGCGCTTGGGGAGAATGTTCTCACTAGGATTGTTACCAAAATGGGTGTTTTGAGCCCAGCTGTGGCTCAGTCTTTGGACAGACTTCCCATACTCGCTGGTGAGCTCCAAAGATATACTGTTTAATAGTTTCTGTGTCATGTCCTCTTTAAGAAAAGGAAGTGCCCAACAAGCCCTTGCGTGTCCGAGTCCGACCCTCAGATGACCGGCTGTCTGTGGCCTGGAAGGCGCCACGCCTGTCTGGAGCCAAGAGTCCACGCAGATCACGGGGTTTCCTTCTGGGCTACGGGGAAAGTGGCCGGAAGATGAATTATGTCCCACTGACACAAGACGAGCGCACGCACGAAATTAAAAAGCTGGGTGAGTCCGTGTTAACTGCTGTTCAGGATCTGCTGACCTTCCTCATCATTTCGGTATGTGGAGGCTCCTTCGTGTTTGGTTGCCATGTTGATTTTGCAGGTATTGTAATGATTCGGAATGACGTTCTCTGTTCTGCCCTCCCTCTCTGCCTCCGTCCTTTGACCTTCCCTTAGCAGCAGGACAAGGCCGCCCCCCAGCCCAGGTCAGCCGTTCCCTGGCCTGACAGCAGGGGTCCCTCGAGTTGGGCTGTGCATCTGGACAGGACAGGAGCTAATTTGTTTTGCATTGTGGCTCTGCTGTCCCCATTTTGTTCTCTAAGCTTTGTCTGGGATCCTAGGACCCCCGACCGTGGGTCCTGGTTGAGGAAGCCTGTGCAGATCAGGCCTGCTGTCCAGAAGAAGGGGGAACACCCCAGAAAGATGCGCTGGAAAGGAGGGTCGGGGAGGGGACCAGGGGCAGAGGGACATGCTCTCTGCGAACCCACCGCAGAACCTCACTGCCTGCCCCTTGCTCCACAGCCTCAGAGTCGGTGTACGTGGTCTCGCTGCAGTCCTTGAACTCTCGGGGGCGGAGCCAGCCGGTCTACAGGGCGGCGCTCACCAAGCGCAAGATTTCAGGTAAGTGCCTGCGGGCGCATCGGGCAACCACGGTCCAGTGTGACTTCAGAGTTCTTTCCAAAGGACGCTGGCAGGGTGACAAAGTCCGTGGGTTTTCCCCAGCGAAAAGGAAAGAGTAGGGTGGACTTGGCCACCCTCTGGATACACGCGTGTTTCTTTTGTACTCCGAGGCTCAAGTATGCTTGTGATGAAACATAGGTCTCTGTATGTTTTGAGTATCCTCACGATGCCATAGATGTGCCATGGTAAGAGCAGCCAAACATCGATCCCATTTACGCGCACAGTGTGACCCACGCGGAAACTTCCGCCCATGACAGACGGAGCAGAGTGTGGACAGGGTGGCCTGCGAGACTGCAGTCAAACTTTACTTCAGCTGAAACTGAGTAAAATGGCCCAGAGAAGAGTGATCAGCTTGCTGACAGCCTGGTCACTTGGTCATGTGTGTGCTAAGGGACACTTTTTCCCACATCCACTCACAGATACTTGTTAAAGTACTCATTTATTAACAAATTACATAAACCTTTTCTGGATCATGCGCCTTGAAGAGGCAACCTATAGCATAATTATTTTCATGAACTTATAATTTATTTGTCAATTATAATTTTATATTGCATAATATATTATAGTACTATATAACATACTATAATTATATATTTGTGATTATAATTTTTACAGTGTTTAACAGGAGGCCTGCACACATGATGTTTCATTTTTATTAGTCATTAATTGCTGCTCTAGAAGAAGCTCCTATGTCACTTTTCTAACAGGCTAAGTGTTTCCACCTTTCCCTGCTTGTAGTTAAAGCCGCAAACAGTCCCTGAAAGTTGAAAAGAAAACAGCAAACAGACAAAAAAGCCCAAGAGACTCAAAAGTGAAATTGAAGACATCTTATGAGTTGATGTTCGAGATAACAAAAACTGCAAGCTTTGTGTGTGTGATGTACTCCACTGGAAACTGGCAAACTGAATCCCCTTCTGTACAGAAGATGACTGTTGCTTTGTCTTGGATGCTCTGCTCTCAAGCGTGAGGACATTGGGCCCGCTGTGACTCGTGCTGTTGTTTGCATTTTCATTTCACGTCATGATCACCAAGGACGTGCTGGCTTAGGCTTCTCTTCCCCCGAAGTTTTGCTTCCCACAAAAAAATTGTTATTCCCCAGAAACTTACAGCGAATATCGAGAAGACACTGAGAGACTCAGAGCAGCTCTGACCAAGGCAAAGCCTCCCTTTCGGACTGTGCTTTCTGTCGATCAGGTCGGGCAGCTTTTCCTGAGCACGGCCTGTTTCTTAGACTGTGCTTAGTAAGGGTGCAAGTGGAGACTTGGGTTTTTCTATGGACCAATCAAACAATGGCTTAACTTTCCTTTTATTTCATTTCATCGACGTTAAGCATAAACGGTTTAAAAGTTGTCCAGGGTGACTAATAACCTGTGGAGGCCGAGCATTTAGGGTGGAGCCTGTCATTTGGGACAGCCTCTCCACACGCCCCCTTGTCGTTTCAGAGGAGGATGAACTGGACGTCCCGGAGGACATCAGTGTGCGGGTCATGTCATCCCAGTCTGTGCTGGTGGCCTGGGTGGACCCTATGGTGGAAAAACAGAAGAAAGCTGTCGCATCAAGGTACTTTTCTTACCTCTTTGCCTTTTACGAATGAGAGGTGTGGTTTTTCTGGCCCCGAGGAGACCTGTATTTATTGGAATGACTATGTTTTCTGACTGTGTGAACGCTGGTCTCTTTGGTAGCTGAGCGACAGACTATCAGCAGCAACCTAGCCACTCCCGAGTGCGGTCACACAGACCAGACGTTCCCAGGGCCTCACGTGTGATGCCACAGCAGGACCTCACATCTCACCTGCTTGGTCTTCTCTCATGTCCTCGATCCCACTTCTTTCTTCGCCCCCTTTGCATTCGCTTGGCCTCGCTAATGGTCTATGTGCATGCAGAGGATACGGGCCTGAGGAGGTGTCTTATCCTGCCTCGTGTTGGCCACGAAGCTGGCAGTAGGAAGGTCCTCGTGCGGAGTGGTGGCCTTCGTCTGATGCCTGGCACGCAGCAGGCCCCCTGCAGACGCTCCTCAGGCACCGGGCTGCTTGCTGTGTAGCTCTTTGTGCAGAACAAACAAATCACACTTTTTCTTAGGCCATGACCTTGTGCTAGTCTGGTTTTTATGCTGGTTTGCAATAGCAAGAGAACAAAAACCAGTCTCGAAGTTAAAATAATTTTTGTGTTAAAAAGGCCACTGGTGAACATCATTTAGACTGGTAGATTAAAAGAGTCAACATTTTGTGATAAGTGATTTATTAGTTTATATAGCCAGGAGACGGCCACAGATTTGGTGGCCTAGTCATTACGTCTTAATTTTTGAAACTATCTGCAACCAGAGAAAGTGAATGTACTTTAAAAAATGAATGAACTATAGTGCTGAGAAATATCTATTATATATACCTATAATATGTATACTGTTATTTGATTTAGATACAATTTCTGTCATTGTCTGCTAGTACAAAAAGACATCTGCTTCATTTGAAAGGCCTCGGGAGGTTCATGGTGATTCCCTCCCCAGACACCACCTCGTGAGTGTTCCTGGTTTCCCGTGGACTCTGATTTCCAGCAGCTCGATGCAAACAAAAGCAGGCTCGAGTTTTCCCAGAACGCCTGCAGTTAATTGTGTGCCGTGTCTGCCACTGAGGCCTTATCCTGACTGAGTAAATGTCATCACGCACAGCACACTTTTAATGCATCGAACGCTCTCTACTGCAAAGTGTCCACGAAGGCAATTACTTGGAAAAGGAACCCAGTAGGTGCCATCTGCACAGCTCAGGGTGCCGAGGGTGTCTTCTGTCTGGGACTGTGGGAGACCGCCATGTTCAGTCTCACAGTGCTTTCCCCTTGATCATCTCACACTCAGGTTCTTTGGATCAGCTCCCCTGTCCTGCCGTTAGTTATGCATTTTTGCTCCTTCTCATGGTGATAAGTCTACTCAAAACCCCATGCTGCCTTCCCCTTGAGCCTCTAGGAAACATGCCTGACCTGGCATCGAATGAGTAGTTTTGTCTTTCTTCTCAGGAAAGCCAAGGTACCTTGGGCCAGTTCTGACCCTTAACACGGCCCTTTCTACCCCCACCCCCCGCACATGCACAAACACGCACACGCACACGCACACACGCCCCTGGAAAGGCTCCTGCCTCATCAAAGCCAGCCCCCCTCGAGCCCCTGCTGAATCCCTGCTTCAGCTTTGGAGCGGTCAGACTTCTCAGTCTTGGAAAGTCGTCTTTCCTGGCCTGCTTCTGACACCTTTGCCTGTAACTTAAGTAGATTCTTTGTGCCAATAACACAGCCAAAAGCGTAGGTTTTTCTCCTCTCTGGTTCCCCAGTTTACCTCCCACAGGCATCACTTCTGGGGAAGGAAGAACGTCGGTGTTCAGCTACAGCAAACTGGCACCTGGGTGCCTTGTCATTTTGTGTTCCCTTACAGACAGTACACTGTACGCTACCGAGAGAAGGGGGAACTGGCACGGTGGGATTATAAGCAGGCGTCCAACAGGCGCGTGCTGGTCGAGAACCTGATTCCAGACACCATGTACGAATTCGCAGTCCGTATTTCCCAGGGTGAAAGAGACGGCAAGTGGAGTACCTCTGTCTTCCAAAGAACTCCGGAATCCGGTCTGTACTGCAAGCGGCCCTTGGATTGTCAGTTTGGGAACACCCCTCAAATGAGATGAAAAGTTTAAGAAAAGTTGTGATAAAGGCCAGTAGAGGCTTTTTTAAAGTAACATTAACACTAAGTCTTGGTTGTGTGTCTATGTAGGAACACAAGAAGTAGGAACTACTTCCTTCCACCCATGTGGAAGGGCCACTAATGGCCCTTTTCGTTAGCTGTTATTCTGACACATGCAGCACACTAAATCCCAGAGTAGAGCACCCAGGAATTATCACCATGTGTGTGAACGGGGCAGCCACAGCTCTGGAGTGGCGGGGAGACTTCTGTCCTTAGGCTGAGGTTGTATTTGATTCTCGGGGAGAATTCTGCTCTGTGTCCAATGTTAAAGTTGTTTTCTTTTGAACCATGTCTTTATTTTAAAAAGCCTGGATTTTAATCTTGTCTATTTCAATATTCAGCCACGAGAGAAATCCTGATTTCTCAAAGCATTTCTCGGGATATGTCCAAGCTCACTCTGTGAGTTGTGGAACTGATAGAAATCATGTTACATAAGAGCAAAATGTAGAATTTCCCCTCGTGACAATAAAAGTTAACCCAGAAACCCTTCCACAAAGCTGCACATAAAGACTGTCATCATCTACTTTTAGAGTGTGCCCAAGGGCGTTTTTAAAGCTTGGACCCTTGACCTTCCTTTTGTAGCTCCTACTACAGCTCCTGAGAACTTGAACGTCCAGCCAGTCAATGGCAAAACCACAGCTGTCACTGTAGCTTGGGACGCACTGCCTGAGACTGAGGGCAAAGTGAAAGGTAAGAACCTCGGTACTTAAAGTATGAGGTGCATGTGGGACTGAAACCCCCAGATAGGCCCGTGTGTCTTGACTCTGATAAGCACAGGCTCTGACCACAGGTCTGGTGACAGCACAGGAAATAGGGAAGCGACATACGGCTGTGAGGCGCTAACCCAGCAGACAAGGCTATGTCGTGCGGGGTTGGTTTTTTCATTGTAACATCCAGGTAGACACGAAGATGCCATCACCTTCCGTACATACGCAAGGATTTGGGTGCTGCCATCAGGAGGGGTGTTGTTCATTTTTAATTGTATGGGTGCAACACCCTAACCTTCACCTGTACAAATCATACCTTGTTTCTCACGGTGTGCGTCTTTTCATTGTGCCGGTAACGTCATAGCGCATAGCAGTGAGTGGTACCCCAAGGGAACATAAGTGTCTTGAATGGGACCAAAAACATTTTTAATGGGTTTGAAAACTCAAGTAAGATAATCAAGTGGAAAATAGATTTTTTTCCTATATGTTAGCCTTTTTAATTACTTTTGGGGAGTTGAGGAAAATATGACCTTAAAATAATAATACTGTAGATTTAAAAATAGAAAAAAGTAGTTCCAAATAGTTAAATTTTAAAAAGTCTGTTGAGAATACTAAATAAAAGCACAACTCTTATTTTTAATGTAAAGACACTGAAGAGCCTTTCACAAGTCTGTTGGAGATACTTTAAAGGGGCGTACGGTTTTTGTTTTTTTTTTTAAACATCAGTTTGTACAAATGGACCCTAAGGGTACTTTTTACTGTTACAGAATTTTGGAAGACAACTTTTGTCTTCAGAAACTATGACACTCTGCCCTGGCTGGTGTGGCTCAGTGGATTGAGCACCGGCCTGTGAACTAAATAAAGAGTCGCTGAATCAATTCCCCGTCAGGGCACATGCCTGGGTTGTAGGCCAGGTCCCCAGTGGGGGGGGCGTGTGAGAGGCAACCACACATTGCTGTTTCTCTCCCTCTCTTTCTCCATCCTTTTCTCTAAAAATAAATAAATAAAATCTTTTAACAAAAGAAATTATGAAATTTAGTGTCCAAAAACCATGAAAAGTTTATATAAGCTTAAATCCAGAAAATTATCACTGATCTCCTTTGAGAATTAATTAAAAACAAAAATGAGTGTTGTCTTTCGTATACAACTCCGAGTTATCTTTATTGACCTGTAAGGAACAGTAGAAGGAAGGTAGGCACGAGACAGACTTTTCTAAACTTAATGCTTTCTCACTTCCCAGTGTTTTAAGAAGAATATATTGTGCTATTCTTGCTCATTTTTACCCCAGTGGAATAAATTAGAAACAAATGAAGAAAAGAAATATCTAGTTGGCCCCTTTTAAGAACTCTTTTTATAAAAAGCTGAACATTGGCTCCTTCTGAATTAAGTATTGTGGTGCTTCAAAGGCTTCTAAAAAATGAATAAAGACAGTTTTTGGCCAACTACTCTTTTTAGTTATAAAAAATGAATCATTGCTCCTTTAGTGACATTATTACCCCATTACTTATTTTCTTTCCTTCTTAATTTGCATTTACCTCTCTTTGGTGAAAGAAGAGAGGTAATTGACTCTCCCTGGTAGTCAGTTCAATACTACCAGAAGTAATAATAGCTGCAAATTAAAAGCACAGTGAGATACCACTTCATACCGGTCAGAATGGCCATCGTAACCAAATCAACAAACAAGTGCTGGTGAGGTTGTGGAGAAAAGGGAACCCTATTACACTGTTGGTGAGAATGCAGACTGGTGCAGCCACTGTGGAAAACAGTATGGAATTTCCTCAGAAAACTAAAAATGGAACTGCCTTTTGACCCAGCAATTCCACTGCTGGGATCATACCCCGAGAATCCTGAAACATCAATTCAAAAGAACCCATGCACCCCAATATTCATAGCAGCACAATTTACAATAGCCAAGTGCTAGAAGCAACCTAAGTGCCCATCAGTAAGTGAGTGGATAAAAAAGCTATGGTACATTTACACAATGGAATACTATGCAGCAGAAAGAAAGAAAGAAGGAGCTCCTACCCTTCGCGACAGCATGGATGGATCTGGAGAGCATTATGCTAAGTGAAATAAGCCAGGTGGTGAAAGACAAATACCATATGATCTCACCTATAAGTGGAACCTAATCAACAAAACAAACAAGCAAGCAAAATAGAACCAGAGACATGGAAATAAAGAACAATCTCAGAGTGACCAGAAGGGAGAGGGGAGAGGGATAATGGGGGGAAATAGGGGAAGGGTCAAGTCAAGGAACATGTATAAAGGACACATGGCCAAAGCCAAAGAGCGTAGGTACGAGGGTGGGAGTCAGGGATGGGGGTGAGGGGGTGTGATGGGGGGAAAGTGGGGACAACTCTACTTGAACAATAATAAAAAAATAATAATACTATCAATATAATTACAGTGAAGAAAAAAACCCAAACACAGTATAAATATCTTTGGTAAACTGCATGAAGACTGTCCTCTCAGGTTCCATATGTTAAATATCTTTTTAAAATTGTATTTATTGATTGGAGAGAGAGAGAAACATCTGTTTGTTTCTCTACCCATTTATGCATTCAGCAGTTGATTCTTGTATGTGCCCTGACTGGGGACTGAACCCGCAACCCTGGTGTATCGGGACAATACCCTAACCAGCTGAGCTGCCGAGCCAGGGCCCCAAATGTTCTGTTTGCTGAGAACGGACAATTGCTAGCTGATTAATTAGGTGGCCCTGTCTCATAGCCCAAGTGCATGTGAGTCCACCTGCTCCCGTGTCTGTACGCCCCGGCCGCTGCCTTGGCGTGCATTGCCAGAGTGTGGAGCCTGGTAACGCACGCTCCCGTCCATCCTGCTCACACAGTCTGTCTGCTGGACACAGGACTCTTTTGTTTCCTCCTCCAACCGTCTGCCAAATCATTTCAGAATACATTCTTTCATACGCCCCGGCTCTCAAACCGTTTGGAGCAAAGTCCCTCACCTATCCTGGAGAGACTACTTCTGCCCTAGTGGATGGTCTGCAGCCTGGGGAACGCTATCTTTTCAAAATCCGGGCGGCAAACAGGAGAGGAATGGGGCCTCACTCCAAAGCCTTCATTGTCGCTATGCCAACAAGTAAGCGTTGTGTGTGTGTGTGTATGTGTGTGTGTCTTCCTTCCCTGTCTTTTTGCTAATTGCAGTGTGTGACCATGAACCATGGTTCCTGGGCTTAGAACGGCTCCATTGGTGATTTTTTGGGCTAAGTTGGTACAGTGATTTCTAAAATATTTTTATAGTCTCTTTAGAAAGTAGTCTCACCAAAGACTAAAATGTTATTGATGGCTAATAACATTAATGATTATTGCATTATTATAAAAATATGACAGACACTGTAGTTTGGGGTTTATGGTGATAGGGAGAGGACATTTTTACAAGTGCCATGTGACATTTCTAGTTATTAGCTCTATTCAGTTTCTAAATCACATGCGAAATGTTTAGTTTGCATTCCATTGTGCTTGGAGTGCAGCTTTCCTCAGAAGCACTTCAGGTACCGAATTCATCTGGTCAGTATCAGAACCAAGCAAGTTAACGAAACCCCAAAATGGAGAGATTCCCTCCCTGCGTCCCCACATTCCCACCAGATACAGGCAGCACTCTCCCGCATCATATCACCAGGACCCCCTATGTAGCCCCACATCATACAGCCCTGTCCTGGAGGAAACTGAGATAGATGAAGTTTGCTCCCTCCGGGTTCCCCTTTGCTACATAAATGGGCCTCCTCTCAGTGCCCCTCTCCTCAAGAAAGGGGGGACTGTAGCAGGCACTGACTGTTTTGCCTATCTCAAGAGTCTTTGTACTTTCGGACCTATTTTGGAATTACAAATGTATCCATTATTAAGGAGATTTTGGTGGAGAAGGAGAAAGCAAGTAAGGACATGTTAGGGGGACTAGGGAACTTCTCGTAACACTTCAAAAATGACAGGCTTGTTGCCCACCCAAGTCACTTGCCAGTCACACACAACACATCCCCTCATTGTTAGGAGTAGAGATCATTCAACATTTTATATGATTGCTTAGCCTACATTGTCAAGAACGGCTAGAACACATCTGTAACTTACTGAAAGTTAGTTTTATAAAAAACAATCCTATGTCAGATCTTGCTTTTGCAAAATCAACAGATTACTTCAAAGTATTCATTAGAGAATTCCTTCCAAAAATAAGCTGTGACATAACCTCATTCAATTTATAGAAATTCAGTTCACACATATTTTCTAGAATATCTATTAAAGCAAAAGAAAACTTTAAAAGAGATTGCTATAATTGAGAAAATGTGTCCAGTGTTCTACAGAATGAGGAGATGTCAGTTAGAACGACCAATTTTAAGTACCTCCCCCGCCATCTTTAATACTCACTTTCTGCTGCATAGCTTTTGAACTTCTTCTCTGATGGCAAATTCTTTAACATCTCTTCCAGCCAGGACCAGCGAGTCTGAAGTTCAGCAGAAAACAGACGCCGAGGATAAGTGGAAATCTGAAAACCCCAAGCCTTCCTCCTTTTCTCCCAAAGCCCCAGCTTCCTCTAAACACACCCATTTGCCGGCTTCTCCCCAAGGGAGAAATGTCAAGAACCCTATTCCCGACTTGAAGAACAAGATATTGGCCAACGGTGGGGTGCCCAGGAAACCTCAGTCGACAGAACTCATGGAGGAGGAGGAGCTGGATGCCCCAGGGGATCTGCCATCGTTGCCCTCGGAGACCCGGGACCAGATAAGGCAGCAGAGGCCACCAAGCCGGTCTGTCCACCCGGCCCTTGCTTCTGGAAGGACTCCAGGGAGAGTCCGGATACCGGTGCTGTCCCGAAAGGAAGGTGTGGATAAGCCTGGCTCCTCACTGCCCTCCCACCCTCATTTGGGGGCCTCTTCTGTCGCCCACACATCCACCGAGGGCAGCCCTCACCACCCTGCCAACCGGCCTTCCGGCTCTGCAGACAATGACTCCCTGGATGAAGAGGAGGAAGAGCCAGCCACAGGCTCCCCCCACTTCAAAGATGCCTCCTCCGGGCATCTGCAGCCCAAGAGTGCGGCCCCCTCTCGGCCAGCCCTGTGGCCCGGACGCCAGGTGGCCTCCAGCACCCTGCGAGACAGAGGCCCAGTGCACCATGGTGCCAGGCCAGCCTTGCCAGCGCGGAGAGCCCCCCATTCTGAGGTTGGGGAGGAAAATTCAAGGGCTTCAGCGTCCCCCTCGAGACTTTCTCCACCCCTTGGGGGATCGTCTCGGCTACTGCCCACCAACACACACTGGAAGGACAAACACAATGCCCCACCCGTGAAGGCCGATGCGCCATCACGCCCTACCAAGTCTTCCTTGGTCTCTTCACGCCTCGGCTCAAGGACACAGGTTCCTGAGAGAGTGGATGCCTCTGATGGCGGTGGTGACAATGATGCAGAAGAAGAGGGGAGGCAGGCTGAGGTCACCACCCAGACACTTCGGGCCCGGCTGCCTGCAGGTGCCCCTGTCTCTGGTCATTTCAGTGTGCACAGAAACAAGCCCTTTGCCATCCACGGTAGATACCCAAACAGGTTTGGCTATGGCCGAGGACCCCGACCTCAGCCCTCCAGCTCCCCGTCATCCACTGTATCCCCCCAAGTTCACGTGAGGGGGAATTCTCACCCCACTTCCAACCTTAGGCATGGCTCAGGTATCCATGATGAAGAGAACAAAGCAGAAAAGGAAAAGCCACTTCCAGCCACGACGATGAATGACAACATGCCTTCTTCCTCCAAGCAGCCTACCTCCCAGGGCAGGGACCACCTAAGTAGAGGCCCCCAGAGAGGGATGAGCCTTCAGCGGAAGGAAGCCCTGGCAGAGAACCCCAAATCCGCTGGGAACTGGGACAAATCTCAGGCTTCTAAGGCACAGGATGTGCAACAGAGCACAGATTCGGGTGAGGAGAAGGATTCTCCCGAAACACAGCCGTCCCCCGCTCGGCTGCCCCCGGCGCAGTCACAGCATCACACGGGGTCTAGTGCGCCCAAAAGGAAGCACACGTTCCCCCAGGCTGGGCGTCCCCACCCTGCATCGCAGGAAAGCACCTCCTCAGACCCTTACACTTACCCTTCTAGAAGCAGTCAGTCATCCCTTCGGACGAGCTCCCGAGGGGTGCCGCCCGTGGCCCCCCAAAATCAGAACGAGGATTCCGAGAGCAGATACGGTGGCAACCATGAGGACAGCACAGAAGTAGAGACCCCAGGTGTACGGGCGCCCGCCCATTCGGCCGGGGCCAAGGACGTCACCCCGGCCATTCCCAAGCACCGCCAGGTGGAGGCTCCTGTAGGAAGTGCGAGCGACGGCCACTTCCGCAGACCCCCAGGCTCCTTCCTGAGGCTTGGAAGGCCCTACGCCCACGCCCGCACCCGGGTCCCTGGCCGGGCAGGGCCCCAGGCGGTGGGCAAGAAGGACAGGGTGGCCCAGGGCACACCATCCAAGAAGGAGCCCCTGACCGCTAAATCTCCGCAGTCTGTCTCAGCCGAGGAGGAGGAGGAGGAGGAGGACGTGGGGTTTTTCAAAGGAAGAAAGGATGAGGACCCGCTGTTTCCCTCTGTCTCAAAGTGGCCCTCCTCCTCGGCCGCTGGGGACAGCAAATACGCGAATGGGGACAGCGCTGAGACAGAGTCTGCCCTTGCGCCTGTGCCCCCCAGAGGGAGCTCCCCCCAGGATGAGAGCCCCACCCCGGTGCAGCGCCCCTCTGCTCCAGGCAGCTCCCCGAAAGCCTCGCACCTCCCACCCAGACTCCCCGCTCACAGCTCCGGCACCCCCAAAGCCCCCGCGGGCACCCCTGCTCGGCCGCGTTACACCACCCGCGCCCCTCCGGCCTACACCTCCACCACCCCCATGCTGTCCCTGCGCCAGCGCATGATGAACTCGAGGTTCCGGAACCCCTTCTCACGCCAGCCCGGGAGGCCCACTTTCAGACAAGGTACTTGGTTTTTCCTCACATTTTCCTTACTGTTTTCAGCAGTGGTCACAGAAATTCCTGAGAAGCCTCTATTTTATCAAGCCTCTGCTACACCCAGGGAGGGCATTAGCGTCTTTGCAGGTGGGATGTGATTGCATCCTCATAGCTATCTGGTAGGGTTTGCAGGGTGTCTCCCGGTTTTCCGACTAGGAAGCTGGGGCTGTGGGCTCTGAGCGGGCTTGCCCCAGGTGGGACAGCTAGGAAGTGGCTGAGCCATAACCTCGATACTGAAACTGAGTTCCACAGCCCGGGTCACCCCACTATCCCACAGAGCCCTTCACATTCCTTGGCATATGCTCTTCACCTGTGAAAATGGGTCACAGCCACCATGCCAAACTCAGGTTCCAGTATTTGGGTCATTTTCAGGTGTTCCTGTGACAGGTACGTTTCAGGAATTGCAGTAGGAAATTGGCTACTTCCTGTGTACTTGGACCACGTTCTCGCTGACTCGGCACACAGAACTCTGCACTGACCGTCGCACAGAGCACACTCCGCTGTCTCGGTGGCGCACGGCTGAGACGCTGCACCCTGTGTATGTTGTTTAACACCTGTAGAAAATGCATGTGACAGGTGAGAGTCACACAGAGCTGTCACAGACAGGTCAGAAGGACAGAAGGAAGTAGGTAGCTCTGAGCTGTGACCTGGGGTTCACAGGGACCTCAGGGTAGGACCCAAGGTCTTTCTCCTAAGTCTGCATTCCTTGTACTCTCCTTGCAGAGAATCAGGGCTTAATAGAACATTTCTGAGCGAACGTATTAGTATTTGTTAATCTGTACGGTGTATTGTTAGTTTAGTCCACTGTAAAGACGCAGAACACAGGCCTCACACTGGAGGTCAGTTTTCCATTAAAATAGACTATTTTAAGCAAGCCTAAGGCCCTAACAATAAATGTAAAACTCACATGCCCTTGTACATAGCACCCAGTAAATGTTTAATTTTCTTTAACTACTTGAGCAAGAGAAATAAGTCTCTGCCCTGCAAATCATTGTCACAAAGCCCAAGCTCTTTATCCCACGGAGGGGCTGGACCACAGACTCCTCCCAGCAGAGCCTCCCACGGACTGCCGCTGAGAAATTGCAGGAGAGGAAGGACAAGAGGAAGGAATAAGCAACGGAAAGGGCCGCCAACTGGACCTCATACTTCCTCTCTGAGTGGATACTTCCCAAGCAGGGCCGCAGGGCTCAGCAAGCTCTGAGTCAGCGCGGTGCATTTGTACTTGGCGGTTGAGGATGGGGACCTGAGTCTGCAAGAAATGGTTGTCACGTTTAGTGAATCTGCGGAGCAGACCACAACAGCAGCTAGAACACTGTGGAGACAGGTTTCTCCATCCTTCCAGCCCCCAGCCCCCACCTTGCAACTGGTTAAAATAAAGCTACAGCTACCAAGGCCTTTCCTCTTCATCTGGATAATTCACTCATGCGGAACACTCCCACTCCTCCACTACGGCCAGAAAACTGTGACTACTCTTGACTGACATTCATATTTGCCACATAGAAGTCGCAGTATCATTATCTCATATAGATGAGCTACTGCTGTAAAATTCTGTTCATTGTTTCTGTTTGAAATGAGGTGTTACTACTTGTAGATCGGTGCGAAGCCAACTCCCCAGGAATGTTGGATTGACCGGGTTCTCTCTCTCTTTGCACTGTGCAGGCTATAACGGCAGGCCGACTGCAGAAGGGCAAGTGCTGCCTGATAACAATGGGAAACCGAGTGGACAGAGAGTTATCAATGGCCCTCAAGGAACAAAGTGGGTAGGGTGAACTTCTTTACGCATCTCGGTAGTTCTCAGTAGCTCTCGTGCGGTTGGGAGGAAAATGGTGGGAGGAAAATGGTGGGCGTTGTGTAACAATAATGGTCATTTTTTCCCCTTTTCTCTAGTTTTAACCACTCATCTGTTCAATATGCTATACCATATACATTTCTTCCAGTGATCAGAAAAATCTCTGATTCTCCTAGGTAGCTAGTTTTTCTTCTCATAGCTGATAAGGCACGGGCGTTGTTTCTCCTTTGCCTCGCCCGGTTAGAGAGCTCAGACAAAGGTGTGGCCTAACCACAGCTGTGGCCTGAAACTTGATGCGTGGCCTTGCAAATGAACTTCTGTTGTTCCAGTTTACTTCTTGTTTATTGTTTAATTAACTGGTACCCAAATTTTCTGTAAATTGTCTCAAGCCCGGTGTAAAAGGAAGCAGGGCAAAAATAAATGAACAAACAAGAAAACCCTGGATCAAGTAGGCAATTTTTGTCAGATTGCCTTTTGAATCTTCCAATGATTGTTGTTTGCCCAAAATAAAAAATGAGTATTAGTACTGTAAGTACATTTAAGCTAAATGACCAGCTTCCTGGATTTAAGATAAATGGTTAGGGATTTTGGGTGGGTTGAGGGTAAAAGTATTTTTTCAAAGAATCAAAAAATTATTCATGGTAGAATTGATTCCCAGTCAATACTTCCCATCTGTCCCAATCAGGTTTCAGAAAACATATTGAAGGATTTCATGAAATGTTTAGTCACAGGTTATCCAAAAATACATCTCACCATTTCTTAAAGGACATGCTTTTGATACACTAGCAATACATGTTCATCGCAAGAGATTAAGACAATTCAGAAATACATGAAAAAAGACAAAAAGCATTCCAGACCACTTTTCAAAGATAATCACTGTTAACAATCTGGGATGTATCTTTCTAGATTCTTTTCTTTGCAGTTTTAAGCTTAGAGACAAAAAAAGAATATATTTTTATTTTTGAAAAATGATCAGCCCTTTGATCCGAGTTCACATCTGTATATGCCAAATATATGTAGAATTTCTAAATCCTTTTCATGGGCTGCATAGTATTCCACTGCGTGGATGTGCCAAATGTTTTTAATCTCTGTCCTCCATCAAGGGACACTTAGGTTGCTTCCTACTTTCCAGCATTACGCACAATGTACTAAATGGCAAAGTATTTTGCACATCTTTTGTATATTTGAGAAACTTCAAACAATTTACGTCTCATGTGGGTAAGAAACTAATATGGACTACAACTGCTGTGCACTGTATTCTTTTTAAACTTTATGAAGGATGCCAACAAAAGTAATATTTTCCACTCACTTTAGGGTCCCTTCTGTGGAAGTTTCATGCATGTATTCATGCACTGGGATTAATGCGAACGTTTTGCAATGTCCGATATAGTCTTTAATCTATGTCGTGGATTTAGGTCGTGGACCTTGCTCGTGGGTTAGTGTTGAATGCAGAAGGAAGGTACCTCCAAGACTCACATGGCAATCCTCTTCGGGTTAAACTAGGAGGAGATGGCCGGACCATTGTGGGTAAGTGAGAATGGTTTCGAAGGAACAGAAGTGTCCTGGCTTAGCTGTAGAATATCAGCTTCTCTTCCTCCTCTCCCTGACTTTGAATGGGTTCCCTTGGACTGGTTACTTTTGGCCATGTGCTTTTTCCCTGATATAGACGTCACTTAACTCTTCCAACAGAACCTGCCCTCTTAGAAAAGGTGGCATTCAACTTTGTTCTGGGAGTGGGCAGCCTAGTGCAGGGGCCATCAAACTATGACCCACAGGCCGAACCCTGCCTGCTGCCTGTTTTCTACGGCCTGTGAGCTCAGAAGACTTTTTTTCACTTTTAAACGATTGCCAAAAAAAAAAAAAAAAATCAAAGAATAATAATACAGTCATACCTCGGTATTCATCGTCTGCAGAACTTGTCAAACCCCGTACTTACAGCATTTTGACAAGGAAAAAAGATGTATCAGCACTCGGCGCTTGCTTGGTACTTGCGTGAGTCACCCCAAGAGAAAATGATTCATCACTCATGGCTTGCTCAGTACCCGTCATTTCCAGCACTGGTCATGAGTTCTGGAGTAAGGTAACAATGAATACCGAGGGACCACTGTGTTTGTAACATGTGAAAATTATATGAAATCCACATTTCAGTGTTCATGCACAAAGATTTGTTTGAATATAGAAATACCCGTTTGTGTTCGTGGCTCCTTGCCCTACAATGGCAGAGCGAGTAATGAGAGCAGACACTCTCTGGCCCATCAAAATTAAAAATGTTTAGTCTCTGGCTTTTTACAGAAAACTTTTGCCACCCCTGGTCCAAAGTAACACTTTTCCTCCTTAGATGTAGGAATGAGAAAGAGGAAAGAATTATGGGGCATGTGGATGACATATTCATTAATTTATATAAGAGAGCACAGAGTAATGGGCAAAATAGTAAGTCTAAAAATTTCTGTGTTAACAGCAGATATCTCTACCTCAGCTGATATCCTTTTAATTATTTCCTTGCCTTTTTACTGATTGAAAGATATGAACACATGAGCTTTGAGAAGACACTTTCCATTTGCTTGTTACTCCCTCTGATTCTGTCCCCTCGCTGCACTGATTGTGTTTGGTCTTGTTTCAGATCTGGGAGGGACCCCTGTGGTGAGCCCTGATGGGCTCCCCCTCTTTGGGCAGGGGCGCCATGGCAAACCCCTAGCCAGTGCCCAGGACAAGCCCATTCTGAGTCTCGGAGGGAAGCCCCTGGTGGGCTTGGAGGTCGTCAAAACCACCACTCATGCCCCCCCCACCACCACGAGGCCCACCACCGTCCCTCGGCCTGCCACGACAACCCCGCGGCCCAGAACCACCACCCGCCGGACCACCACCACCACCCTGCGCCCAGCGACCACCGTCCGAACCACTACGCAGACGACCGCCACCACCACCATCACCACCACCACCACCCTCAAGCCCACCACCCCCGCCCCCACCTGTCCCCCAGGGACTGTGGAGCGGCATGATGAAGGTGGCAACCTGCTAATGGGCTCCAGGGGGGTCCCGGCGTGCTACCCTGAAGAAGGTAACGGCCTTCGTTTTCATGGCAGCCCACGTGACGGGTGCGCCGCCTGTCAGAGGAGGGTCCCAAGGGCTGCCGGGGGAAGTGGGGTGCGTGATGGAATGGAAACCTGGGGCATTTCTAATCCCAGCAGGTGTGTTCGACAGGACTGTGTCACACCAGGGTTGTCAGATTTAGCAGATCGGGATAATGCACAGGACACACTTACATGGTAAAGCATTTGCTACTTAAAGTTCTGGGCATCCTATGTGTTATCTGGCAACCCTTTCCACAACCCAAGTAACAAAATTAGCTGAAACATGGGACATTATTAGTTTGGACTAGCATTTCCCAAGTGTGTCCCACTGGGTATAGGAGGTTAGTACTTACTAGATAGAGAGAGAGAGAGAGATGGAGATGTATACTACATATAGAAACGGTTCTGTGATTGGTTATGTGCTTTAAACAAAGTTAAATGGGTTTCTTACTGTTGGATCACTGGGATCGTTGAATAGTCCTATTGTGCATTTCCACGAAAAGCTGTGTTTCTAAAGCACGTTTGGCAGCAGAACATTTTTTGGATCAGCAGCAGGGGCTTTCCATAGGGGGTGGGCACTGCACCATTTCCCTGCTTTGGGGCACCCAGTCAGGGCTGCCCACTGCCCCTCCTGAGAACAGCCTGCTTCCCCTAAAGAGTGGAGCTAGGACACTTTCGGTCTGGTCCTGGTGGAGCTGGGATGGTGCCATCGTTGCTGCTGAGTCCCTGTTCAAGCAGCTTTGGAAGAGGTCCCCTGCCTTTGCCTCAGGCTTGGAGGAGGCAAATTCATCTTCTTCCCCTCGGGGTGAAGTGAATTGCGGTGTCGGCTGTAAGGCTTATGTGTTTTAGGCTAATGCAGAGTGAGGACCCTTCATTTCAGCGACCATTCGCATGCCCAGAATCCTTACCCAGCGTCGTTGACCTTCATTAGCCCAATCAATGTGAACTTGAATGCCGCATCCGAGATGGGAACGCTGTTGGAAGTCAGTCATTGCACGAGAAAGTTCCAAAGAGGAGTATTGCACACATCTAAAAAATGCACACCAGAGAACAGGAAATGTACTGAAGAAGAGAAGCATGGGAAGAATTCTCCCAGTGGAGGCTAATTATATTTCACCTTTGGATTTCTGGTATGACATATTATGTACTTTCCTTGACCTGTTCTGCATACATGAACATGTTTATTTTAAAAATTGAACTAGAATTAGAATAGCTATTTTCTTAACAATTGGCTGTAAACAGAAGAGCAACTATTTTGGACTTCATTTTAATTACTCTTATTAATTTTTTGCATTTTCTTTTGTCTGTTTTTATATAGGCTTTATAGATGTTCATTTACTTTGTATTTGGGGCCTCTTGTTTGGCATGAAAGTCAATATTTTTCTTTGCATTTTGTTTCTCCTTCTCTCTGCGAATCATGAAACATATACAGGGTGGGCAAAGTAGGTTTACAGTCGTGAGTAAAGGAAACAGAGCTTATTCTTGCGTCATTATTAATTCTTGTCTTGTTTGCTTGCACTATGGCTGTAGACCCACCGTAACCTGCCTCCGTGTGTATGCTTTTTCCTCACCCACGTCCGACCTTCTGCTCCCCTAACATCCAAGTGTTAATAATAACTTGCCTCTAGGCAGCATTTCCAGAATAAGTCCACATCAGTACAAAGTTCTGGGAAGAAATTACATTTAAAGGAAAAAAACGTGTCCTTTTAAACAATATTATAATGTAATATAATTCATTATTTTAAAAATAAGGTTGACCCTTGAATAACACAGGTTTGAACACACGGGTCCACTTATATGCAGACTTTTTTTCAGTACAAATTGTAAATGTATTTTTCTTATGATTTGCTTAATAACATCTTTCCTGTAGCTTGCTTTACCATAAGAATCAGTATATAACATACATAGCATGCAAAGTATGTGTTTATTGACTTTTTATGTTATCAGATGCCTTCTGGTCAACAGTAGGCTATTAGTACTTAAGTTCTGGGGAGTCACAAGTTATACTCAGATTTTCGGCTGCATGGGTGGTCGATGCCCCTAACCCCTGTGTTGTTCAAGGTCAACTGCAATGTGAAAATCGGAGTCAAAGTTACTCTCGAAAACCCTGTGCATCGTCTGTAAAATACAGTACCTTGCCATTTCCTGGTTGAACACCTTGTGGTGGCCTTGATACACCAACATGTTCTGTAAATGCCGTAGTGACACTCAGAACAGAGAGGGGCCACCAGGAAGAGGCTCCGATGGCAGCAGAAGGACAGTCCTAGGTCTCCCCCAACTGTAGTCTTCAGAGCCACCCAAACCACAGCTCCCGGCCTCTCCCTGTTCTCGCGAGTCTGTGTTTTTTTCTCACGCCCCTTCCCTTCTGGTGCGCGAAGCATAGCTCAGTCCGCAGTGCACACTCCCCAGGTCGGGGGTCCACGTGTGCACAGCCAGTGTTTACCAAGTGACGCTGGCCGTGGCACTTTGCAGCCTGACAGCCCGAAATGGTTATCGTTGTAGCAATCCTGATTTAGAACCAACGTTAGTGATCGGTGACTGAACATCTGCTCTTCCACCCACCCCCAACCCTCATCTAGTGGACATTTGTCATTAGATGCCATTGGTGAAGTCTGAAAATTTTGTTTCTAGCCCTCCAGTGTTAAAATCATCTATTTGGATCTCACAGTCTGGGCTCCCCTGGTTAAAGCATGATCCCGTTTTCCTGGAAAATGCTGCTTTAAAATCATGTTCCAGGAATAACCCTGACTTACTCAGTCATTCCAGTAATTCAAGTGTGTTTATGTACTTCTGCGTTTGTTAAGGACGCCATGCTGCGGGCACCTTCCTGTGGGCCTCGATGCGTATTATGTGCTTGTTTCCAGTGTATTGTTGGCTTCACTGCTCCTCTTCCTCCCTCTCTCTGCACACACATGCACACACGTCCCTTTCTGCTTGCTCTGACATTCCGTTAGATGGTGAAGTCCTTGCAGTAGAGAGAGTGCCTTCTGCTTCACGGCCCCTAATCCTGCATCCTCGGGTTACCTAAAGAATACTGTCAGCTCTAGGCATGCTCAGTTTTCTAACTGGGAGGTAAAATCCAGTGGTCCTTGCCTTTCAGGTTCCATTTCTGCTGCGGATCTGATGAGACCGTGTGAGTTTGGCAATGGGATGCACCAGCAGAACATCTTCGCAGTTTGTGCCATGACGGGGCCTGTGTCAGAAAAACAGCAGTCACTACGGAATGGCCCCACCCACCACAGCTCGCTCTCACGACAGAAAATGCGAAGAGAATAATTAAAAATTCACCTGGCCCGCACCAACCACATACTTTGCAAATACCCTCGGGTTTCAGATGGCTGTCTCTCACCTCCTCTCTAACCCCCTGAGAATATTTCGTATAGTTTTAAAAATATCTCTGGACCTAAGGCCCTAACATTTGGGGGGATATTTTGCACCTAAGAGAATAAACCATACCACTGTGGTTGGTGGCCGGCAGTTACTTTTATATGAAGAAGTGGAAACTTTTGACATTAATGTGGGGTTGACTTATGAAACATCCAATTTTATGTAGTTCCATGTGGTTTAAAAGGCACTCAGGTGGGGCAAATTCTGATGGTCAGCTTTTTTAAAAAAAAAAAACAAATATAAAGACACTTCGTTACATTTTGGAGGTAACGTCTACTTGGAATCCAGTTGGTGCTGTTTTAGAAAAACATGCCTGACTTTATTTGGTCTGTACAAAAAGAAGGAGCACTGGATTACTCAGGACAACGTTTACTTTTGCCAGAAGACTTAACTGCCACTCACCTCCAGAAGTGATCCCCATTTGCAGGTAAAAGGCGTCATTTCTGTGACCTGCTG